>NC_080768.1:38867998-39186215 GCF_020826845.1 Diceros bicornis minor | reverse complement strand
GATCTAGGCTCTAAACTCAGATGTGTGCCACGAAACAGCTGTGTGACCTTGTGCAAGTCTGTGCTGTTTCCTATAAACATGGCTCTGGTAAGGTCCAACAAGTCTCTCAGTTGTGGGGAGGATGACGTCACTGTGGAGAAAGGACTTGACACGAGTGTCTAAGTTTCTACCCTTTCCCCCTCCTCATCACACCTACTCTTGCTTACAAAAAGGGTGAGATGTGCGGGGTGATGGTGCGAGCCGAAAGGGAATGATAAAGGGAGGCAACTTCCTCCCGGCCCTTCGCCCACAGCTCCCGGCCTCAGGTTCCGGGAGAGTCGCCGTAGAAGTGGGGTGAGCGCACAGAAGCGGGGAGGGAGGATCTGCTCACTGTAAACAGACGCCATCAAGAGTTCAGCTCCCATCTGCTACCGGATTTCCGTGCCACACTGAAGCCACCCCACCCATGCGCCTGCCCTCAGTGTCCCCAGCTGTGTAATGGGGACACACCGTCTCCTTCTTTCCCGGGTACCCGCCTGACCTAACCGCGTGAGAAAGGCGAGAAAGAGCCCCCAGCTGGTGGCCTCCAGCCCCGCCAGGTCCTCCTCCCACTCTGGCTTTGGCCTTTTGTACCGGCCCCACGTGACCCGCCCGGCTGGCTCTTCCCTCCTGCCCCCCCCCGCCCTCCGGCCTTTCCCGGCTCTCGGCCCAGCTCTTCCCGCTCCTCGGCCGCCCCCCTCTCGCACTGCCCCTCCCGCCTCCCCCTCGCCTACCTCCCGGCTGTTCCCGCTCCCTCCCCCAGGCCGCCGTTCCCTCGCGACACTTCCCCTCCCCCCGCGGCTCTTCCGCCGCCTCGCCTCCCCTCCCCCCGGCCGGAGCTCACTGTCTCCAAGATGGCGGCCGTGTCAGTTTGGGGCATCTCCGCGGTCCGGCCCGGGGCCCCGGGATCCCGGCTCTCTTTCCCTCCGGTAAGTAGCCGAGGGGCCACCCCCGGCCGCCCTCGGCCGCCGAGCCCGAGGCTGAGCCGCCCCGGGGCCCGCTCCGCCGCCTCGCGGGGTCGACGGGCCGC
This sequence comes from Diceros bicornis minor, assembly GCF_020826845.1. Taxonomy (NCBI): domain Eukaryota; kingdom Metazoa; phylum Chordata; class Mammalia; order Perissodactyla; family Rhinocerotidae; genus Diceros; species Diceros bicornis. The sequence continues at coordinate 39,185,167 of NC_080768.1, read as the reverse complement.
TGCAGGCCCCGCCGCGGCCTGCGCCGCCTCCCGCTGCTCTGCGCCAGGCCTCGGGCTGGGGCGCCGCGGCCGCCCCCTCGCGCCCGGCCGGCGCCCGGCTCCCCCGCCCCGCGGCCCTGCGCCTCCGCCCGCCCGCCCGGCGCTCGCGGGCCCGGCGCCCCCGCCGCTCGGGCCGGGCCCAGCCTGGGGGAGCCGGCGGCTGGGCGCGCGGCCCAGGCCGCGGAGCCTCGGGCTGGGCTGTGCCGGCGCCCGCTGTCCCTCGGGGCGCGCCCACCGCGCGGCCCCACCTGCGCCCGCCGCCCCGGGCCGGCCCGTCTGCCCGCGCTCGGGCGCTCGCTCTCCGGCTGTGGCGCGCGCGGGGGCCGCGGGGGTGACAGGCTGGCGGTGTTGTGGTGTGGAGGAGGCAGCACGTGTGGTGTTGTGTCTGTCGGGCTGACAGCCCGGCGCCGGGAGGGGAGGCGGCGGCCGCCTGTCAGTGTCGGCGAGTGGACGCGGCCGCCCGACCTGTCAGGCTCGCGGCCGCCGGCGCCCGGAACGCCGCCTTTGGACTGGCCTCGGTGGAGCGTGGGCTTGGGGAGCTGCGAGTGGGAGATGCATGGCTCCGAACTCTTGCACGTGATTTCATTGTTAACTTAGTGCTCGGGCTCTGTGCTGTCTGATGGGAACCGCGAAGCACCCGGTTGGCGAGCGCAGGGCTGTGCCGTTTCAAGTTTTTAAAGTTTCTCGCACTTTACAAAGAGAGCGCGAAGATGTGTTTGGGGCTGGGGAATGGAAACCGGGGCAGGACTGTCGGAAGCAAGCAGTGCTTTCTCTGAGGCCGCGGGGGTACTTGCAGAGTTCAAGTCTGCAGGCGCTTCACTTTCTGAGGACCTGGAGACTGGTGACAGCCCGGGCCAGAGAGACAATGAGCCACTGTCATTCATTCTTTTACCTGCGAGCTTTCTCAGTTAGGACGTTCCCAGCTTCTTACACTCGGGTTGTAGCTTAATTTAGTTTAGCGTTAATTTCTACATAATAAACTTTCTTGGAGTAATAATACGATGATTTCTGTCCTCTCCAGGCTCTCACCAAAATGAGGCATAGATCTCTCAGGGGGCTTCTTTTTAGTCTGCTAATTTAAAAATAAATCTTGGCTCAGGTTTGAGTGTTTACTGCAGCCTTTTCTTTCCTATCAGAGTTAATACTACCGCTTTCCTGGTATCTGTTAGTTTTCTTTTTGGTTTTTAATGTCACTCTTAAGAATAATTGCTGCGGGAGCCATTTTTCTAGCACTGTTTATGTTGTAATGTACATGCTTTAGAATAAGAGCAGACCTTCTAAAAAACACTCGTTAAATTTATATTTGGAGGCACAGGAGTTATTTAGATTCAGGATTTATTATTTTGGTGATTTTTAAAAAGATTGGTATCTGCCAGGTTTTGTCTTAAAGAAGGATATTGACTTTGATCCTGGAGGGGCAATATATTTATGTTTTTGTCGTATTCATTAATGTTAATTTCAGGACAGCAATCTTGAATTTTTATGAGATAGTCTCCTCTTTAGACCTGTAAACAGGCAATACATTTTTTTTTTCTGTACTGTACACTTGATATGTAGTGTGTGCACTTGAACGCAGTGATTCTGGGCCTTTCTCATTTCTTGTTTCTCTCTCTGTAGATTGGTTGTGAACACTGTGACAGTTGTTACTCCCTCCAGTCTATTGGTCAATGGTATTTTAGTTTGGTTTAGGAAAAGCTATCAGCATTTAATTGTTAAAATTTGACGGAAATTGGATTATTTTAAAATTCTTTAAGCACTTTTCACACTTGACTATTTCCAATATTATTTTTCTTTCCATTTGGAATGTTTAAAGTAATAAATTCTTAAAATATGAACTTGGTCTGTGTAATTGTCTTTGTTGTTTCTGTTAATATATGAAATAGTTAAAATTTTCTCAGTGGTTTTCTGCTATCTTGTTGACTGTTTTTATCCAGTCTCAATGTCTGGAATTTTGGAAGATGAAAGATTCACTCTTACTTTCATTGCAGGATTCTTTCTGCTAATCCAGATATTTGTTGAAGTGCTGAATAGTTTCTTGGGGAAAGATGTCAAGGAAGAGTTTCAATTCATAGACTGGTGAGCAGAGATTGTGGAGTACAGAATAGCAGCACCCCTCTGGTTAGTTGTAGCCTAAGGTCATTCATGGTATGTCTCATCTTGTTTCCTCATTGTATCCTAATTATTCATCTTTTTTTTTTTCTTTTCTTTTTTATTCCAGTGGTTTACATACATGATTGTTTTGGAATGTTGATAGAAACGTGTTAAAACTCCTACAGGTGCTCAGTAAACACTTGGTATTTGATTGCTTTAAAAGATTAGGATGTTTCAGTTAATGCTTATTTACAAAATGGGCCTTGATAGAAAACTGATCTTGTTTTAATTGTTTTTCAGGCATAAGATACACATTTTTCTGCTGGGAATGAGATGTTCTTGAGTTTTTACAACTTTATGAAGAGACCCATGTGTGGTGCTATTGAGAAATTTATTGGGAAGTTTGAAGATATTTCAAATAACAGGTTGTTTTGGTTTCTAAAGTAAAAGTGGGGAGGCACTCTATTTTGTGAAAGAAGGAAGGACTCAGGCCAGAAAACTTGTATGCTATGGTTAACTGGTTCCCAGCCTCCGAGAATGTTGTTTTCCATGGTGTAAAACTTACTCAGCATCAGGATAAGGGATAACGACTCTATGGATATACAGAATCCTTCACCATGGTAAAACTCGCTAACCCGCTGTATACGGAGTGGATTTTGGAGGCCATCAAAAAAGTGAAGAAGCAGAAACAGCGTCCTTCAGAGGAAAGGATATGTAATGCAGTGTCTTCTTCCCATGGCTTGGATCGCAAAACTGTTTTAGAACAATTGGAGTTGAGTGTTAAAGATGGAACAATTTTAAAAGTCTCAAACAAAGGACTCAATTCCTATAAAGATCCTGATAATCCTGGGCGAATAGCACTTCCTAAACCTCGAAACCATGGAAAATTGGATAATAAACAAAATGTAGATTGGAATAAACTGATCAAGCGGGCGGTTGAGGGCTTGGCAGAGTCTGGTGGCTCAACTTTGAAAAGCATTGAACGTTTTTTGAAAGGTCAGAAGGATGTGTCTGCATTATTTGGAGGCAGTGCTGCTTCTGGCTTTCACCAGCAGTTACGATTGGCTATTAAACGCGCTGTTGGCCACGGCAGACTCCTTAAAGATGGACCTCTTTATCGTCTCAACACTAAAGCAACCAATGTGGATGGGAAAGAAAGTTGTGAGTCTCTTTCCTCTTTACCTCCAGTGTCACTCCTTCCACATGAAAAGGATAAGGTAAGAATAGTGTCTACATCAGTGTTGGTAGAGCTGATGTAGCATGCTACAAACTCACGTTTCTAGCAAGTTATATAGAAGTTACTTTCAAGTTTTGTGTTTGGGGACTGTGTGGGATGATCACGTCTAGTTTTTTATTGGTGAGTTCTAGGTGTGACAACCCAATAGATGCTAATTGTTCTGATACTTTGAAATATTTGACGCCTAAGATTCAAAGTGTAGAATATTGATCTACCTAAAAGAACATATTTAGGTTAGAATTAAAAACTTTAAAACTGTTAGATAAAAGTTCTTGATACCTTAGTGCTGGAAGTTGATGGAGACTTGAATTTGAAACAAGCAGGTGATTCTAAGAACCTTTTTTCTTTTTTTCATTTTCTTGCATATTATCATTAGACAAGAATGAGACTGATTCTCCTGATCCATAGTAGTAGCTAAGCAAATTTAGCAATTCTTATTTCTGCTGTTGGTATTCTAACTTTCTGTCGTGTATTATTCTTTACATATGATGAAGTGCTAAATGTTATTATTTATGACAAGTGTAAGTTTATGGGTCAGGAATACAGTATCCTGTACCCTTTACTAAGTTCTGGGGTAGTTGGGAGTTTTGATACACAGATGATATACTTGACTGTGTTGTGTGTTTTATGCTGCTATTTTGTGCAGTTGAAAGTATGTGTTCTTAACAGTGAATTTTGGCCCTTAAATAGTTATTCGAGGTTGAGGAGAATTTTGTTAGTAGCTGTTTTTCACGTTGATTTAGTGTCTTAGCTGTAAATTTAAGTGCTTTGAATTGTAGTTCTGTGGAGAGTGGTAGTACTTTAAGTTGTTGCAGACCTTAGTATATAATAGTAAAATAATCTTCATTTTGCTTAAGTTCATGGAGGCTACTTCTAGGATGAGAAGATTGTAGAGTTAACATTGAATGTATTTTAAAATATTTGAGATTTGATCTAAATTTATTGCAGTTTAATAACTCACCTAACAGATTTTTGTTTAAATAGCAATTGAAAAGTTTTTGATGAAGTTTTAGAGATGAAGTTTTTAGAGATCCATTTTAGCATTCAGTTTTCCCTGTGAACTTTGAAATGGAAACATTATCATACTGTTATTACCCTTAAAATGATTCTGATAGAGTCATGAATTGATAGAGAATCTCATTCATAAAATGGTTCTGTATCATTTGAGCATTTATTAAGAGTGTGGTATTAAAAAATTCAAGGTGGGCAAGTGACTAAAATGCTTTATTCTGTAGTTCAGTACTGTAAGAACTCCTGTCTGTAAGAACTGTTTCTTGATCACATGTGGCTGAAGTTAAATGAAATATAATGATTGATTCCTACAGCTGTTAGCAAATGATCTACAGGTTAACTGCATGGAAACAGGAAATAATTTATAGTTTAGAATGAATTCAGTGTCATATCTGTGAATTGAGTATTCTAAATTCTTGTTAGAACACCTGGGTGCTTGTGTTTATTATAATTTCCCTTGCTTGAATTAGATATTTTAATTTTTAAAAATATTAGCCATACATAAAATGTCAATTGTGCATATTTTTGAAAGGTAGTCAGTATAGTACAATGTAGGACAAATCTGAGTCCTATCACCCTAGGATTTTGAGAGAGACCTTGAGAACCATCTAATCCAACTGTCCTTATTTTGCAGCTGAGCTGCAAACAAAAGCAAGACCTTTGCATTAAAAAAAATTTAATCCAGTAGAGATCTGCTGGTTCACTTTGGTTAGAAATATCTCTTTGGTTTTATAACTTTAATATATAGTGTTGTTAACTGAAGTAACTAAATTTGGGAAAATTGAGTTTCATTGAGTAGACCTCTATGCATGTGTGCTGGTCTGATTGGAAAACTAATTTCATGATAATAGCTATGAAATTAAAGTTGATGAGAGCTGTTAGATATATATATATATATATATATATTTTATTTTTGTGAGGAAGATCAGCCCTGAGCTAACATCCGTGCTAATCCTCCTCTTTTTGCTGAGGAAGATCGGCTCTGAGCTAACGTCTATTGCCAGTCCTCCTCCTTTTTTTCCCTCCCCAAAGCCCAGTAGATAGTTGCATGTCATAGTTGCACATCCTTCTAGTTGCTGTATGTGGGACGCGGCCTCAGCAGGGCCGGGAAAGTGGTGCGTCGGTGCGCGCCCGGGATCCGAACCTGGGCCGCCAGTAGTGGAGCGCACACACTTAACCGCTAAACCACGGGGCTGGCCCTGTTACATATTTTTAAATGGAGTCATTTTCAATAGTGAATTTCCTGAGTGACTTTCCCCCAAAATATGAAAAGCTCGCATTCAAAATCATAATACAACAAACTCTAAGGTGAAGAATTATTCCTCCTCTGAACAGATTATGTGGCTGCTCCTTTTATTGTATTTTAACTGCTGTCTTTTCTCTCCTTTAAACCCTCCGATCAGTTCCTTTGTGGAATTGATTGGTTTGCTGTTATAATTCTAGATATTCTTAAAAAAATTATCCAGAGTGTCTTTGACAGTGATGGAGAAAGGGAAGTGTAGGCTAGAAGTAGTTTCACTTTTAGGCATTAATTAGTTTAGCAAATAGTTACTGAGCACCTGCTGTGGGCCAGGCACTTGGAACTGAAATGGCATTATCTTCTCTGGAATGGAAATATATCTATTGGCCTGGTTAGCTGTGGAGTGAGAGATGCAATTCAGGGACTGTATGGAGTGACCTGAGCAAGTTCCTCTTTACTTTTTTCTATATCAATTCTAACATTTTGCTTATTTTTTTCCGATACTAACCTTTGGAAAGAACTGTAGAACTGTATGTTAGATTTTCAGCAGCTGTGTGGTTTTTGTTCTTTTTCTGTGAGATCAGCTGTGTAGAAGTATTTTTAAGAGTTTTTGTGAAGACACTTGAACGTAAGTGTGTTTTCACATTGATAAATAGTGAGGAGAATCCGTGGGATACTGTCATTTAAAAGTTTTATTCATGTTATAAGGGAAATTATTGAGCTAACTTTAGGGTGTGGTAGTTTATGGTGAGTTTATTTATTTAACTTAATGATGTCTTTACTATGTGCCAGGCATTACTTTAAAGCTATACATATATCAACTCATTTAATCCTCATACAACTCAGTGAGGTAGGTACTGTTATTTTACAGATAAAAAACCTGAGGCATAATAGAGGCTCAGTAACTTCTCCAAGTCAGAGATATTAGGTGACATAGCTAGGGCTGGAACTCAGGCAGTTTGGTTCCAGAGTCTGTAACAGCTATACCTACTGCCTCTTGGAAGTTATGTATAATGCCTATTGCTGCACTCAGGCACACAATTGTGAATGTTCTTGGTGTTAACTTCATAGCACATTCTCCACTTGTGAAAGGACACATTCCCCTCCTTCACTGTTTGTGTCCCTTTTTTCTCTATTGTAGAATGAATTATAAAACTGACTTTGAACCAGTGATAAGAATGTATCAGAAACTGAAGATTATGAATAATGTAGTTTTGTATACCTGAGGTCCATCCAAAAATAGTTTTGTCTACATGACATTTTATTTTTTTTCTTAAAGATAATTTCTGTGCTTATTAATTTTCATTTCAGTTGTCACTAAAGTTTTCTGATTTGCAGTTTGGGATTGGTTGCCTGGCTTTCGTTTGGGACAAAATGTTGCTTTACCTTGAATTGTGGGATATAGATGAGGGCGATAGTGTGTAACTGGCTTAAATAACAACTTCCTCCTTGCAAATTTCTTTCTTTTTGAAATATAGATATGAAATATAGATATTACTATAAGATAATTTGTTCATTTACTTCATTTATTCCTTATTCATTCAGCAAACATTTAGAAGCCTACCATGAACAGTGCATTTAGGATTTAGGTGCTGTTGAAGGTTAAGGCAGACGGCATAGAGATGTGAAATAAATTTTTTTGGAACCCTTTTTTAGTTTATGAAATGTAACTTTTAGTTTTTTACATTCACTATTACTTTTTCATAACAGTTAGGCAGTGTGAATCTCTGAGAAATAAGGAGATGTTTCTTGGGTGAGGTAAATTATTATTTGAGATTGTGATGGTCTATTTAAAAAATTATCTTTAGACACTGAGTCTTGGAAGGATCTGTTTCTTTTTCATGAATACTTTTCACCTTGATTTCAAACTTCTGGGTTCATTTTACACATTCACAGAATGTGTAAAATGAATTAGAATAATTTACTTGAAATATATATAGCTTATGCTCCATGTTACTAGTCCAGAAAACTATACTCTTTTATGGTAATCAGCCAAATCATTAAAGTGTTGTTATTCTGTGGAGTAGTATTGTGGAACAGAATTACAATTTGCTGAAGCATTCCAGTTGGAAAGGGAGGAGAAGATATTGTAACTAATGTTATTGTTTAGATTATTACCCGGCTAGGTAACCTGGAGCAGAAAGACCAAGTGATAAATTTATATCCTTCTGTTATAAATTATTTCTCAATACAGTAAGCTCTTAGTAGAGTCCAAATTATTTTGTGTTACTGGAATTTTGCATTTTAAATTTATAGAGTAAGGAGGGCTTTGACAGGAACTTAGATTTTTGATATAGAGATACTAATTAGAATGGAAATATATTTTCAATTTACTGAGAGTTAAGATGATCAAGTTTTGATTTAGCTGTTTGTAAATGGCCTTTATGGCAAAATTGTTTCACATTTTATGTGTTAGAATAGTGGTATTATAAAATTGTGTATAAATGTAAGCTTGGTAATTTCAGTTCTGGATATCCTGTTGCTATGATATTTTATAGTAATTGTCCATGCTGTTAAATTCAGGGATGTGTTGACTTCTTGAGAGAATGATCACTTAAAAAAACCCCCAAAAAACAGCAACCCAAAAACCTTCTGAAAGCAAAAGATGCTACAAAAAAGTTGAGAAGAGATAAATTAGTAGTAAATAAGTGGAAAAAGTTCTCAATTTAAAGTGTATAAGATTCCTTATGAGAGCATGCAAGCAACCGTATTTTATGGTATAAATTATTGGGAAACTTTTTAAACTGCAAGTTTTAATTCTTGCATTGTGGAGGAGGGAATGGATGGTGCTGCCAACTGTATCAGTCTTTAAGTAAAGGAGGATTATTTTAGAGAAAATTGTTATAACCATGTGTAGTTGACTTTATTTTTCAAGTAATGGCACGGACATGGATAATGTAGATTTTTTAGTATTATCAAGTTTGTAACTGATTGATCTCAATAATTATATTTTTTATACATTTCTTACATCATTTTTTATGCCATTTCTTGGTGATTCTAAATGTTTTGGGCCCTGAGGAGAAGCTGGCTAGAAATAAATATTTGTTACAAGTCATTGAGGTGGATTAAGTATAAATGAGCTTAAGAATTGACTTTGTCTCAGCATTCTTATTGTTATAAAAAAAAATTCAGAAATTTAAAAATAACTCAGGCAGACATATGTTTGTAATGCACTATATGTTTAACTACAATCAACTGTATAGATATTTTTTTGGTCTTCTGGTTAGCCTATGAGCTCTGTGCATTTTGGTAATTTTCAGCCCATAACACACCCTGAAAGAAAACTTGAGCTACTAAAGCAACCTTTGGTTTAGCCATTGCTAATCAAAACTTCTATACCCAGCCAATGCACACAACCTAGACATTTTTCTTATACTTACAGTTACTAGCACTTTACTCCTTCTTGGGCTAATGTTTAACAAATTGTTGAAATAAAGGGAAGAAATTAATGAAGACACCAGATACTACAAATTGCTTTGGGAGTGAGATCTAGAGGATCTAACCATCTTGACCTCTTTCTTTGCCCTATATCAGTAGGCCAAGGGAATGTAAGCAGTTGCTTATAGAAACCTATTAATAGCTAACATTTGTTAAGGGCTAATAATGTGTTGGGCACTGTTCTGAGTGCTTTAACATGTGCTTCTTATAGAAGTCTCAAAAGAACTTTACATGGTTAAGTTTTATAGGCATAATGTATTTATATAATAGCTATTTAATAATGTTTAATAATACAAGTTTTCATTATGACTTCTCATAGAACACCACATGGGAAATGAATGGATGCAAAAGACATTTTCTTTCTTCTTATCCTTACTAGTTCATCCTGACATATAGGTCAGTACTTTTTCACATTATACTTACCTTTAATACTATGAAAACGAATAGTAACAGGAACTGTTTGATGAATCTGGAAAAAAAAATTATATTGTTCCAGGCCTCTTGAGGTTGTAAGAATCTCCTTGACAGATTTTTTTTTCCTCTTTCTGTTTAGAATATTGGAGAAAGTATATTTTCTACACTGACTTGGTTCTTAACTATGTGAGAGGACTGAATCTGGGGGCCAAGTTTGCTGGTTAAAGTAGAATTAAATTTTTTTTCTAGTGAACTGGGAAGTGTTTCTTAAAATTACAATAATGAATACTTTTCATGCACTGATTTAAAATCTTTTAAAGAAATAAATGTTACATATAGGAATTATTAAGAGCCTCCCTCATTCTGATAAACTTGTTTACCAATTGGCTTCTTGGGGGTGGAGTCAGTTCACAAAGGATCTGCAGCAGATGAATTAGACCAGTAGCGACTTCAGCATTCTGCTTTTCCCAGCTGGAGCAGGATTAGGACTCATTCAGCTGCAGCTGGTTCCCAGGATCTAGGCTGTTTCTTCTGTTTTTTTCCTTTGACAGGAAAGTCATAGTTCCCAACAGATGGCTTTCATCAGCACTGTACATAACTGTAAATTCAAGTCCCAAGCATTGCTTTCAACTTCATTAGGGAAGAGGTGAAGAAACAGTCTGTACTAGTTTCTAGTTATGGCACTAGTTTGTTAATGGTTGAAATTCAGCATAGAGATTATAGTAGTGTAGCATTTAGATTTGCAGAATGCATTCTGGGTCAAAATAGTTTTTAACTGCCAGCAATTAAAAAAAAAAAAAGACCTGCTAAGAAAAAAATAAGTCTGGCTATAGTGTTAAGGTGTATTTTATAGTTGAATTATGTTATGATTACAAAATATAGATAAATTCTTATAAGAAAAGAATTGAATCTTCTGCATTTTGTAGAATTTTGAGCCAGTAGCAATCGTGGATAACAGTGATTCTAATCTTATTTCACAAATAGAGAAACTGAGGGCCAAAGAGATTTAAGTGTCTTGTTCAGTGCCACGCAACAAGTTAATTATGTCGGGGAAAAGTGGTGAGGCCTTCTCATTCTGTGCTTTTTTCATTAGGTTGTAGTTCTCCTTTATAGTATTAGAGAGCAATGAGTATAAAATAATGTAGCTAGAACTCTCTTCCTTAATGGAAACCATAGAATAAACCCTGATCTAGAGAATTTTGGTGGTTTTTGTAAACCACAAATATGTAAATCTGCTTGTTTTGGTGTTTGAAGATAGCTGTACACTCTAGAAAGTTGAGACAATTTTTTGGGGAAAAAAGTCTGCTTTCTTATGGCCCAAATTAGAGGAATGAGAGTTTTCTAATGTTTTTAGCTAAATATTAGAAGGAGAACATGTTGAGCTACCTTAATGCTGGAAGAAAAAGTACTCCTTGAGTTTTGGGGAAAAAAATGTCCCCTTACAAATAAATCTGATTTTCAGAAAGTCTACAACACAGATGACCTCTGAGTGACTTGGGTAATTGGTTAGAACTTAAAATTCTTAAGACTGAGATAGAGAGATACAAGCCTTTCTATTAATTAATGAAGTAATTCTTATTAAAGGCGTTCAAGATAGGTGGACTAGGCGTGTACTTATTGTTATCTATACATAGTGTCTTGGTTCTGAGTGATTTGTAATACCAGTAAACAAACCTTACAGGAAAGGAGGCAGACAACAGCTCATGTTTGTCTTTCTTGGTCTTTATGACTGACCAACAGTTCATCTCTGCATTATTTTTACATTGTCGTAAAACTTAGCAAATACGTTAGAATAGTGGCAAATAAAGCTAAGATTGGGGACAATTATTTATAGAATTATGGGGTGGTTTTAAGATTATTGGTAAAACCATAAAATCTGGCAGCTAAAAAAACTGAAAATCTTTGTATGTGTGAAAGAAGACAGCTGATTCCTTTACCATTTACGTTTTGTGCAGAAGAGGTGGATTCCATGTATGTGGGGATGTTATCACACTTACACTATAGGCTGCTTTTTCCTCCAGGGAGTTGTGAACTATATAGTTGACTGTTGGTTTTCAATTCTTTCTGCTTAGTAGAGTGCAGGTTTCTCTTTTTTCTTGGTCATTGGCTACAGTGAAGCATTTGACTCCTGAGTTTTCTGGAACCTGTAACAGAACTCTTGGAAACATTACATTTTTTTGTGTGTTGGGTGTGATGCTGTGCTTTAATGGTTTCCCAGCTTTTCTGTTCAGGATATCTTTAAATATCTGGCTTAGGGTTTAGATCCTCTTTCACCATTTTCCTGTTTTCATTATTTCATTTCTTTTCATGCCAGTCAGTTTTTCTTTAATTCTATAGCATACATTTAAAGCCGTGTTCTGTCTAAAGCAGTGGTTCTTGACACTAAATTCACTTCAGAATCACCTGAGGAGCCTTAAAAAATAAACACCAAACCAATTAACTTAGACTCTAGCAGTAGGGCCCAGATTTCAGTTTTGTTTTTTTAAAGTCTCCATGTGCATCTAATGTATAGCTAGGGGTGAGAACCACTGCTCTGACGCTTAGAACCAACATCTCTGTAGCGGGAGCTGTGAGGGAGTCAGGAGATAGAAGCAGCAGCTTTTACCTAGTAATTGAAATTCAGACAAATACGTGAAACAACATAACACCTACTCTCATGAACACACCTTGGACCCTGGACAGAACAGTACTTCAGGAAACCTAAATTTTGTTTTATCCTGCTCTCTGACCATAACTGCCCTAATCTTCCACCTTTCTCTTGCCTCACTCCTACTGCACCTGCTCTTTTATCTCAAGATCTCATACTGTATATAGTTCAGAGGAGGTTCTCTATGTGATTCTGATGGATACTTCCCTCCCACCGCTCGGATACTTTTCTTCTAATTGCTGGGCCTTGTGGACCTCAGTTACTCACTTGACTCCTGCATCTAATTGGCAAACCCCAACCTTGAAATTAAGCCAACCATTTTCTCTCCCTGCTCCTACATGGGACTGTGTATTGTTTTGAAGAAAATTGCACAAACCACATAGTGGGGTGCCACTTACAAATTTGTGGCATCTAATCTCAGCTTTCTCCTCTGCTTGGAGGTGTATGTCTATGTCTGTAGTCTGTTCTCTCTGCAGCAGTTCAATATTTCCTCGAATCCTTTTGCCTTTCTCATTTTCAGCAGACACTCCCATATCCTATTTCATAGAATAGAATCTATCCAGCCATTTGAGCTCATTAACTTATGCCCCTCCCACACTTTCCTAAATACATCTGTACTTATTTTTACCTCTGTTGCTGCATTTTCAGAGGGCATGAAAGAAGTGTCTTGTCTAGAGCTCATCTCTCCATTTATGTGCAAGATCCTGTAGTCTCCTGTGTCAGGGGCCTTGTTCCATCAATAATGTCCCCAGTCTTTTCACTCTTTGCCCCTTAGCATGGGGAAGTCTCTCCCATCAAATTAGAATACAAACAAACAAAAAACATCACTCCAGATTCTTCTCTCCATGTACACCCTGTCTGTCTCCTTCCCTTCATTTTGAAACTGCCTGGAGAAAAGTCTGTGTTCATTCCAAATCTGTTGCAGTCTGCCCTCTGGACCTGAGCACCATTTGAAACAGTTCTTGTGGACAGTTTTCAGGCTTTATTTTACCTGACCTCTTCGCAGCATCTAGGACTTGTTGACCCTTCTCTCCTCCCTCCACCTCTGTGATAATTCTTTCCTAGGTGTCTTCCCCTTTTCCTCCCATCTTTCTTGGTAATTCATTTTCAGTTGACTGGCTTTTTATCTTTTGCCTGTATCTGAAATGTTGGATTGCCTAAGGTTTTGTTCTTTGTCCACTTCTCACTGTTTCAACCTTTCTGAGTTATCTCTAGACTTACCTCCTCTCTGCTAAATTCATATCTTAATCCAAACCTCTCTTTTGAGCTCTGGACTTGTATATCCCAATGTGTAGTGTCTTATCTCAGTCACTTAAAATTCTTGATGACCCAGGTGAAATTTATCACTCTCCTCCAGCCTGCTCTTCTGATTTCTTACTGTGGTGAGAGGCTTTGCCATTGACTCCGATTCCTAAAACAGAAACCTTGGTGTCGTCTTCTGCATCTCACTTGCACCTTGTGTGGATTCATTACTAGTCCATACCCAGTCTTTTCTCTTCTACTTCTTTAACATCTCTTGATTAACTTCTTCATTCCAGCTGCTACTCTCTTAGTGCAGGTGTTCATCATTTCTCTCCTGATTTACCTTAGTCGCTTCCTCATTGGCTTTCCTTCCTCCCATATCATCTCCCTCCTGTCTACATTATTGCCAAGAATGACCTTATTAAGAAGTGGTTAAGAACATGGTCTCAAGAACCAGACCTTCTGGGTTTGCATCCCATGTTGGTACTACTTGCTTTATGACCGTGGGTAATTTGCTTAATCTTTCTTTACCACATTTCTTTCTATAAAATGGGGATAATACAGTGCCTATCTCATAATTTAGTTGTGACGATTTAAAGAGTTAGTATACCTTAGTGTAATCTAATAGAGCTTTGTGCCATGACGGTATGTTCTGTATCTGTGCTCAGTACAGTAGCTGCTAGCCATATGTGGCTATTGAGCTCTTGAATTGTGGCTAGTTGACTGAAGAACTGAACCTTTAATTTTATTTAATTGTAATTTAGTTGAAATAGCCACATATGGTTAGTAGCTACTGGACAGTACAAAGTCCCATGCTTTATAAATGTTAGCTATTATTACCATTTTTCTAAAATTAAACTTACTCCTCTGCTTAGAATCCTTCATTGCCAAATTCTATGGCATAGTATGTATGATTTTTAACCCCCTTCTTTATCCCCCGTGTTGTTCCAAACTTGTCTACTGCTGTTTCTTCATATGCCCTCTGTTCCACTCTACCAGTGGTTCTCAAAGCATAGTCCTGGCACCAGAAGTAGCATCGCCTGAAAACTTGTTTGAAATGCAAATTCTTGGGCCATATTCCAGGCCTACTGAATCACAGACAGGGGACGGAGCCCAGCAACTTGTATGTTAACAAGCCCTCCAGGTGGTTCTGATGCCTGCGGAGATTTGAGAACCACTGCACATTCCACACTACTTGCAGTTCTTCAGATCCACCTTTTTTTCTTTTGCTCCTATGTTTTTCTCCTGTCTGGAATGATTATCCTTTTCTCTTCTGCACCGGTTAGCTCTTATTTAGCTCTTATTAGCCCAGACTTAGCTTAGGCATATCCTCTTTCTGTTTCTTCTTTCCTTATCACCCATTCTCCTTCCAGGCTGACTTAGCTCTCTTCATGCCCCTGATAATCCTGCATATACCTCCATCATAGCCCATTTTACATTGTACTGTTGCTTTAGCCTGTCTCTCCTACTAGACGGTGAATTTAGAATCTTGTTTTTCATCTCTGTATCCCCGTCTATCTAGCACAATGTCTGGTATGCTTTGCAAGTATTTATTGAACATCTTCCAGGTGCCAGCACAGTGATTAGGTCCTGAGTGAAGGAGATACAGTCTCTGTAATTAACACACACAGTGATGAGTGCTCTGATGGGGTAAAACAGAGTGCTGTGGAACGCAGAGGGGGTGGGGAAAGTCTGGGAAGTCTTCTCAAAGGAAGTCACATGTGAGAGGTTAGTGAGGTGGGGAAGCAAATGGGTGGGGTGGGAAAGAGACTGGTTCCTGCAGAGGGAACAGCATGTACAAAGGCCTAGAAGCAAAACATTGTAGGCCCATAATAAATGTTTAATTGAATATGAATAAAAAACTAAATCACATGCCTAGCTTTTAGATGTTGGTTTTGAAGTCATTACCCTCCCCAGCAAACATTAGTTAGCATTTTATATGTTTCTGCATTTAATAGCAGCTTTTATACTTGGTATCATGCTTTCTTTGAGCTGATGGTTAAGATGTGATAGGGTAACCTCCAAGCCAGCAGGATACGTTTATCTTTTTTGTTTGTTTGGTTTTGCCTTTTATTGGTAGAAGAAAGGATTTGTGTTATCTGAAGAATTATTCTACAAGGTGAGGAACACATCAGTGGTGGCAGAGGTAAACACATTCCTCTCATTGCCTAAGAATAGGCCAAGATTTTAAACAAGCAACTTCAAACTGAGAGCATTGACAAAGCATATCAAGATGACTGGAAGCCTGCCAGCATGACAACCACAACTGTCACTTTTCTGGCCCCACTCAGTATTGGCCGTTTTTGCCCTTGTTGCTGTCATCCTAGGCTTCCTGTTGCTCTCATTAACCCTCAGTGTAAGAGCATCAAGGCCTTGGTTATTGTGCTGTGCAAGCTCCAACTTTTAGTTGCTATTGAATACCTGCTTTTGTCTGTTTTGGACTTTAGATATTTAATTTTAAGTAAAAACTTAGCTTTTACTTTCTTTGAATGCTTTACAAGTGGGTTGGCTCCATCGTCTACTGATTTTGAAAGAGCGATAAAAATATACAGTTTTGTTTCTGAGGACTTCATCTAAGCAGAGGACTCTTAACTTCAGCCAAGAAAGCTAGAGGAGGAAAAAGGGAAATAAAGTCTTTTTCCCCAAACCTTCATATGGGCGGTAATAACATGTTTCTGAAGTGTTTCACAGATTATAAAGAATTTTGCTTTCACATGTATTTTCTTTTGATCTAACACTTTTGTAGTAAGGTGGGCAATTCAGGCGCTATGACGGCCAGGTTTTACTTATGCAGAATGATATGGTTAGTTAAGGGAGTAAACGGAACTAGAGCCCAGGTCTCTTTCAAACCCGGTACTGCTTCAGCTACTTCAGGCTGCCTCTTGTTCATGAAAATGACGAGCATTAAAAAAAGTGGAGGGGCCGGCCCGGTGGCGCAAGCGGTTGGGTGCGCGCGCTCCGCTGCGGCGGCCCGGGGTTCGCTGGTTCGGATCCCGGGTGCGCACCGACGCACTGCTTGGCAAGCCATGCTGTGGCGGCGTCCCATATAAAGTGGAGGAAGATGGGCACAGATGTTGGCCCAGGGCCGTCTTCCTCAGCAAAAAAAAGAGGAGGATTGGCGGATGTTAGCACAGGGCTGATCTCCTCACAAAAAAAAAAAAAAAAAAGTGGGTGCTTCTTTAGCATTTATTACATACATCTGTTAAACCATTTATCAAATCTTAACATGTTATTAATCTTTGTATCTAGGTCCTGGCACTTTGTAAGATGCTCAGAAAATGTTTGTTGACTTGAAACTGTCAGGTTTAAAATGAAAGGGGGAATGATAGAAATTAGGTTTTTTGTTTTTTTTTTTTAAGTATTAACTCTCTTAATAAACTTAGAAGCTGAACCATTTATCCTCTCAAAATTTATAGCCTTTGTAGATTAAAAGGAGAGAGAGTGTTTCAGGTGTCTTCTGCAAATGTTTGGTACCTCAGCTGAAAAGTACCATTCGCTACTTCCTTCAGGGTAATATTTCTTCTCTGTTATCCATATAGTATTTTTAAAAGTTTAAGAAATTGTGTTTTCCCAATAGATAATGCATTCATTTGTACATAAAATTCAAAAAGTACAAAAGAGTATTCCATGAAAAGTATTCTTCTAACTCCTGTTCTCCAGCAGACTGGTTTCCCTCCTGGAAGGCAGCCAGTGAGTTTGGTTTCTTTTCTACCCTTCCAGAGAGATTCTCTGTGTATATAAGCAATCACTTGATACATGCATTTTTCCCTTTTTTTTTTTTTTTTTTTTGCCACAGTTGAGAACATATCTAACATACTGTTCTGCACCTTACTTTCTTTTTTTCTCCTCACTTAACCGTATATCTTAAAGGGTGTTCCATATCAGTACATAAAAGGCTTGGTGGTATTCCATTATATGGGTGTACCCTAATTTATATAACCAGTCCCTTGCCGATGGACATTTGTTCCCAATTTTTTTGGTTAGAAACAGTGCTAATTGAATAACCTCCTTTGTACATTATTTTACTTATAAGTTCCTAGAAGTGGAATAATTGGGTCAAAGAGTGTATGTCTTTGTAATTTTGATATTTCTAAATTTATCTCCATAGAGATTCACCAATAGTGTATGAGAGTACTTGTTTCCCTATACCCTTGGCAGCACAGTGTTATCAAACTTTTTGATTTTTGGCAGTCTGATAAATAAAAAAATCATTATTCCATTTTTGACTCCATTCTTTCACTCTCGTTGGAGTTTGCTTTTCCCAGCCTAGGGACCAGGCGCAACCTCTGATCTATATTTCTGCTACTAGGCCGTCTTAAGTCTTAAGCCTGATCACTTAAAAGCATACAATTCTTAGAAGTAATCAGAAATCTGTTGATTTTTTTTTTTTTAACTGTTATGTTGCTTTAAGAAATATCTAGGTCATGGGCTGGCCCTGTGGCTTAGCGGTTAAGTGTGCGTGCTCCGCTGCTGGCGGCCCGGGTTCGGATTCCGCGCACCGACGCACTGCTTCTCCGGTCATGCTGAGGCCGCGTCCCACGTAGAGCAACTAGAAGGATGTGCAGCTGTGACATACAACTATCTACTGGGGCTTTGGGGGAATAAATTAAAAAAAAAAAAAGAAATATCTAGGTCTTTTATGCTGAGTCTCTCTTGTAAGCAGCGGCCTATATTGATAGATTTCTCTCCTGTAGATGAGTCTTCCACCCCCGAAATAAAAATCTTAGCCTGTTGCTTTTCTACTGATGGCAGGGAAACCTTATTTAATAGATGATTTAGTATGTCCTTGTTTGTCAGTCTTTTTAGGTGCATGTTATGTAGTACTTGTATTTGAAAACCTATATAATTTTGAATAAATATTATATGTTAGGTATTATATTTAGGTCACAAGAAATTAGAATGTAGCAGCTAGTGGAGTGGTCAGAAGAAAAAAACGCTGAATTCAGAGTTGAGATAAGCTGAAATTCTGGTGAATTGATGCAGTAGTTTCAAGTACTCCCTGAATTATTGCAACACTAATTGTGTTTAGTTTAGGGCTTATACAAGAGTATATAAGAGCATAGATCTCAGCTTTATCATTTACTTATTGTTTGATCTTTAAGTTACCTTACCCTCCATGAGCTTCAGTTTCTTTTCTGTAAAAGAGGGATAGTAATAGTACCTAAATCACCAAATTCATCAAGGAACTACCTTTTTAAAGATTGTTTTTAGCCTGAGCAGGTGCTAGCTGCAGTGGATTTTTAGCCTTCACTTCAGAAATAAACTGCAGAAAGTAGTGCTGACTTCCCTTTCCTTTCTCCAGTAAAACAACAGAACAAAACAAAAAAAACTGATCTATTAACCCACAAAATATTGCCATCATATTTTGAGACTATTTAAAGTTTTCATGAACATATCAATTTTAACAGGACGTAGAAACAGACACCTAGATAGTTTAAAAAGCGTTTTTCATATAATCTATAATCCATTTAAATTATGATGGATGTTCTCTGGTCATATTCCTTTGGAATAAGCAAAATACATGAACAATCTCCCCATTTGGCCTTATTTTTTAGTTTCAATGTCTCTCTCTTCCCCCAATAAAAGAACAAAAAACACAAAGTATCTCCTTTGTTCAAGTTGTCAAAATAGTCTTGAAGCTCAAGATTAGGGTAAGGATGAAGCCTTGGAGCAGGCAAAGCAACCTGGCCCAAATTGGGAATCAAACTAATGCGTTTAATATAATTAAGCACCATGTTATATAGCACTGCTTCTCAAATTTATGCAATTTTAGGCCTTTGATGAGACCTGAGATTTTGTATTTCTAATAAGCTCCCAAGTATTCTGCTGCTGCATAAAATACACTTTTTTTTTTTTCTTTGTGAGGAAAATCAGCCCTGAGCTAAGATCCGATGCCAATCCTCCTCTTTTTGCCGAGGAAGATTGGCCCTGGGCTAACATTTGTGCCCATCTTTCTCTACTTTATATGGGACACCGCCACAGCATGGCTTGACAAGTGGTGCCTTGGTGCGTGCATGGGATCCGAACCTGCGAACCCTGGGCCGCCGAAGTGGAGCGCGCATACTTAACCGCTACACTGCTGGGCCAGCCCCAGGATACACTTTGAGTAGCAAGTTTCTGTAGGACTGAATCTCTCCTTTACTCTTTACTGATTGTCTTAAATCATACGCTTATTTTCAAACATTCAGCAGATTTCCGTTGAATGTCTATGTTCCAGGCACCATGCTAGGTACTGGGATTATAACAGGGGCGCTAGATAGATACTTTGCTCTCAGTCAAGTGGCGAAGAAGTAATAATAAGAAATATAGGAAGTGGTGATGGGTAAATCCAGGGAACTCTGAGAATCTAAGTACAAAACTGCTTTTTTAACAGGTTTATGAAGATACTGAAACTAATTTGTCTGATGTATTGACATCTGAGTTCCCAATAGGTGTACAGTGGAGCTTTGATTGAATTGATTGTCAGTCTAAAATAGATGTTGGCAAACTTTTTTTGTAAGGGGCCAGGTAGTAAATATTTTAGGCTTTGTGGGCCATTTAGTCTCTGACTTAACTACTCAGCTCTGTGCAAAGCAGCCGTAGACAGTATGTAAACCAACCAGTGTGTGTTCCAGTAAGACTTTACTACAAAACAGGTGGTGGGTTGGGTTTGGTCTGAAGGCCATAGTTTGCCCATCCCTGCTCTAGAACAGCAGTGTATTACACTGAGTTGTAAGAAATGTTGAAAATAATTTAAAATAAAGAATGACTATTTAAAAGATTAAGGTGGTTTACCTTTATAATAACATCACTGATTCATTTGCATTCAAATATGCTACCTAGGAACGTGTGTTGTTTATGTACCTAGGGATACCCGGAGAATATATCATGCATGTGATTGTCATTTGTTGTGTGTATCACTGGGAAAAGAAGGGTAAAGAACTACTGCTCTAGAATTTTAGTTAGTACTCCTAAGGGCAGCACAAATGCCTGTTTTTCTCTTTTATTATTTGGGGAAAGAAGCCATGACAGGTTGAAGGGGTTAGGTAATCTCAACATAGCTATGCAATGAAGCATTTCTATAAATTGCTTTTTCTGGTCAATATTGAAAAATTTGTAATTCCCGGACAGAAGAGGATCAATGTCCTTGGGTGCCCAAATCAGTTACCATCATTTAGGGTAGCGAATAGAATTTGGGTTCTGCAGTGTGCTTTCTGGTTTCACTACTTAACTAGTTGTGTGGTGTTGGGCAAAATGTTTAACTTCTTTGCCCCTCGGTTTCTTTGTGGAATTATGATACTGTACACAATTTTGGAGATGTTAAGAAACACTATTTGCTAGCACCTAGTATAGCACTGGTAAATAGTAAGCCATCAGTAGATCTTACTTTCCCTCCCTCTGACCTGCCTGCAGAGCAGTTTATTATGTACTGAGGAAAATTAAGAAAAAATGTTCCTGGCACATAAGAATCTTAAAATGTTCTTGGAGGTAAACAAGTAAAAAAGAAGCACTGTCAAAATAACCTGCAAACAAATGTAAGGCCTATCCCCAATAGGTAAGAAATATCATTTAATTGTAGAACTAAAAGTCTTAAGAATTCTTTCAATTCCAAACCCTTATTTTTGCAGATGAGAAGATTTAATGACTTCCCCTAAATGTCTATATGTTGTCTTTATAGATATGTAGAGAAGGAGACGCTAACATTCATCAATTAACCAGATGTTACTGGCTCTTGGTTAGGAATTTCTTTATCTCTAAGCTAAATTCATCTTGTTTCAGTTTAAGCTAGTAGTTTGCCCTCCATATATATATATATATATATATATTTTTTTTTTTTTGCTGAGGAAGATTCACCCTGAGCAAACATCTGCTGCCAGTCTTCCTCTTTTTGCTTAAGGAAGATTTGCCCTGAGCTAACAACTGTGCCACTCTTCCTCTATTTTGTATGTGGGTTGCTGCCACAGCATGGCCACCTACGAGTGGTGTAGATCCATGCTCAGGAACTGAACCTGGGCCGCTGAAGCAGAGTGCGCGAACTTAACCACTAGGCCACGGGGCTGGCCCCTGCTCTGCATATTTTGAACCCTTGGTAAATGTTGACTGAAATAGTTTTCTGACCTCAGCAGAGATGGAGAGTGACTATAGTCCTGACTGTAAATTAAATAATTTTGATTTCTTTAATATTGCCACTAGAAACAATTTTCTATGACATTTTTGTGGCCCTTTAGTAGACTTGTATTTTTGCAGAACTTAGAATTTACAATACAGTGAGCCTGTGTGAGCTGCATTAGTAGAAGGGAAAGGTGACATTAAATACTGACAAGCAAAAACATATATAAAGTAATTGCTGTTTAGCAGCCTTAGCCCTACCTCCCATATCTGTCTCCCATTGCCTTAGTTTAGTTCTTTTCTTTCCTGGGTTACTGCGTTTGTCTTTCAGCTGGTTTCTCTTCGTTCCTTCAATAAATATTTAATAATACATGACATGTGGTAGGTACTGTTCTAAGTGCTGGGGATTGAGCAGTGAACCAAATGGATAAAATCGCTGCCCTCATGGAGCTTCTATTTTCTAGCAGACCCCAGTCTAGACTTTTGGAGCTCGCCTCTATATTCTGTCTAATTGCTTTCTCTAAAATATCATGTCCTCCCCTTGTTTAGAATCCTCAAGTCTAGTGGATTTCTGTTGCCTTCTGGATAAAGTTCAGGCTCCTTAGCCTTTGTGCAGCTTCATCTGTTGCCACACTCTTCTTAACCTTCTGCCTTCCAACATATTGCAGTTCCTTGTAGGCATCACACTCTTGCCTTTCAGTTTTTATATGTACTGTATGTATCTCTGCTTGAGATATCATTCTTTTAGACATGCCTCCAAACAAAAACAGAAATAGCTAATACTCATCTTTTAAGCCTCCTTGACCTACCCACTACCATTACTGGTTTGGTGAGGTGATTTTCTTCCTTTATGAACATAACACATACTCTCCTGGTACATTAGGCATGCTGATGCTATGACATTTTTCTCCCTATGTTATGATAGTCTTCTTATTTGCCTCTCCTACTGGAATTAAAAGCAAGGGCTACCTTTTATTTCTTTATTTCTCAGTGTCTGTCAAGGGGCCAAAATATTTGTCAAAATATTTCATAGTTTGAAATATTCGTTGAACAAATGAACAAAATGCTTGAACTTCTACTATCTCAGCGCTATCAAGCTGACTGGAGAATGTTGGGGGCTCATTCAATAGACCTTTGAATTTGTAGAGTGCTTACTAAGTGCCAGATTATAATAGAGATAAATAACCCGCTCTCAGATGAGTCAACAGTAAGGCTGACAACTTCCTTATTTTCACAACAGACTATCCTTTTTCTTATACACACACACAACTAAAAAGTGGTCTCTTTCAAGTATCCAAACAGTGCTTATGATATCTTTTTAATGAAGCAGTGTTTTAAACTGTTGAAGAGAAACTGGTAAAAATTTGGAGATCCACAAACCATTTTAGGATCATATGAGGAAGGAATATGAGTCCTGATTTGTCGGAAACCTTCTCTGGACACCTTCTGGTAAGATCAAGAAAGTATCAGCATCCAAACTTGCAGAATGGGGTCAATAGCTTGGAAGAAAATGCTGGAGACTAGAGTGAAATGGTCTTTCAGAAATACTGCATCACTGACACCCTGATTGGTTCAAAGAATGGTACTCTAAAAACAAGAAAAGAACAACAAAAAATGAGGACTGACAGCTTTGAATAGAAAAGTGATTCAGGAGAGATGAACTCTGAATTCAGAAAAGGTTTAAGGATACTTATTAATTTTGCATACATTTTTCTTTTTTGTGTGCACAAGATATATGATAAAAAAGTCTAAATAAGAGCACTTTCAATTAGTTTATATTAAAAATTTAAGTAATAAAAGAGTTTGGCAACAAAAAAAGAAATTGCAAGAAAGTGGAAGTATATGCAATGCTAATATTTTTTTGCACCCACCCCAGAGATCCAAAGTCGTTTGGATAGTTTAGTAACATACAAAATATATTTTGAACAACTGTATTTGCTCATTAAATTGTTGTATTTACTATCTTTAAAAATGTGAAGGCTTGTAAATGTTTTCTTCCCCCTAATTAAGAATAAAGTTTTAACCTTTAAGTGCTACTCTAGGAGAAAAATTTCTTCTGTCCCTCCCCACCCTTTATCGTAGAGCTATCTACTTGTGTATCTCATATTTCACAAGCACCTCTCTTTTTTTAAATAGTAGATTTAGTCATTTTCAAATTGCTGTTCTCTTTGACTCTTATTTTATGGATATTACACTTGTGTATTTGTAACCATTAATCTCAATCTGTTTTATGTTTATAGAAATGTTAAAAGTGTTTTGTGTGTTCATGCTGATGTTTTGAATTCAAGAATATGCATATGTAAATATACTATTTTGAAAAGGATTGTTAAATACTGTGTGTGAATACTTGTTATAAGGAAAAGGCTTAATTAATTTTTGACTAATAAACCTTGCTGTTAATTTTTACTGCTCACTTTTATTACTAATTTTAAAACAGTAAGTAGAAGGGAGTTGTGTTTCCCAAATTGCTTCCTTGGTACACCAGTTCCTGAATATGTGTTCAGAGAACAGAGGAATTTGTGTCACAATGAGTGTAGGAAACAGTGCATATTCATAGTTCACATAAGCATATTAAATGAATTGTGGAATCCTCACTTGACACTTCTTTAACTTCTCTTACTGAACCTATTTTATAAAACAACCCCACTTCTCCCACCTCTTACTGACCTTAAGATCTTTAGGAAACTACTGTTAGGCTTTTTCTGGAGCTCTAATTATCTTTCAGAACTTAGCCCTTTGGTCGTTGATGGGAGTTAGAGTCTTTGTGTTTGTCTGCATTTGCAGTAAGATATCTGTGGGAGTTACTTCAAGGGGAAAAAAAGAGCCAATCTATTTCAATTGGAAAGCCTGTCTCTAGGGTCTGACTGTATATCCAGGGGCAAACTTCTTTGCTATCTTTTAATTCCTGTATGAACATCAGACTTGTTGGCTGTTTGGATTATTGGAGTAGGAATAGATCAACTGATGTTCAACTCAGTTGTTTGTGGCATTGGAAGGGACAAAAAGATATTTAAAACAAAATAATTAAGTCCAAATCCTTTTTTTTCAAGAAAAACTTTCAAATGAAGAAAAGTACCCTTGAAATACACATGTTTAGGTCAGCCTTTTTTGTTACCTGTTTCTTTGCTCAGAAGATAGGATAATACTTATTCCAGGAGTTGAAATATGTTTGTAAAACTGTACAGGAAGGTGTGAATTGGCATTGAAAGCTTTCTGGATCTACTAATTTGTAAGCACCTTGAAGATAAAGTGTTCGTCTCCATATTGCTCACAGACAAATATTGTTTGATGAATGACAGTAATTTGTGCCTGAATTTAAGGCATGAAGGGCTTTGTATTCAGTTACAAAGTGTCTCCTGTGTGTCTGATGTTGTTAATCACCTGAGATTGGCCATTGAATGCTATTGTGGTATCTGGAAAGTTGTTTGTATAGTTGCCTCCTGATTCATCAGCCCTCCTTGCTTCCCAGCTCTGCTTTCTGCCAGCTCACAGGAGCTGAAGGAATCTGGCTGTGGATCGCAGTCCTGCTTATTCTAGCACAGGACTACTAGCTTGAGAGTCAGGATTCTCTGTAGTACAGAAGGGTCACAAGGCCATGGCTCTGAGCTCATTGGACAGATTACTGGTGGGTTTTGATATGTCATTGGATCAATAGGTTTTGATATGTCTTTGTGGGTGACGTTGGTGGAGTAACTAACTTTGACTTGACATTTTTCTGGGCTACTCTGTTACATTATTCTCCTCATTGCCTTAATGTCTTGCCTTATGCAGTGGTTAAACCATTTGAAATAGAGTCTCTTGAGGCTTAAGGATGAGTAGTTGAAGAATTATGAACAATAATTCCTCAGCTAATTAGAGAGACCTGAACCTGTAATCAAACCTAACCTAATCCTGAACTTGTAACTAAAGTTAATCACTGCATGTACCACACTATGTTATTGGATCACACACTGTTCCAGCTTCTGCTTCAGTTTCTATCTCCCTTGTATATGACGTTACTCATCCCAATTGAGTATCATCTCTGGATTATTTTGTGTGTGTGTGTGTGTGTGTATATATATTTATTTATATTTATATTTGCTAATCTGCTGTCTTCCCTACCCCACTTTATCCTTTTCTTTTCTTTTGTTTTTTTGCTGAGGAAGATTCGCCCTGAGCTAATATCCACTGCCAATCTTCCTCTTTTTGTATGTGAGCCGCTGTCACAGCATGGCCAGTGACAGACTGGTGGTGTAGGTCTGTGGCTGGGAACTGAACCCTGGCCGCTGAAGTGGAGCATGCTAAACTTAACCACTAGGCCACCGGGGCTGGCCCCATCCTTTTCTTTTTTCTTACTTTTTTTGTTTCTCTTTTGTCCTCTCATCTGTCCTTGTCTTATTACTGTAATTTCTGCCCTACCCCAAAATAAAACAACAACAAAATCATCAAAGACTGATCATGCTACGGATTGAAGATATATTTGTTGATTTAATTTTATATGTTTAAACAAACTGGTAGCTTGAGACTTTTCTCTGTGTGTGTTTTAAGAAAGAGCGTAGCCGCTTAATCTCAAGCCAAAAATAGGATTCTTTTTAGTGGCATATTGCCTTCAGTTGATTTTCCTATGGGACTTGGCCCTGGATAGCTATAGTGTGGGGGTATAGGTGATTGTGAATGCCTCTTTAATAGTTGACTACAGAATTATGGTCCAGAAATTGTTTTACTTTGTATTGTATATGAGACAGTTTGGTAGGAAAACTAACAATAGCAAAGAGACTATAATAGCATATCTGACATCTCTCTTTTTTTTTAATTGATGTCTTAATAGTTGATAACATTGTGAAATTTTGGTTGTACATTTTTTTTGTTTTGTTTTGTGAGGAAGATCAGCCCTGAGCTAACATATGTGCTAATCCTCCTCTTTTTGCTGAGAAAGACCAGCTCTGAGCTAACATCTATTGCCAATCCTCCTCCTTTTTTTCCCCCAAAGCCCCAGTAGATAGTTGTATGTCATAGCTGCACATCCTTCTAGTTGCTGTATGTGGGATGCGGCCTCAGCATGGCCAGAGAAGCGGTGCGTCAGTGCGTGCCCAGGATCCGAACCCGGGCTGCCAGTAGCGGAGCGTGAGCACTTAACCACTAAGCCACGGGGCCGGCCATGGTTGTACATTTTTGTCAATCACCATATATGCATGTCTCCCTTCACCCCTTGTGCCCACCCCCTACCCCCTTTGCACCTGGTAACCACAATATAGTTTTCTCTGTCCATGTGTTGGTTTATATTCCACATATGAGTGAGACCACATGGTGTTTGTCTTTCTCTTTCTGGCTTATTTCACTTAACATAATACCCTCCAGGTCCATCCATGTTGTTGCAAATGGGACAATTCTGTCTTTTTTTATGGCTGAGTAGTATTCCATTATATATATATACCACATCTTCTTGATCCAATCATTAGTTGAGGGACACTTGGGTTGCTTCCACTTCTTGGCTATAGTGAATAATGCTGCAGTAAACATAGGGGTGCGTAAGCCTCTTTGGATTGTTGATTTCAGGGTCATTGGATAGATTCCCAGTAGTGGGATAGCTGGATCATAGGGTATTTCTATTTTTTAATTTTTTGAGGAATCTCCATACTGTTTTCCATAGAGGCTGCACCAGTTTGCATTCTCACTAGCAGTGTATGAGGGTTCCTGTTTCTCCACATCCTCTCCAACATTTGTTGTTTTTCGTCTTGGTGATTATAGCCATTCTAACGGGTGTGAGGTGATATCTTAGTGTTGTTTTGATTTGCATTTCCCTGATGATTAGTGATGTTGAACATCTTTTCTTATGCCTATTGGCCATCTATATATCTTCTTTGGAGAATGTCTGTTCATTTCCTCTGCCCATTTTTTGATCGGGTTGTTTGTTTTTTTGTTGTTCAGTTGTGTGAGTTCTTTATATATTATGGAGATTAACCCCTTGTTGGATATATGTTTTGCAAATATTTTCTCCCAGCTGGTGGCTGACATCTCTTTTTCTCACACATCCCATGCAGTCCACTAGCAAATCCTTAGAGCAGAGCTTGCCAATTTACAGCCCCCAGTCAGATCTGGCCCCCACATCTTTTTAGATGAGCTAAGAATGTTTTTTACATTTTTAAATGGTTGAAAGAAATCAAAAGAAGAATAATATTTCATATGTGAGAAGATTATATGTAATTCAGATATCAGGGTCCATATAAATAAAGTTTTATTGCAGCACAGCCACACTTGTTTGTGACTTCTTTCATGCATTACAGCAGAGTTGAGTAGTTGCAACAGACGCTTTATGGCCTGCAAAGCCTAAGATATTTACTACCTGACCCTTTATAGAAAAAATTTGCTAAACCCTGCCCTAGAGTATATGCAGAATCCATCCATTTCTCACTTTCTCTACTGCTACTATCTGGTTCAAACTTCTTGACTAGACCATTGCTGTTGCCTCCTAATTGTCTCCTTGCTTTTGTCCTTGTCCTCCTACATCTACATAGCCAGAGACCTGAGTGATCTTTTTAAAATGTAAAACAGATCTTGTCACTGCTTTGCCCAAAACCATTTAATAGTTTGCTATCTTGCTCAGAGTAAGTGTCAAGAGTAAAAGGCTAAAGTATTTGTGACCTACAAAGCTCTAGATCAGGAGTTGGAAAATTTTTTCTATAAAATTTCTCTGTTGCAACAACTCAGCTCTGCTGTTGTGGTATGAAAGCAGACATAGCAATATGAAGAGCAAATGGATGTGGCTGTGTTCCAATAAAATTTTACTTACAAAAACAGGTGGTAGGCCAGATTTGTCCTATAGGTTGTACTTTTCTGATTTATACTCTAGATATGAAATCCTCCCAAAGCCTTTCCTTCCACATATACACTCTTCCTAGTTTTACTTCCTACTGTTCTCCTCCTCCTCTACTGTCCACCAGCCATAATGACTTTCTTGTTGTCCCTGGGTGTATCCCTGCCTCAGAGCATTTTGCATGTGTTGTTCCCTCCACTTGGATTGCTGTCCCCCCAGTTAGTCAACATCTGTTGAGTATCTGCTATGTACCAGGTGCTGTCCTCAACTTTTGGGTTATATCTGTGAGCAAAACCTGAAATCACACACTGTGTATAGCTCACATTCCTTTGTTTCTGTATGTAGACAGGAAAAAACAATAGCAAACATAAAAAATAAAGGATATGGTATGTTATAAGATACGTGTAATGGAAAAAATAGAGTATGTTAAGAGAGGCCTCGTGGATAAAAAGACATGTATGCAAAGAGCTCCCGGGGGTCTCCAAAGTAAATATGTGCATGGCTCATTTACCTCACCTCCTTCCCTGACAACCTTATATAAAATTGCAGTCTCTCTACCATACCTGGAACTCCTTATTGCCATGTCTTGTGTTATTTTATAGCACTTATTGCCATCTGACGTACTCTTTATTTTTGTTTGTCTCTTACTACTAGAATGTAAGCTCCAAGAGGGCTTTCTTTTGATTTCTGCTTTTTCCTTGGTGTCTGGCACATAGTGGGTGTTCAGTAAGTGTTTATGAAATGAACCAACCTAGGTGAATTGATAATCCCTAGATTTATTCTTTACCAGTGGTATTTATAGCGTGCTTAATCACTGCATGTATGTACTGCATCTTAGCAGGAAATAGGTTATTGGGTAATAAATTTGGAACCAGAGGAAGAAGTTCAGCACCACTAAGTGCTCTTCAAGATGATTTTGTTTCTGTTCAGACCAAATGGGTACTTAATCTGTAGTTAGGAAGATAGCCGTTAAGAAAGAGTGATGTTGGGAAGTGATTGACTAGAAGAGAAAAAAACGTAGGCTGTACTCAGTGATACATCTAGATGGTCAGTGTCATGGATGTCCAACTACTAAATGGGAATGCCCATAAGGGAGTCTACCCAAATGTTCCTCCCCTTGTCCATCACTTTTCTTTTTCCCAATTCAAAGTATCCTCAAAACAATTGATCTAGAGCAAAGGTCAGCAAACTAGACCAACATGTGGGCCAAATCCTTTCTGAGACCTGTTTTTATAACCTTTAGTCAGTTTTATATTTTTAAAGGGTTATAAAAAAATAAAACAGAGAATATACTCTAGTTGATAGAGACCTTATGTGGTCTGCAGAACCTAAAATCTTTACTTCCTAACCTTCCACAGAAACAGTTTGCCAACCTCGGATTTACAGGCACCTTTTTGGTTACTTCTAGGGTAGAAAGATACTTCTCTATGGTGGTCTTCATAAATAATAGAACTTTAGAATAGGAACATGTAATCCATCTCACTTATTTTATAGATTGCATTAAGACCTAGAAAGCTACGTTAACTTTATGGGGTCACACAGGTTTCCAGGTATAGATCCTGAGTCTCTAAGCTATTATTTTTTATGTACCTTTTCTCATATCAGTGAGGAGTGGTATTCCCTCTTCTGTGATGTCTTAGGCAAACTGTCTTCTCTAAGCCTTAGTTTTTATCATCTGTAAAATTGGGAAATTGATAGTATAGGGTTTTTGTAATGATTAAATGAAATCATGCGTATAAGGTACTAGTATATAGTTTAAAATGCTCAACAGATCGTAGCTATTATATTTTGTTACAGTGTGGTTAACGGATTTCTGGTGCCTAGGAATCACTCCCCCTCCCCAACACATATTTTTTAGGGGAAAGGGAGAGGGAGAGAATGTGTTTCTGTCACCTAGAGCTTTAATTCAGACCTCCTTTGTGTCTTGAAAAGTAGTTAGAGATCTATTTCAGTAACGTACTTTATTGATTTTTTGGGCTCAGCCAAATTTTAGAACATTGCTAAAATGGGGCATTTTATTCCAAGTTGTGAACAACTGATTTACAAACAGACTTTTGAACAAAATTGGGTTGCAAGTTGAAGATTGCTTTTCTAAAAAGGTTAGGCAGAAAAGATTTTTGGTCATGTTGTTCTGTGCGTTTTTAGTAACCAACTTTGTTGGGGAGCTGGAAGGGAAAGATTGAGAGAAGGGAGAGAAGGAAATGGAGCGCTGTGGGAGTTCAGTATAGTATTACAGGCCAGCGTGATTTCTAGTGCATGCTGACAGAAATGCTGGCAGGTTATGAAATTGCTCAGAATGTCGTTTGTGCATGGTTTCGTGCTTTTTCAAAGTTTACCTAGTCTGTGAGGGGTAGGTATATTATGAGATTGGGAAGGCCATCACAACGTTCAACTATCTCCCCTCCCACCCTCTGTCTAGATGAAATAGAGTTAATAAATTAATATCAAGGACAGTTTTGAAAGAAAGAAAGAAAGTCACAAAAGGACTAGCAGCCTTGGTTAAGATAGGAGCAGGGAATCACGTGTCTGGTGTTTAAATGTTTATTGAATAAAAGAGTGATTATACATCTGTGCATATGAGCGTTTGTAAATGGCGGAGCTACTTCCCTTTATAACAATACATTTATTTATTTACAAATTTACATACAGTAATGCATTCTTT
This sequence comes from Diceros bicornis minor, assembly GCF_020826845.1. Lineage (NCBI taxonomy): Eukaryota > Metazoa > Chordata > Mammalia > Perissodactyla > Rhinocerotidae > Diceros > Diceros bicornis. The sequence goes on along the minus strand of NC_080768.1, from coordinate 39,154,265 downwards.
TTGGTGTATAGTTTTATGAGTTTTGACAAGAGCATAGGGTTGTGTAACCACCCCACAATCAAGATACAGAAAAATTCCATTATCCGCTCCAAAAAACTTCCCTTATGCTACCCTTTTGTAGTCAAACCCTACTCTCCCCTGAGCTGGCAAACTACTGAGCTGCTATTCTCCCCATAGTTTTGCATTTTCCAGACTATCATAGGTATAAAATCATATATTCAGCCTTTTGAGTCTATTTCTTTCATTTAACATAATGCATTTGAGATTCATCCATGTTTATTTGTGTATCAGTATTTTGTTCCTTTTTATTGCTGAGTAGTATACATTGTATGGGTATACCATAGTTTATCTATTCCTCCATTGAGGGGTATTTGGGTTGGTTTCAGTTTTTGGCAATTATGATTAAGGCTGCTATAAACATGCATGCACAGGTTTTTGTGTGAACATAGATGTCTTAGTTTCCTATGGTTGCTGTAACAAATTGCCAAACTGCGTGCGTTAAAACAACAGAAATTTATTCTCTCATAGTGCTGGAGGCCAGAAAGCTGAAATCAGTATTACTAGGCCAAAATCAAGGTGTTGGCAGGGGCACACTTCCTCCACAGGCTCTCCTAGCTTCTGGTGGCTCCTGGCGTTCCTTGTCTTGTTGCTACATCACTTCAATTTCTGCCTCCATCTTCACATGGTGCCTTCTCTGTGTGTGTGTGTCAAATCTCCCTCTCTCTCTCTTTAAGGATACTTGTGATGGCATTTAAGGCTCACCTGGTAATCCAGGATAACCTCCAATCTCAAGATCCTTAATTTAATCACGCTGGCAAAGACCTTTTTCCAAATAAATTAACATTTTCAGGTTCTAAGGATTAGGACCTGATATTTTGGGGGACCATTATTCAGCCTACTATAATAGGTTTTTGTTTTACTTGGGTAAACACCTAGGAGGGGGTTTGCTGGGTTGTATGGTAAGGGTGTGTTTAACTTAACAAGGAACTGCCAAACTGTTCCCATGGTGGCTGTACTGTTTTGCATTCTTACCAGCAATGTATGAGAATTTTTTTTGCTCTGCAGCCTCAATAGCACATGGTATTGTCATTATTTAAAGTTATTCTAATAGGTATATAGTGGTATTTCATTGTGATTTAATTTGCATTTCCCTGATGATTAGTCATGTTGAGGATTTTTTTGTGTGCTTATTTATATCTTCTTTGGTGAAGTGTCTGTTCATATATTTTCCTGTTTTTAAAGTTGGGTTATTTTCTCTGATGAGTTTGTTCGTTTTTTAACACTTCTGTTTTCCCCAAAATTGGTCCTGGGCCCCTGGGAATTAGGAAGATGTGGGTGCTGTTGTAATCCTTGATGCCTCTAACCTTTCCTTGCTGCAAAATTGTTTCCTTTTTGAATTTCTAAAACTAAGTAAAGTAGACTTGAGTTCTTTTCCGGGTCCTAATAGATTTACTCAGTAAAGCAAATAGAGTCTAAATCAGCATGTAGTGGATGTGTTAGTCAGGTCTGGAGTTGCAAGTGACTGAAACACTTGAGTAAAAAGAGTGATTTATTGGTGCATGTGATCAATTTGCAAGGAAGTATGGGGATGGAGTTGGCTTTAGGGACAACTGATCCAAGTTTAGATTATTTCCTGGATTCTCTCTTCTCGTCTGTGCTTCTCTCTCTGAATTGGTTACGTTGTCTCCTATCTCAGACCGGTTTTCTCCAAATGGTTGGGATCATGGTTTCAGGTGTCTTAGGACTCAGATCCTTCCGCCTTAGTGACCCTAGAGGAAAAAAGGGATCTTCTTTTCAAATTTTGTTCAGAAAACCCCTGGGGTTGTCAGCATGAAATCATAAGCAGATGACGAAAGCAGTCAGTCTGACCTCCTTGAACATCTTAACTCTAATGTGAACAAAACAAACTCTTGATTCCTCTTCCCTCTTTTCTTCCCCCATAGTTTTCTTCATATCGGTAAATCTACCCCTTATCAAAGCCAGAAAACAAGGAGTCCTTGATTCCTCCTTGATTTTCTTTAAGGAATATCTCTTTTCTTCCATATCCAGACCATCACTTTGCTTACTGTTTTGTAACCACACTGTGCTTTTCTTAGTTTCTTAATACACCAAGCTCTTTCTCTTCTTGAGACCTTGGCACATGCTGTTCTTTCTGCACACAGTGATTTACCCCTCTAGGGGTAAAGCTTTTTCTCTTCTGTTAGTTCTCTGCTTAAATGTCACGACCTCGGAGAGGTTCTCTTTCTAAAGCCTGTAAGCTCCTTCTTCATTCCCATCTCTTTCCAAGCTCCTTATTTATTTGCTTCACAGTACTATGTATTACAACTCATTTTATCCATTTCTTTACTTGGATTTTATCTTTTTACCACTAGAGGATAAATTGCTTGAATTTAGGGACAGTATCTTGTTTACTTTTGTATCTCCAGTTCTGGTACAGTATGGGCCATATGGTAGGCATGTAAAGGTTTTTGAATGAGTGAATCAGAAAGCCTTTTTTTTTTTTTTTTTTTGGTGGAGAATATTGGCCCTGAGCTAACATCTGTTGCCAATCTTGCTCTATTTTGTATGTGGAACGCCACCATAGCCTGGCTTGATGAGCGGTGCGTAGGTCCGTGCCCGGGATCCGAACCCCTGAACTCTGGGCCACGGAAGTGGAGTGCGCGAACTTAATCACTGTGCCTCCAGGCTGGCCTCCAGAATGCGTTTTTACAATTGGTCCAACTTGGGTTTAGTGCCCTTGTGGGGTGGGGGTTGGTGGATAGACAGAAACACAATAACCACTGCAATAGGCTCCAAATGAACCTACATTAAGATGCCACACTTAATGCTTTTTGAGTTTTTTGAAAATAATAGTGATGAATTCTGGTATTAACAATTATACTTATTAATATTTTTGCTTGAATAGAAATAATCTCTTAAGAGTCATCTGTAGGCATAGGTCCAAACTAAGTTTACAATCTTTATTTAAAAGAATAGCCTTTTCTGTAGCTACTAAGTGTGGTGGATTGAGTGACAATTTATGGCCCAACCAGATGTTTTAAAGCATCAGTAATGGCATTCAGTTTCATGTTGCTCTGTTATGCTTACCCTCCGGATCTTCTGTTCAGCTTCTTATATTGTCCCTTTCTAACACTTTCCTTTTGACTTTCTGTTTATTTGCTGCTCTCTTAACCAGCTTTGGGAAATTCAAAACAGAGGGGTCTGGAGTCAAGTATGTTTGGACACATAGTAGAGCACAAAAAGTTTATATACCTGGCTGGGAATGACTGCTGAGTTAGTGAAGGTTAGAGTGATGATAATTTGTCATCCAAACCAGGTCATTTTTGAGATGAAGGGGAGTGCCAGGAAAACAGGTGTAAACCTGGACTGTCTTCACGAATCCCAGTGATAAGGAGGTGATAATCAGTTTCTGCAGGTTGGGGGGCTCTGAGTCTAAGGCTTTGGATTGGGAAGAGATTTGCCTAACAGAGTATAGGAAGAAGCCAGGAAGAGCTCTGGGCTCTCCTAAATCCTTTTGAGGACTGAATGTAAACAGTGAGCCAAGGGTTCTGTAGATCTGTCCTACTTAGTAAATGTAATTGCCTTATGGACAAGGTTGAAATTCTGGAATCTAAACCTAATTCTCTTTTATTTTCCCATAGGAAACTGTAGTACTGTGCTTTGCTGTAATAGTCCCTCAAAGAATATAGGGGTTGTCTGATCTGCAAACTTCTGGCCTGCTGTCAATAGAAGGTTATTAAGTGGTTTTTGCATTAGTGTTGAAGGATTTTCCCAGATAAGTCCACACTCTCTTGCCTATTTGTCCTATAGATAGTTGTAGTATGCATTTGAGAGTAGGTTTAGATGGGCTTTAAGATTAATTCTTAAGTCTTGTTTATATAAAGCAAACTCGAACTCTTAAATTAGGGAGAGGGCAGAGTTTTATAGTCACATACACGCCCAATCTCGGAATTGTTAATAGGAGCATTGTAATTGAGATTAATGTCTATGACAGTATGTAGCAAGACTGATTCTATAAAGATAAACCTAATTCTGGAGTGATAAGTTTATTTTATTTTATTTTTTTTTTGTTGGGTAAATGTGTGCTTTTTCTTTAATGAGACTTTTGTGCTTTGACAAGGATGCTAATATAAATATTTTGTCGAAAAACAAAAAATTAAAAGTTTTATAAAGAATGTAAAATACATACACGTTAGTCATCTTAGGGCCACCTCATATGTTACGTTTTCCATGAAGGCACTTTTGTTATGCCTTTTCTTATAGTTTTTTTTTTTTTAAACTCTCTTGCTAGGCTCCATGCGTCTAGAATAGTGCTATATATGGTTGTTCAGTGAGAATCACAGTTACTGTGCAGTTTCCTGAGATAACAGCATGAAAATAATATTTTAAAATTTTATTCCTATATAAAGTAATAACAGTGCCTTTGTATGTTTTAATTCAGAGTGCTTTATGGTTTCCATTTTATTTCATTTAATCAAGTCAGACAGATCTAGTTATTATTAACGTTTCTGGAGAAGGAAAGAGCACCAGTATAGGTAACTAACTGTGTTTTCAGCAACCGATTCAACTAAATCCTCTGAACATTGTATTAAAGGTGAAGGATGATATATGATGTGAGACACTTGATGTAAAAACCAGCCTTGCACAGGGTGCTATGCATACAGAGTTTGTTAAAAATTGTTTTTCAAGTTAAAAAATTGCTGTGTAGACATTGCTGTATTCACTTTTTATATAGCTTTATTCAACTTTAAAACTTTATTCATCAGTTTTAAAATGTCTTCCCTCTATACTGACATTTTAGTAACTGAACCAGTACAGTTAACCCATTAACCCCATGGAGCTATTTAAATTAGTGAAAATAAAAAAAAATAATGGTAGCCACACTTCAAATACCCAGTAGCCCACATGTGGCTAGTGGTTACTGTATTGGACAACACCGATATAGAACATTTTCATCATCACAGAAAGTTCTTTTAAACAGCACTTTTCTTAAGAACAGTATTAAAATGTCACTTGAGGACAGATTTTGTTTTTGTTTATTAGGCTTTAGGATTTTTGAAGTTAAAAATATTAGCTTTAACAAAATCGTCCCATTTGCAACAACATGGATGGGCCTGGAGCGTATTATGTTAAGTGAAATAAGCCAGAAAGAGAAAGACAAACACTGTATGATCTCACTCATATGTGGAATATAAACAAACACATGGACAGAGAAAACTGGACTGTGGTTACCCGGGAAGTGGGGGTGGGGGGTGGGGGGTGGGCACAAGGGGTGAAGGGAGTCATATATGGGGTGAAGGACAAACAAAAATGTACAACCCAAAATCTCACAATGTTAGAAACCATTAAAATATCAATAAAAATGTAAAAAAAAAAAAAAAAAAAAAATTAAACAGATTTATATGATCTAGAAATTCCATTTCTGGGTATATACCCAAAAGAATTGAAAGCAGGAACTTGAACAGATATTTGTATACCCATGTTCACAGCAGCATTATTCACAATAGCCAAAAGGTGGAAACAACCCAAATGTCCACTGACAGATGAATGGATAAACAAAATGTGAAATATACATACAATGGAATATTATACAGCCTTAAAAAGGAATAAAATTCTGACACATGCTACAACATTATGCTAAGTGAAATAAGCCAGATATAAAAGTACAAAATATTGTGTGATTCCACTATATGAGATGCTTAGGGTAGTCAAACTCATAGAAACAGAAAGTAGAATGGTTACCAGGGGCTAGGGAGGAGGGAAGAATGGGAAGTTATTATAAATGGGTATAGAATTTCAGTTTGGGATGACGAAAAAGTTCCGGGGATGGATAATGGTGATAGTTGCACAACAACATGAATGTACATAATGCCACTGAATTGTAAATTTTAAAATGGTTAAAATCGTAATTTTTATGTACATTTTTCTACAATAAAAAATATTTAAAAAAAAAAAAAAATATTAGCTTTAGGTTATTTATCCTAATAAGAGGAGCTTTGTGATTTACTGTCTGTGAATCAAGCTTGTTATGTTCACACTCAACCTAATCTTTTATTAGTCTCTCTGGCCCTGTATAAATCAATCACACTAGGCTGAGTGGTATTTTGGGCTAAATAATATAAAATTTGCAAATGTGTGTTTTATGTCATTAATGCTTAATATCTTTTAAGCCTTAGTGTTTAATATCTTTGTCCTTATCAATGGAGTGAAGATAATGAGATAATGACTACATGGTATTTGAATTAATTGGTTGGGGTTATGAAGTTAACAGTTCGAATCCTAATGAAGCTCCTAGTCCCAGCAGAAATCTTTGCTCTCTTGTGAAGTTATCTCAGCCTCAACTCTCCTCTTTAGACTCTAAGCCCTTAAAGACCGGACTCTCAGTTTAGTGCCTCCTTGAACACACTCTATAGTCTTGTTAAGTAACTGCTTTGGACTAGTCACTTCTTACATTATTTGCTAATTCATTTATGATTACTCTTGACCAGATAATGAGCTCCTTGAAAGTAGGAAACCCTGTTTTGTATTTAAAAGACCTATAATTTTAGAAATTAAGAACTGAAAGAGACTTGAGAGATAATCATGTCAAATATTTTCATTTTATAAATGAAGAACCATGACAGGTTAAGTTACTTGCCCGTAGTTGAGGGCAAGAGGACTAGAGAACTAGGACTAAAGCTTTCTATCAAGCTATCTCCTTAACTAATTGATTGTTCAATTTTATCTGAAGGAAGTCCTAAACATTACTGTCGTTTGAAGCAGCTATATTTTGTGTGTATAAACCATGTCAGTGTAGAACAAAGTTATTTATAACTCCTGATTTCAACACACACTGTTTCCTGTTTGTTTCTTATGACACATTCTTAGGGGCAGATTGTGTGCTATTTTTGGAGATACAGCATTTTGATCTTGAAAGGCATTTTTGGTTTTAAACTAAAATCGATTGTTTTCTCAGGTTAAATAAATTCTCAGGATTTGTGTTTTCGTGTATTGCATTTGGTAGTAGTAACTTATATAACGTGTTATGGGGTTGGCGTGTCCACATATGGAAACTAAGAGTCCTGACTCTTTCTGTGAGCTATGAATTCTGATCTCTACTTTTTTATTCCAGTTTCAGTTTCAGTATTACTATTGTGTACACACATACACACGCATGAGTGCACACACACAGACACACACTCACAGGAATGCTAAGAACAGCAAACTTTCCTACGTACAGACAAGACTTTACGTTTCTAGGGTACCTGAACTGTTTCTTAAAATTCATTTTTATTCCCTATAGTCATTGGCAAAGTGTATATGAGGTATTTATAAGATAATTGTTATTTCATAGGATACTTTTGCTTCTCAGAAATATTACTGGCTTATTTCTGTGGCAGCATATATGCTTGTAGTGGGCATGGGCCAGACCAGCTCAGGCGTTTTTGCAGAATACTAGTTGTTTCCCGACAGTTAGAATAATCTCCCCTCTTTCCTTCTCCCAAGAACTGAAATCAGTTTCAGAAGGGAGTCTTTGCTTGTGAATCAACAATTTAATTATAGGCTTTCTTCTTTGCAACGGCAGTTCCCTTTTCTGCAGTTGTTCTTTGGGTGGAGTACACGTGTGTGTGTGTGTGTGTGTGTGTGTGTGTGTGTTTGCTCGCAGCATTTGGATCTGTGCAGCACATTGGCTTTCTAGACATCCTTTGTATAGTAACAGCATATGCGGAGGGGCTGGCAGCCTGTAAAACAGTTTTTCTCCTCTTCCCCTTGTCTCAACCTTACTCCCTCCCTAGATCTGGTGACATTACATAGATAAATGTGCTGGCTAGGAAAACGGCAGAAGGAATTGAATGTCTGCCAAAAATTTGCAGCATGAAACCAAGCTGGCTGCTCCAGCCTCGCTTTCCTGATCTCTTATTGTGTGTGTGCAGTCTGCACTTGTCAGGGCTTTCCTTGCTGAGCATTACGTCACTATGTTCTCCACCCTCGTTACACTGTCTTTTCTTTTGAAAAGCTACTGTCCTCAGGCTTCAAACTTGTTAAACACTTGAGGCTTTATTTATACTGTTATGGAGGTAATAGCGAAGGTGAAATATATTTGTCTGAAAGAGAAATTTTAATTTGATGTAATATCAATTTAGGTGAAATATATTTAAGTCTGAAAGAGAAATTTTAATTTGATGTAATATCGATTTTAGGGTATGTGCGCGCATGCATGCACCTGTGTTTCTGGGCAATGTTAGGGTAGTGTAGAGAAGATAAGGTAATGGTAACTACCTGAAATTATTATATTGCTTTTAAAAAATGTTTTCTGTTCTTCAGAAAGAGGGATATTTTCTCAAAGAGCTTTGAAGACGGCTTAGAGAAATGCTGATTTTTAAGCAGCATTTTTAGCAGCATAATTAAGATAATATGAGGTGTTGAAATTTTGGGTTCTTATTTTCAAGACTGCTAATAAACTTGAGTCTCTAGACTGTACGAAGTGTGTCAGTGATTTTAGAGAAAAAAAATTAGCTTTTTATTCTTTTCCAGTTTGTTGGGACTGCTTAAATCCACGTATAAAAAAATGGTTTTGGCTATCAATTAAAGCTTTATATAGTCCTTATAAGATGAGGTCCTACTTCTTTTTTTCTGAATCCTATAGGCTTATTATAGTTTAGGTAAGCATTATTTTGAATAGCTTCCTTTGGACAACTTTAACAATAGTATTTTCATCACATTTGTTCCTTATCATGTGCTACCCTGTATTGTAATGTATTTTTAATGCGTGTGTTCTAATTTTACAACTAGATTGTAAGACCCAGCAGCAGGGAACTAGTTTTGTCACATCTTGTTTCTCTAGCATCTAACTCAGTGTCCTTATACATAATAGATGGTATGGATAATAGTATGTGGAGATAATGTTAAAGATGAGAACAGTGTGAGGTGATTTCACTAGCCGACTGTCTTGGTCAGCTAGGGCTCCAGTAACAATACCATAGACTGAGTGGCTTAAAAAATAGAAATTTCTTTTCTCACAGTTCTGAAGGCTGGAAGTCCAAGATCAAGGTGCCAGCTGGGTTGGTTTCTCCTGAGACTTCTCTCCTTGTCTTGCAGATAGCCACCTTCTTGCTTTGTCTCACATGACCTTTTCTCTGGCATCTCTTCTTCCTCTTAGAACACACCAGTCCTACAGAATTAGGGCCCCACCCTTGTGACCTCACTTAACCTTAATTACCTCCTTAAAAGCCCTGTCTCCAACTACAGTCACTTTGAGAGTTAGGGCTTCAACATATGAATCCTGGGGAGGGGCACAGTTCAGTCCATGACACTGACCTGAAGATAGACAGATATGCCATGTTGTTAAGCTATTAGATAACATATCAGTCAAGATACAGTCAGGGAAACAGAAACCATGAGAGAATGTAGTATATGGACTTGATAGAGCAAATATTGGAGAATTGAAAAGCAAAATGGAAATGCTGAAGTGACACAGAAGTAATAACTTCCTTAAGCAGCTACCACCCCTAGGGCTAGGAGAGCAAGAGCAAGAGATTTGGATTATTAGAACCTAGAAGCTTGGAGGAGAGGCCCCACGGAGCTGGGATTCAGACCTATGAGGAGGGCTCACTGTCTGGTTGCTTTTAAAAGCTTGGAGAGGCGTCCCACAAAGTTGGGATGCAGACCTCCCAAGAAGATACATTGCTCTGCTGCTTCTGGTACTTTTGAGGGAGTATGTTGAGGCTGATTCTGAGAGAAGTGGAAGAAGCTCAAGACTGCAAACGACTGTTGCTGTTGGGGAAGAGGACTGATGCTGGGATGACCCTGGCAGGGAACAGGAAGCAGACTGGAAGGAGCAAGTCCATTCTTTTGTCATCTTTACCTGAGTCTAGTCTCCGTCTAGTGTTGGTGGAGTCTAATGGGAAGGCAGCCAACAGAGGAGAAATGAAGTGTGCTTTCTGAACCCAGCATTACAAAGCAGAGTATAAGGGCAAGCTTGGAATTGAGAGACACCAGCCTCAGAGCTGGCACAGATATTATTGGCGAGAGTACAGCCTCTCTAAAATTCAGTTCGGCAGTATGTATCAAAAATCTTAGAAATGTGCATACCTTTTGACTCAGCAATTCTAGTTCAAGAAATATATCCTAAGGAAATAATCCAAAAAGTAAGCAAGGATGTATGTACCAGGATATTTGATTACAGTATTGAATATAATAAAAAATTAGAAGTATTAAATATTTATTAATGTTCATCAATTTAACCATCAGTGGGATTGGTTAAGTTATCTTACAACATGTAGTGAAATGTTATATAGCCATTAGAAAGATGATGTTGATTTGGATTTATTGATGTGGAAATAAATTTAACAAAAAAGCAGATTATACATCATATGTAGTGTGGACCTATTTATGTGTTTTGTTTTTTTAAAAAAGTGTATATATAGGAAAAGCTGAGAACAATATGCGTGAAAAGAGAGAGCAGAATGCCTGGTTGAAGAGTGCAGTCTCTGGAGCCAGACTGCCTGGGGTTTGTATCTGGGCTCTGCCACTTTTTATGACCTTGAGTAACTTATCTTTCTGGGGATCTGTTTTCTCTTCTGGCAAATGGTGATAATAGTACCTACCCTATAGGGCGGTTGTTAGGTCTAAAAGTGTTAATACCTGTAAAAGTATGTGACAGTGCTTCAAGTGCTCAGTAAATATTAGGTATTATAAGGGAGGAAGAGAAAGATTAGAGAATTTTACTGTCTTTTCTCTCTATCTTATCTATTTTTTTAAATAAGAATATGATGATTTTATAATTAGGATAAACAGTAAAACTTTTCTATTAAGTTTTTTTAAAACCAAAAACAGTGAAGCCAACAAAGATGTAGAAAGTATTCTTTGCTTACTTCTGGAAGTCCTAGAACTCCAAGATGCTTTGTAGTAGAAAAGCATTTCCCACTGCAGCCTAGATGCAGCTGACAACTGAGGCTTGTCTTTTGACAAGCTCCTTATTCCTTGGGGGAAAATTTCCTTGTTTCTCAAGATCTCTACAAATGCTCAGGGACTTGCGTTATTATTGTGCTTCTGACTAGGTTCCTGACGCCTCCATCTTGCTTTTGCTTTAGCTCCTTGAGTGGGTTCTCTTCCCTCTGCTCTGTGCAGAGCCAAACTTAAGCCACCTCACTTTTTTTTTTGTTACTGGACAATTGCTTACTTCTGTTTTTCACATGGACTGCAAGTTTGAAGGTTTTTATTGTAGCATAGAAACAATTTAGAATTGAGTGTTACACAGTTCTTAAAAGTCCTTTGACCACCCTTTCTCTAGAAATTTGTTACTGGCCACCTCTTTCTCCATATTCCAACCTTCTTCCACTTTTCTTGACCTTCTCTCAATACCCTCTCAGTTTCTTAGGCAGAACAGTTTTGCCTTCCTTGTTTACAAAGACACAAATGTGCTGTGCTAAAACAAAAGATCGTATTACCCTTTTAGTTACATTTAGGAAGCTACTGTGGCTTCTACATTTTTGTTTTTCTTTCCCTCTCAATCATTTTCTGAGAGTGGGAAAAAGGAGTAAAAGATTGATTTCTTATTGCTATGAATAATGCTACTCTTTGAAGAAGGCAGGAGAACCTGTGGTCAGTTTTAGTGTTACATATGTAAGTTTAAATCCTGCCACACCATATTATTAGTAAATAGTATTCCTATTTACCAATAATTGAAACTGAACATTTTACATCTGTAAAATGTTTCTTTCTTTCAAAAAAATATTTTACCTACAGGTTCTTTACTTGAGTTACTGAGTTGAAGCCATTTAGAGTATTGGAGTCAAAATATCTGCCTGCCTTTGAATAGCTTTAATCAGTTTCTGCAGTTATGTGTAGCCTTTGACAATGATTTTTATCTGTGGTAAAATGAGTATGTACTATTTTTTGAAGATCCCTTTCAGTTCCAAACACCATGATTCTGAGAGTAGCAGAACACTACACATCCTATCAGATATGTATCAGTTATTATTTTTGATAGGTCTTGAGGAAAATGATGCTATTTGCCAATTTGTTCAAGCGTTACTTATTTTAGACCTTAGTTTGGCCGGAATAAATGCCTGTAATTACAGTCTCTTAAAAATGTAGTGAATGTGAAAGTCTTGTTGAACATCTTGCTCCTTCTAAACCATCACTTTTATATATTTTTAGCATAGAAAAATATTCTTTTGCTAATGCTCTTGTACTCAAGCACCACTAAAGAATTCTTTTAAAGTGGGTAATGTACAGTGTGGTAAATGTGTGTGTACAAAAAGACTTAAAAAATCTTTATGCAATCATGTAAATAAATACCATATATAGAAAATCTGTTAGTCCACAGAAGATTTTAATCAGCTTGCCTTTTTTTGGATATTAAAACAAAACAAAACAAAAACTTGCCCTGACTTAAGAAGTGGCAATTGATCACTTAACAAAGGTAAGCTTTGAAGAATAGGTACAGTTTCGAAAAGGGATATAGGAAACCAGCATTTGTTTGGTGCTTCTTATGTTTGAGTTACACTCTCATAAGTTTATGCCATTTTAATTTTCACAATAACTTGAAAGGTTATGGTTATGGGTAATAGTATGTTGTACCATTTTACACCAAAGAGGTTAAGTAACTTGGTCAAAGGGATGCCGTAAGTGACAGAACCTAGTCTGTCTCTAAGCTCTACTGAGCTGATTCCTAGAGGAGGAATACAAAGGACTTTGAGGGATGGGATTAAAAAAACTTGGAGAGAGAGCATAAAGTATGATCTCTGAAGACAAGTGAGTTGATTGAGAGTAGAGGAAGATAGTGTGAGAAAAGTAGTTTGATGTATGGTGGAGGGAATTGAATACCAGCCTGTAGGAGTTGGCAGTTGGGATTGTTGTGTTAAGTTTTGAGCCAGGTGAGTAACTGGATAAAAAAATAGTATTTTAGGGAAATTACTCTGGTAGCAATGTGTGGAAAAAAATCAAAAGCAGACTAGAGAGAGTCAGCCCATGTGGAGGATTGCATGTGATGATATGACTTTGAATTAGGCGAGAGCCATAGGTATAAAAAGAAACTAAAATCGAAGAAGGACCACAAAGCAAAGGAGAGGCAGTATCATATTTGGATGAATGAGGAAAATGATATATCACTGACAAAGTGGAGCTTTCAAATAACTGATGAATATGTGAAAGAAAGATAACTCCTTACAATTTCTTAGCATAGAATTTAAATTCAGCAAATACATATGCATATTATCATTTTTAATGTCACCTCTGATTAGGAAATAGAAAATTGTTATAGTATCTTGACAGATGATTGCTGTCTCATCTGAATTTACAGTAATCTGTATTTGTAGTAAAAGTGTAAATTGGAATTGGTCATTACTGATCTGATTATATCATTAACTTATTTTCTTTCACCAAGAATCTTGTTATTGTGTCTAATTGTAGAAGTCATTGGATGAACTCATCATAATAAAAATGAATTTAATTTAGCCCCCCTATTAAAGCTTTGTAATCGCTAATGGGTTATGTTGGAACTGATTAAAATTATACAAGGTTAACTTATTGTAGACTATAAATAATGGAAAATGGATTCTTTTCGAGGCCATTCATATTTTATTATTATTATATATCTTTTGCAACTGTATGCTTTTGAAGAAAAGATTATCCTAAAAAAATGTTCAGTAAGCAGCCATAGAGTGCTTGATATTATTTGGGGTGCTGAAGAATTGAAAGAGATTAAATCCTACCCAAGTACAGCTCCCCTGTAGATTATTGAATCTTGGAGGAGATGCTTTGACTAAGTAATTGATAAACCTGTTTGGAGCTAAGCATGATTTTGTTGTATTTTAGTTTTAATAAATGCTTATTTAGTACATACTCTGTGCAAGGCACTTAAGAAGTGAATTAAGAGGTCTAGGGTGATTTCTGCTTACCTAGGGCTTTCTGGAAAAGATAAAGAAAAATTGAATTGTAAACTGTCAGACAGGGTTTGGGAGGAGTATGAGTTCATCCAAGAGGAGGGCTTGTCTGACTGGAAGATTCCAGCACAGTATATTTTAGAATGTTCAGCTTTCTCAACAAAGTATAAACACCTTCCAACAAAGTATCGGCTTCCTAAAGAGAACCCTGTGTGCCAGTTTGTTTCCCTTATAATATGGGAAATAGCTAATTGTGCAAATATTCTCTTAAAAGGCTTACTTTTGAATTTTTTGGTGTGTTAAGTGGATAATGTGAATAGTATTTAATTGCTTTCTAATTATTTTATGTAGATTTTGTTTTGTATTTACTGACATTTATAAGTGCTTTGAAAATATGAGAACTGCTGCTTTTTTATCTTCTCCGATTTTTGTGTTATATTACAGTGCTTTACCAAACAATATCTGGTAATATTTACCAGACTTCTTATGCTTTGGGTAGTATTTTGAAAACCTAGCAATATTTGTTTTCCTCGTGCTCAGTCATTGGACCATCATTTTGGTTTCTTTCACTGTACCGTGCCTAAGAATAGTTCAATTTTCTGTTTTTCTAAGCTAAGATTTACCTCCTCTTTATCCTTTGGTATTTATTATGTGTAATAGAGCCATTCTTTTAGCTTTATTGTACATAATAGAGGACTTGAGCAGTGGATATTATCAACTAATAAATGATATCTCAGCTGAAAATTGTTTCATGTTGTGTGAAATAAATAAATATCCATTGAAGAAAGTTCATTTGTAGTTAAATTTACTTTACTTGAGTAAACAAATACCTTGGAACCACTGGAAGAATTGGGAGAGGTTTGCGAGTCTGTGGCTTGAAGAACAGGTAAAAGTACAGAAGTGAAGTTAGGTAAGGGATTTGAGAGGAGCTTATGGCAGTTCATGCCAGGTAACCTGGCTGGATCAGATACATAGTGGTCAGAAAGAGGTTTTAGTTTGAGACTGAGTAGTGCTTAACTGATAGATTTTAATTCTTAGACTTGTCTTATAAGCAAATTGTTAACGCATAAGGGTGAGCTATTTTTATGTAATTGGGTTCCAGGTAACCAAGTTCGATGTAGGTACAATGGGAATAAAATGGCTGACATTAAAATTCAGTAGCCAGAATTTGTTATTAGTAATTAAAACTTTTTTCATTTTTGGGGGAGTTAAAACTATATTTCCAAGTCTAATTACTGCACTCAAGATTAACATAATGAGAGGTTCCATAGGAACAGTTAAAAGATACAGGCTTTGACGATGAGGACAAACTATAGTAGTTGCTTCTCAACTGCATGAGTTTTTGACCTATTACTTAAATCATCTGACTTGTGAGAATATGAAAAATCTAGACTAGTTAATTTTTTTGTTCATTTTTTCTGTTGTGGTAAAATTTGCATAACAGAAAATTTATAATTTTAAACACTTTTCAGTGTTCAATTCTGTGGCATTAAGTACATTCACAGTGTTTTGAAACCATCACCACTATGCATTTCTGGAAGTTGTTCATCATCTGAAAGTCTGTATTCATTAAGCAATAACTCCTCATTCTCCTCTACCCCTGAGCTTCTGGTAACTTCTATTCTACTTTCTCTCTGTATGAATGTAACTACTCTAGGTACTTCATGTAAGTGGAATCATACAATATTTGTCCTTTTGTGGTATACCACTTGATTTTTTTTAAAATGAGCTATAGTAATTATAGGTGAACATAAGTTTTTTAAGAATTTTTTATAATGCTTTATAGATATTTTGTGTTTAAGGAAGAATGATGTAACCATTATTTATTGCTCAGTGCATATTTGAGTATTATAAGGGAGTCTTATATGAATTATATACTTCTTTCATACTCTTAATATTGACTATGCTAATTTGTCTTAATTTCCAGTGACCATAAAACTTGAGAACGTTTGTAGCTTTTAAGAAGTTACAGATCTTTATTGCCTGATAGCTTGTGAAATTCTCTCTTAGAGGTTTCTGAAGTCATGACTAAATTTCCAAGTGCAGGTTTTTTCCTTGAAAATTCTGGGTGGTCACAAATTCTAGAATTTATCATTCAATTCAGTCTTAAAAGAACTAGAAATAATTACATACAACAAAACAGTCTCTTTACTATCCTTTTTCTGTCAGTATTTAAGAACAGAGACAACATAGAGTTGAGTTCCTCAGAAGATATTAGAAAATGTAGACAATGACAAGTGTATAATGGCTTAAAAAAATTAAAGACAGATCTTGGGGGAACAATGAAAATTGGACTTTAAGATGAGAATATTTCAGAAGATTTATCTGGATATCTAGAAAATGTCATTATGTTTAAGATATTCTAAGTGGTTGTGTCTAAAAATTCTTTTCTTTCATGGTATAAACTTCATGTAGTAGAGATCATTGGGCAAAATTTTCACTGTTCTTGTTTTTACAAGTTATTTCTAAAAGCTCAAGTCAGAATGCTGCTCAGCTGTGTCTGCTTGTTATCAGAGCATCTACTGTGTATTTACCTCAATGCTGCCATCTGGTGATTATTATGGAGATCTCAGCATGGTGCTTAAGGCAACCTGGGGCAACAGATGAGGTATACGAGGTATAGTGTAATTGCTCCTGCCACACATCTTCCCTCTTTTTTGAGAAACTGAATGGAAGTGGGTTGCTGTGGCAAAAATCTTACTTAGTTATTGAGGCTATGAAATTACTTTGTGAGATTACTTTGTAAGCAGTAGAGCATTTATATATTATTAAAATTATTATTGAGATGCAAATAGCTTTATGAGGTTCATACCAGCTCATTGTACTTTCTAAGATACCATTTTTCTTATTATTTCTAGTTCTACAAGGTAATTTAATTAATGTATTGAACAACATTTATTGAATACATACTATATGTTAGGCACTGTTCTCAGTACTAGGAATACAGTCCTGAACAAACAGACAGAAGTCAAAACCTTCATAGAGTTTACATTTAGTGGAGGACAAATAGTAAGATACACAAACACAATATGTTGATTAGTGAAAAGGGTTAAGGGGAGAAAATAAAGCAAAGAAGGGGGATATGAATTATTGTGGTTGGTGAGTTGTTTTGAAATGTTAGATGGTGTGATCAAAGAAAGCCTTACTGAGAAGTTGACTTTTGAGCAGAGAGCTGAAGGATCTAAGGAAGAGCATTCCAATAGAAGGAAAGCACATGCAAAGGGCCTGTGAGTGGAACATCTGACCTATATGAAAAAGCATGCAAGGAAGCTGGAGTAGAATGTAAGAGGGAGAGAGCAGTAGAAGATGAAGTCAGAGGTAGTTGTGTGTGTATGTGAGGGGGGTGTAGATCACATAGGGCATTGGAGTTCATTTGGCATTTGATCTGAGATGGAAGCCATTGGACTGGATGAAGAGTTTGGAGCAGCTGAGTGACATGCCTCCTTGTAACAGGTTCACTCTGCCTGCTGTGTTTAATGGTGTATAAAGTCATTTGCTACAGACTTTTCTTGTTTTATTAGCTGTAGGAACAGGTTTACTTTATATAGATATAAGAACAATAAGATACAAGGACTAAGCTTGGACAGGTCTGGGAACAGTGATTATATGGCATATTTGCCTATCCCTACATGGGTTTTATAAAATTGTATTCACAGATTATCAGTTGTTCTTTTTTTTATCTTTGTGATACAGGATAATTGAAATCATCTTGTGGAGTTTTACTTGGAATTATTAATATTAATAATTTTGGAATGAGATTAATATTTATTAATTTTTTTTTTTTTTTTTTTTTGTGAGGAGATCAGCCCTGAGCTAACATCCGCCAATTCTCCTCTTTTTTTTTTGCTGAGGAAGACGGCCCTGGGCTAACATCTGTGCCCATCTTCCTCCACTTTATATGGGACGCCGCCACAGCATGGCTTACCAAGCAGTGCGTCGGTGCGCACCCGGGATCCGAACCAGCGAACCCCGGGCCGCCGCAGCGGAGCGCGCGCACTTAACCGCTTGCGCCACCGGGCCGGCCCCTTTATTAATATTTTAATATTGGGAATGAGAATGATCTGGAGTTATAGTTTTTTATGCTTTTAACAATATAGGCATATTCTGAAACAAATTACACAATTACTGATTAGCAGTGCTATTTGATCAACATTGAAAACCTCATAGATTATGTTGTAACCTAGATATTTATTTAAACCACTTTTTTGCTTATAGCTCATCAGCTAAAATGACTGATTTTCAAAGTACTATTACTCTTTCCCAAATTGCACTTAAAAAAATACCTGAAATTATCAGTTAGTTAAAATATCATGAATATTGTCTGTAATAGTATTCCTCTATGGATTGAATTTTGTTTTGGTAGCCTAAAAACTTATCATTTTTGTGCTTAGTCTTATGATGTCGGTGAATAAACATCTTCAATGTGAAGTGTTTAGGTTAAGGAAATTAGGGCTGCACTGCTATGTATTATTCCAAACTGTCTGTTTCTATATAATTTGAGTCCGTTTGGACCAATGTCTTTGTTTGACTTAACGAATTGGTTTTCAGCCTGTCTTATTTTCACGCTGTAAATATCAGTACTGTTTAAACTTAAATAAAGTTGTCATTACTGGGAATAATCAGCGAGTTGTTTTGTGTAGTAAGTGGGCAAAGTCTAAGACTATGGTCATTTGATAAGTACCAGAATAATTGAGTTAAACTGACTGCCTACACGGCTCCAAGTAACCAGGCAGCCAGTTTGTCTAAATCACTACCCTCGCTCCCTGACTGCAATGAATACATTTGAATGACCTCAGTCATTTTGTTTTGGGATAGACAAAATCTAGTAATAGGAAGCGTTGATTATATATAAAAATATTAATAGCAGTACTATTACAAGGAACATACAGGAACATATAGGGACAATTTTACTAAGAGATTTCTTAGGTATGATTTTAAATAACATTTTCTACCATTAGGAACTTTATTGTCTAGTTGTAGGTGATAAAGACACATGTTTGAAGACACAGATTACTGAATAGTTTTAATTTTTTAAGACTATATTTTCTATGCTGCAGAATAATAATAATTTGTTTTTTAGACTTTGTCTTTTCTTCTTCCCTGTGTGTTTGCTCCCTTAAGTGTGGTCTAGTCTATCCTTCAGAAGTAGTAGATTAACCAAGTACTTTGCTATACCTAATATATTGATTATGGTAACAATATGAATTATGATACTGTTCCTGCTCTGCCCTATAGCTTCTTATTATAATGTAGGCTTCTCCATCTCCTCCATGATTGCAGGTTGTGCAGGATTCTTTATCTGAACCCAACTTTGTTCTTTTTTTAACCAGACTGCTGAAGTAATGTAATGTACTATATATGTGAAAGAGGTACCATTAGTCTACCACTAGTAGGCCATTACGTTGAATTGTTGCCATATCCTCCTAGTGGAGCTACTTTTCCATACTCTTACCCCTATTTTAAAAAGAAGATGGGATGGGGAGAGACCCAAGAAGAGTTGACACATTCCTTGATCTTTACTGTCTCTTAGGTGATTCTTGTTCCTTTATTGAATAAATTCTTCTTTTTTTAAAATTTTTTGTTTATTGCGGTAACATTGGTTTATAACATTGTATAAATGTCAGGTGTACATCCTTATACTTCTATTTCTGCATGGATTACATCATGTTCACCACCCAAATACTAATTACAATCCATCACCACACACATGTGCCTAATTATCCCTTTCACCCTCCTCCCTCCCCCCATCCTCTCTGGTAACCACCAATCCAGTCTCTGTCTCTATGTGTTTGTTTGTTGTTGTTATTATCTACTACTTAATGAGTGAGATCATACGGTATTTGACCTTCTCCCTCTGACTTATTTCACTTTGCATAACACCCTCAGTGTCTATCCATGTTGTCACAAATGGCTGGATTTCATCGTTTCTTGTGGCTGAGTAGTATTCCATTGTGTATATATACCACATCTTCTTTATCCATTCTTCCTTTGATGGGCACTTAGGTTGCTTCCAAGTCTTGGCTATTGTGAATAACGCTGCAGTGAACACAGGGGTGCATGTATCTTTACGCATTGGTGTTTTCAAGTTCTTTGGATAAATACCCAGCAGTGGAATAGCTGGATCATATAGTAGTTCTATCCTTAATTTTTTGAGGAATCTCCATATTGTTTTCCATAGTGGCTGCACCAGTTTGCACTCCCATCAGCAGTGTAAGAGAGTTCCCTTCTCTCCACATCCTCTCCAATACTTGTTTCCTGTCTTATTAATTATAGTGTCCTGTTAATTATAGCCATTCTGATGGGAGTGAGGTGATATCTCATTGTAGTTTTGGTTTGCATTTCCTTAATAGTTAATGATGTTGAACATCTTTTCATGTACCTGTTGGCCATCTGTATATCTTCTTTGGTGAAATATCTGTTCAGGTCTTTTGCCCATTTTTTAATTGGGTTGTTAGTTTTTTTGTTGTTGAGATGTGTGACTTTATATATTTTGGAGATTAACTGCTTATCAGATATATGGTTTGCAAATATCTTCTCCCAGTTGTTAGGTTGTCTTTTCGTTTTGTTGATGGTTTCCTTTGCTGTGCAGAAGCTTTTTAGTTTGATGTAGTCCCATTTGTTTATTTTTTCTGTGGTTTCTCTTGCCCGGTCAGACATGGGGCTTGAAAATATATTGCCGAGACCAATGTCGAAGAGCGTACTGCCTATGTTTTCTTCTAGAAGTTTCATGGTTTCAGGTCTTACATTCAAGTCTTTAATCCATTTTGAGTTAATTTTTGTGTATGGTGTAAGGTAATGGTCTACTTTTGTTTTTTTGCATGTGGCTGTCCAGTTTTCCCAACACCATTTGTTGAAGAGACTTTGCTTTCTCCATTGTATATTCTTGGCTCCTTTGTCGAAGATTAGCTGTCCATAGATCTGTGGGTTGATTTCTGGGCTTTCGGTTGTATTCCATTCATCTGTGTGTCTGTTTTTGTGCCAGTACCACGCTGTTTTGATTACTATAGCTTTGTAGTATATTTTGAAATCGGAGTATGATACCTCCAGCTCTGTTCCTTTTTCTCAAGATTCCTTTAGCTATTCGGGGTCTTTTGTTGTTCCATATAAATTTTAGGATTCTTTATTCTATTTCTGTGAAAAATGTTGTTGGAACTTTGATAGGGATTGCATTGAATCTATAGATTGCTTTAGGAAGTATGGACAGCTTACCTATGTTAATTCTTACAATCCAAGAGCCATGGACTATCTTTCCATTTCTTTGTGTCCTCAGTTTCTTTCAGCAATGTTTTATAGTTTTCAGTGTACAGATCTTTCACCTCTTTGGTTAAGTTTATTCCTAGGTATTTTATTCTTTTTGTTGCCATTGTAAATGGGATTGTATTCTTAATTTCTCCGAAATGCAACTGATTTTTGTATGTTGATTTTGTATCCTGCAACTTTACTGTATTCGTTTATTACTTCTAAAAGTTTTTTGGTGGATTCTTTAGGGTTTTCTGTATATAAAATCATGTCATCTGCAAATAGTGACAGTTTCACTTCTTCCTTTCCAATTTGGATCCCTTTTATTTCTTTTTCTTGCCTGATTGCTCTGGCTAGGACTTCCAGTACTATGTTAAATAGGAGTGGTGACAGTGGGCATCCTTGTCTGGTTCCTGTTCTTAGAGGGATAGCTTTCAGTTTTTCACCATTGAGGATGATATTAGCTGTGGGTTTCTCATATATGGTCTTTATTATGTTGAGGGACTTCCCTTCTATACCCATTTTATTCAGAGTTTTTATCATAACTAGATGCAGTATCTTGTCAAATGCTTTCTCTGCATCTATTGAGATGATCATGTGATTTTTATTCTTCATTTTATTAATGTGGTGTATCACGTTGATTGATTTGCAAATGTTGAACCATCCCTGGAATAAATCCCACCTGATCATGGTGTATAATCTTTTTAATGTGTTGTTGTATGCGATTTGCTAGTATTTTTTGTTGAGGATTTTTGCATTAATGTTAATCAGTGATATTGGCCTGTAATTTTCTTTTTTTTGTGTTGTCCTTGTCTGCTTTTGGTATCAGGGTAATGTTGGCTTCGTAGAATGAGTTAGGGAGCTTCCCCCCCTCCTCAATTTTTTGGAAGAGTTTGAGAAGGATAGGTATTAAGTCTTCTTTGAATGTGGTAGAATTCACCAGGGAAGCTGCCTGGTCCTGTACTTTTATTTTTAGGGAGGTTTTTGATTACTGTTTGGATCTCCTTACTGGTGATTGGTCTATTCAGATTCTCTATTTCTTCTTGACCAAGTTTTGGAAGGTTGTATGATTCTAAGAATTTATCCATTTCTTCCAGATTCTCCAATTTCTTGGCATATAGCGTTTCATAGTATTCTCTTATAATCTTTTGTATTTCTAAGGTGTCCGTTATAATTTCTCCTTTTTCATTTCTGGTTTTACTTATTTGAGCCTTCTCTCTTTTTTTCTTGGTGAGTCTAGCTAAAAGTTTGTCAATTTTGTTTATCTTTTCAAAGAACCAGCTCTTGGTTTTCTTAATTTTTTCTATTGCTTTTTTAGTGTCTATTTCATTTATTTCTACTTTGATTTTTATTATTTCCCTTCTTCTGCTGATTTTGGGCTTTGTTTGTTGTTCTTTTTCCAGTTCCTTTAGGTGCATTGTTAGATTGTTTATTTGAGATTTTTCTTGTTTGTTGAGATAGGCCCGTATTGCTATAAACTTTCCTCTTAGAACCGCGTTTGCTATATCCCATAAATTCTAGCATGTCGTATTTTCATTTTCATTTGTCTCCAGGTATTTTTTGATTTCTCCTTTGATTTCTTCATTGACCCAGTCGTTGTTCAGTAGCATTTTGTTTAATCTCCACATATTTGTGGCTTTTATGATTTTCTTCCTATAGTTGATTTCTAGTTTTATATCGTTGTGCTCAGAAATGATGCTTGGTATTATTTCAGTCTTCTTAAATTTATGGAGACTTGTTTTGTGCCCTAATGTGTGATCAGTCCTGGAGAATGTTCCATGTGCATTTGAAAAGAATGCGTATTCTTTGGTTTTTGGGTGGAATGTTCTGTGTATATCTACTAGGTCCTTCTGTTCTAGTGTGTCACTTAAAACCACTGTTTCCTTATTGATCTTCTGTTTGGATGATATGTCTGTTGGTGTAAGTAGAGTGTTCAAGTCCCCTACTATTATTGTGTTACTATTTCTCTTTTTATATATTTAGGTGCTCCTACGTTGGGTGCATAGATATTTACAAGTGTTATAGCCCCTTGTTGGATTATTATATAATGCCCTTCTTTGTCTCTTTTTATAGTGTTTGTTTTAAAGTCTGTTTTGTCTGATATGAGTATTGCTACCCCAGCTTTCTTTTCTTTTCTTTTTTGTGAGGAAGATCAGCCCTGAGCTAACATCCATGCCAATCTTCCTCTTTTTGCTGAGGAAGACTGGCCCTGGGCTAACATCCGTGCCCATCTTCCTCCATTTTATATGGGACGCCACCACAGCGCACCCTGACAAGCGGTGCATCACTGCATGCCTGGGATCCGAACCTGGGCCGCCAGCAGTGGAGCGCTCGTACTTAACCGCTACGCCAGGGGGCCAGTCCCCCAGCTTTCTTTTCATTGCCATTTGCATGGAGTATCTTTTTCCATCCCTTCACTTTCAGTTTGTGAGTGTCTTTAGGTCTGAAGTGTGTCTCTTGTATGCAGCATATATATGAGTCTTGTTTTTTTATCCAGTCAGCCACCCTATGACTTTTAATTGGAGCATTTAGTCCATTGATGTTTAAAGTAGCTATTGATAAGTACGTACTTACTGCCATTTTTTTAACTTTTTTTTCTTGGTGTTTTAGTAGTTCTTCTCTGTTCCTTTCTTCTTCTCTTCCTCTCTTCCCTTGTGGTTTGATGGCTTTCTTTAGTATTATGTTTGGGTTCCTTTCTCTTAGTTTCTTGTGTATTTATTATAGATTTCTGGTTTGTGATTACCATGGGGTCCGTATGCAGTAACCTTTGGGCTGTTCCCAGGTGGCCATGAAGCGTCAGGGCGTGAAGGTGGCATTTTTCCTCTCCAGAAAGGAATTTCTGCCTGTTCCACCTCAGTTAGGATTGTCGTTTGTTGCAGGAGTTCCTCTTATCCAGTTTTCAGTTCTCTTTCAGGGGTAATTTTTCCATGAGTAGTTGTAAATTCGCTGTGTCTGTGGGAGGAGGTGAGTTCAGAGTCTGCCTGTGCCACCATCTTGACTTCTCTCCCCCTAAATTCTTCTAACATGAAGTTCTTTCCATCTGCTAATACCATGAGCTCAGCTTCTTTTTGGAGGGGAGCTATTATTTACCAATATTCTCTTCTCTAAAACTTTAGAAAAATTTTTGCGAAACTTTCCTATCTTGAGCACAGTCAATTTTTGCTAAATTGAACACATTTATGTGATTCTTCTAAAATCATGCTTTCCTAGCTTCTTGACTTCCTAACTTTATTGTCATCAATTTTATTTTCTTCTGCACTAAATTAGAATGTAAACTCTATGAAAGTGGGGGCTTTGTCTGCCTTTTTCACCACTGTACCCTCACGTGTCTAGAATAGTGCTTACTAAGTATTAAAGAATTCATGCACATTTGCTGTTTGGGTTTCCTTTATTAGCTAGAACTTAATACACTTAGGAAATCACAAACTCTAAACTTCTTCTGGCTACAATCTTCAGTCCTTCTACTTTTCCATTACTTGTACTGGACCTTTATTTCCATTTCTTCAGGATTCCTATGGTACCTTAACTCCTTATACTTTCAGTTTGTCAGCCCACCTCTGCTTATGATGTCCAGCCTCAACTTTGCTGTCCACTATTTTAGAAATACTTGCATTTGCCTTTTAGTGGACCTCACCTTTTGGTTTACCTTGTCAGTCTACAACTTTCTGATTTTGTCAGCCCAAGGTTTCAGAGTTGTTAAGAAAAGTTGTATAACCATTTTTATTGGAAAAACTACAAATTGATTCTTTCTGAACTTAGCTTCATGGTTAGGGGTGATTGACAGTTTTATTTTACATCACTACTTGATTCTCTATCACCTTCCACACAGAGACTTCCAGACTTTTTCTGCTCTTTGTAAATGTCCAAACCCATACCTATCTACTTCTCTTTGAGCAAGTGACACTGCCTTCTATTTTAGTAAAAAGATAGAGGCCGTTTTGCAGGGACTTCATCAACTTTTTTTGTCCTGTATTTTGAATTTATTGTCTACATTAATACGTACTTTTCTGATTCTGTCTTGCGTGAGAAATGTGTGTCCCTTTTCCTTTTTGATAGGGAGGTGTTTTCATTGTCTCAGTTCTTGGACCCAGCCAATCTCACCTCTCAGTTTTCTCAGTCAGCTATTACTTTTTCGTATTGTGTCTAGCCAATTCCTGCCCTACTTTTAGCAGGAGATTTTATTTCCTATTTTCCAGAAATAATGAGGCTATCAGAAATGAGCACCCTCAACTTTTCCCCATTCCCACCATCCCACCTACAAACAATATGCAGGTACACCATCCTCTACTACTAAGACCAGTCCCTTTACCCATGCTTTAAAATCCGTCCTCTTTTCTAAGTCAGTGTTATCCAGTGAAACTTTTTGTAGTGATGGAATTGTATATTTGTGCCATCCAATACCGTAACCACTAGCCACATGTGACTATAGAGCACTTGAAATGTAGCTAGTGTGGAATTAAGTTTATTTTATTTTATTTTAAATTTAAATAGCCACATTTTGTGGTGCCTACCATATTGAATAATACAGCTCTAAACTTTACTATGTAATATGTTCTTGTTATTTCTTATTTCTTGAATCTCTTTGACTATGCGTATCTTCTCTTCCACATTTAAATGGATTTAGTCTTTCTCATCTTAAACACCTAGAACACATCAAACCCTTTGGCATTTCTTTTTAGCTGTCTCCTGGCTGCTCTGTCCCTTCATAGCAGTTTGTTGGTTCCTGTGACTTGAGTTCTTATCCTGTCACTGAAAAGGGCCCTCTCCAACTATTTCTCAATTGTAGAATCCAGTAGATACTTTATCTTCGCAACATTGATTGTTGATTGCTCTCTGCTTCTTGAAATTCTTGTGTCATTACTTCTCCTGGTTCTGTTGTCTCTGAGACTGGTCCTTTCTGGTCTGCTTTTTTTCCTCTGATGCTTCTAAATGTTGGTATTCCTGTATCTCAGACTTCATCTGACTTCTCCCCTCCCCTTCGTTACTCTCTCCCCTTTCTACCTACTCCACTCCACCTTCTCGTTGGGTGCTGTCATTTATCACCTGTGTGTTCATGTCTTTTAAATCTGTCTCTAGCCTGTTCTCTCTTCTAAGTTCCAAACTCCAATGTCCAAATCACCATTGGTATTTCTTTCAGAATATTCCAAAGGTACCACTGTCCTACTCCACAGATGTTCATTAATTTAAATTTAACTTTCTAATTAAAATATACATAGAGAAAAGTGCACAGATTGTAAGTGTATACCTTAATTATTACATAATTAACATCCATGAAACCACCATTCAGGTCAAGGAAAAGAACATTACCAGCACCTGAGAAGTCCCTTTCCAATTCACCACCTTTTCCTTTCTCCCTAAAGGTAACAGCTATCCTGACTTATGACAATATAGAACTGTTTTTGAACTTTATATAAGTAAAATGATACAGTATGTATTCTTTTGTGTTTGTTCGTTCATTCAATGTTGTTTGTGATATTCATCCATTTTGTTGACTGTAATTTTTTTTCATTACTGTTTATTATGAATAATGCCGCTCTGATCATTTTTGTGTATGTTTTATTGTATTTGTGTGTATGTACTTCATTTGGGTATATAGCTTAGAGTGGAAGTGCTGGATCTTATGGTATGCCTATGTTTAATTTTAGTAGATAATGTCAGATAGTTTTCAGAGTGGTTTTGTCAATTTATATTTCTGTCAGCAGAGTTTCTGTTGTTCCACTTGCTTATCGACACTTACTATTGCCAGTCTTCATAATTTTAGCCATTCTCGAAGATCTGCTTCCTTGATGGCTAATGAGGTTGAGCATCTTTTCTTATGTTTATTGGCCATTTGTGTATTATTCATGTATTTTCTGTTGTGAAGTACCTGTTGAAATCTTTTGCCTACTGTTCTGTTGAGTTGTCTTTTTCTTACTGACATGTAAGATTTCTTTATATATTCTGGATATGAGCCATTTGTTAGTTAAATATGTTGTTAATATCTTCCATTTTGTGGCTTGCCTTTTCACTTCTTTAACGGTGTCTTTCTAGTCTTCATCTTTCTTACTGTATTCCCCACCCCAAATCAATTAATCATCAGATCCTGCCAGTTCTATCTTTTAAATATCTCTTATCTCTCTTCTCCATTTCTTTTGTCAGTTCCTTAATTGAGGCCCTTATTACTCATGGCCTGGATTATAATCATATCCCTTCCAATCCATTTTCAACTGCTTAAAGAGTGACTTTTCTAAAATTTAAATCTTGGTCATATCATTCCTCTTCTTAACATCTTCTAGCGGTTCTTAGAGGCTGCAGCATAAAGCTGAAACCTCATGACTTGCTTCTGCCTTTTTTCTAGGCCTCCTTTTGAGTTAAATTCAGGTTTCTACTCCTGGGTGAAGTCTTTCCTGACTGTACTCCCTGAGTGTTTTCCATATTCCTTTTTAAAGAAAGGATGTGGTAGTCTTTACCACAGCCACAGTTATTAAGACAACTTCCAGCCATTCATCTCTCATTTAATCTATTGGCTGAGCAGTACTATTAGTTTGCTTGTGTTGGAAATTTCTATATTGATGTATCATGCAACTGTCTCACTAGTCTGTTTCCTTTTCAGGCCTTTTCCTCTGCCAGTGGTCACGTTGGTGTTCTGACCTTAGCTCTTTTCTTTCCACCTGTTCTCCATGGGAGAACTCATCAACTCTAATGACCTTAATGCCATTTTGTATGTCTGACTCCTATATTTTTATTTACAGACCTTTCTCTTGAGTCTAGATCTCTGTATCATAATGTCCATGGGCATTGTTACATGGATGTTCTATGGGCATTTTAAGTTCACTAAGTCCTAGACTAAGCTCATCCCCCTGCCCCTGAAACCCATTTCTGTATTTTCTTCCACTGCCATCAGGTGGGCCTGCCTGTCAAATACCTCCAGAAGAACTTATGCCTGTGAAGCCTTTACCTGTCACCCCTTGCCCCTACTCGATCACTTCCTCCTTGGCTTCCCTTTGTAATACTTCTATCCTGGTACCTACAACATTTTATCTGTTCTCCCCAGTAGACTAAAAGCATCTTGAGGGCTTTATATTGCTATACTGCACAATGCTTAGTGTAAATAGTTGAGAGTGGACTGAGAGTGCCTCCCACTAAGCACATCAAAATCAAACTCATCATCTCTTTGCTTTCCTCCTTATTTTCTTCTTTAAAATGACTTACCTTTCACAGTTGATGATGTCACCATCTTTTCAGTTAAGTTAGTCATGTTTAACTCATTTCCTTTTCTATCACTTCCACAACTAGTTGGTTTCTAAGTCTATAGCTCTTCTTTCTATTCCACTTCCCTAGCTTTGGTTCAGGTTCTTATCCTGTCTTCACCAGCGTATTGCAATCATTATTTAAATGTTCTACCTATCTTTAGGTTTTCCCCTATTTGTCTTTGATATTGCCGCTGGAGTTATTTTCTCAAGTACAAGTGATCATCTCTTGGTTCAGTAACCTATTGTTGTTCTTTTTCTGCAGGATAAAGTCCAACTTCTTTACAAGACATTCAATGGCAGCCTTCACAAACTGATCTAGCTTCTCCCCCTCCCCTGCTCCTCACCCCACCGCTTATCACAGAAACCATATCCTTTAAGCACTGGTCTTAGCAGACTGCACACCTAAGTTTTAAGTTCATCTTCTTTATACTACTGGTATTGTCTTTCTCTTCATCCTTGCGGGGGGCTAGGGGTAGGGCTAGTGCTGTAGAGGAACAAAGAAACCTAGGTTTAAACCTGGTTTTATCAATTATTATCTATTGTCCTTGGACAAACTTCTTAAGATCCCATAACATAATACTGGCACTTAATACATGTTGCCTTCCTTTTTCAACCCTTCTCCTCCAAACCACAATTGGAATTTATCTTTCCCGCTTATACAGAGCACTTACTGTTTCTCTTTTATAGCACTTAATGTCTTTGGCCTTATATTATGCTTATTTGTATACATCTTATCGCTCTTCTCCTACATCACATGGCTTTAAGGGCTGATACTGTGATTTCTTGCACTTAATTTAATTGTTCAACCTTCGGTGAAGGATTTGCTGTGTTTAAGCCATACTGTGTCATTTAGTTTCTAAGAGACCAGCATGATTAGGATCTGATTTTTTGGACCAAAGTTGTTACTCCAAGGACCAGTTGTAAAGGTCCAGCCAAAGCAGGCTTTGTAAAAACTCACCTGCTTAGTTGGATATTTAGGAGAATGATAGGCTTGTCCTAAAGTTACATGTAACTGTTGTAGGAATTTAAAACTGGTTTTAGTGTCTTTATCTTAATACTAAAAAAAAACTACTAGTACCTGACTGATTGTGTTTTTCCTTACAGCCGGTTGCTGAACCGATCCCCATCTGTAGTTTCTGTCTTGGTACAAAAGAACAAAACCGAGAAAAGAAGCCTGAGGAACTCATCTCTTGTGCCGACTGTGGCAACAGTGGTATGTGATCCCTGTATTCCTCCTAAGACGTGCTGTCAGGCACAAGGGAAGTATGTTTAACTGAGTTTGTATCTGTCATCCTTTTGAAAGTAATACTTTAATTTGATTCTGATTTTAGGTAACTGAGATGAGCTTTTAGATAAGGGAGGGATTTAAATGTATAGTTGAAATGTTTTATTCGGTTAATTTAAATCACAGCCCTTAGTTTTTTTATGAAAAGCTTTCCATAGACTTATTTTTCCCTGTTGATCCTTGTATTTCACTATCAAACATCTGTTCAGATCACAGCAATCAGTTTGAAGTTATTGCTGGTTTCTTTAATAATCACTACTTTATCTTTCTTGATTTATGCCTCAGTCTTCATGAATAGAACCAGGATGATAACAGATTTGTTTTTCTTGATAGAAACTTACATATGTCACTTTAGGAAATAGAGTGTTGACACTGCAGTTTAGTGAACTGTGTGAAATTCTGGGCTCTAAAGAAGATTTTGCAAAGAGTCTCTTAATTTGTCAATTCCAGAGATATTCTTGGCCTGCATTTTAAGAACTTACAAGGCTTTGCAGGAAGGCCTTAGTAAACCAGCATTATCTTTGATCATAGCCTTAATTTTCAGTGTTTTATATCAGTAACAATCAAGATTTAGTCCAGAAACCAGAAAACACAAGAGTTACTTCAAGAGGAAAGGAATTTAGAATCAGGTACTTGTGAAATTGTTAGAAGGACTGAAGAGGCAAGCTCTAGGCTGGGCTTTAAGGACTGATTCCTAGGACACTGCAGAACTGACCCACCAGGGGAGTCACTGTATCTGCCTCTGTCTGGAAGAGGTGGAAGTGGCAGGCCACTGTGGAACTATTGAGTTCTCTAGCTGAATACTGGAACGCTGAATTTGGCTACCATTACAACTGCCTCTGGAGAACTGAAGGTGAAGAGCAGACACCGGCATTTTCATTACTTTGCTAATCATTAGAAAACAGTCAGTACAGGAGGAAGATGGTCGTTGCTTCATTTCTGTCTTTTAAAAATCACTCAAACACATCCAATGGGTAGAACTTAATTCACATCTAGAGCCTAACTGCAAAGGAGTCTAGGAAGTATAGTTTTTAGTTTTTCAGTTTTTATATATAGAAGGCATTAAAAGAAGGTGGGAAGAGATCTTGAGTGGTAGGTGACCATATCTAGCATAATATCACAAATCAAAATGAACTCTGGATGGATTTCACAGTTACATATAAACCATAAAATCATAAAAGATTAGACAAAAATATAGTGACGTCATACAATGCAGTGATTACCAAACTATTCTAGTAGTGGAACTTTTAAGAAATCTCATGGGAACCCAAATATATAAAACAGATAAAAATGAATCTGCTCTAGGTGAGATGGGAATGAAATGGGGGTGAGGGGAGGGTTGTGTTATAGCCCTGCCTTCTAAGAGGCAGTATATCTGAGGTGGTCTCTGAATTTCTGTGAGATAGGGAAGAGCGCAATTTGAAAACTGTTATTCTAGAGGGAACCTTTAAAGAACTAGTAGAATAAATAACTATTAATTATCTATTGCTGTAGAAATAAATTACTCCAAAACTTAGCAGCTAAAAGCAACAACAGACACTTTTTATTTCATGTTGTTTCTGTGGATCTGGAATTTGGGAATGGCTTACCTGGGTAGTTTTGGCTTGGGTTCTTTCAGTGAGGTTGCAGTCAAGATTTCAGTTGGTGCTTCAGTCATCGAAAGTCTTCCATGATGACTCACTTATCGGGCTGGCAAGTTAATGCTGCCTCTTGACAGGAAGCCTCTCTTCTTTGCCATGTGGACCTCTTTATAGGGTTGCATGAGTGTCTACACCATGGCAGCTGGATTCCCCCAAGCAGATATCTGATAGACAGAGCAAGGTGGAATCTGCAATATCTTTTATAATATAGCCTTAGAAGTCACATTCTATCATTTCAGGGGTATCCTATTGGTATATAGATCAGCCCTACTCAGTGTGGGAGGGAATTACACAAGGGTGTGAATTGGGATTCTTAGCAGGAGGTAAGAATGATTGGAGGGCAGCTTGGAGCCTGGCTATCACAGTAACCAAGGAAGAAAAGGATGGACATAGTCAAGTATGTGAATTTGGATATTTTCCAAATTAAGAACTAAAATACCCAAAATTTTAAAAAGTGAGAATCATTTGGGGGAAATAATTGCATTAAATATGGCAAAGGGCCAAAAGCTATAAAGTATAAGGAGCATATTTACATTTCTAAGCATAAAGTCCAAGGGACAGAGCCTATGAACAGGTAGTTTATGTGAAAGTTAATAGTTGAGCATATAAAAAAAAAGTTTATCCAAGTAATCATAGGAATGCATGCCAAAGAAGCAGTGAAGTGTCATTTTATAGCTTTTGTAATAATAAAACATGAAAGATAAAAGAGCCCAAATCTAGAGCTGATGAAATTGTGGTAAAACATTTGTACTTTGCTAGTGGAACTGGATATCATATAAGAGGGTTTGGATTGTGTTTTGGCAGTGCATGTCTACCTCTCAAGCTATAAAAATGTTTATTTCATTTCACTCACCATCCCCACTTTCAGGAATACATTCTAAGGAATTAATGTAAAAGAAGGAAAGAATCTATAAGCATATGAAATAATTCATTTTGGTATTCTAACTATTATGGGCAATAGACTAAGTATTTAACAATAGGGAGATGGTCGGGTAGGTTTAGTGTATCAACTTAGTGGAATATAATCAGTTTAAGGAATATAAATATAAAGTTTACTTCAATAAAATAATGAAGAAAAGCAAAACAAAAATGTATATACCCTATAATTAAAACCATGCAAGGGCTTTTAGCTAGTTTAAAAAAGAAAACTAGGGGCCAGCCCAGTGGTGTAGTGGTTAAGTTCGCATGCTCCGCTTCAGCGGCCTGGGGTTTGCAGTTCTGATCCTGGGTGCGGACCTATGTACTACTCATCAAGCCATGCTGTGGCAGTATCACACATACAAAATAGAGGAAGATGGACACTGATGCTAGCTCAGGGCCAATCTTCCTCGGCAAAAAAACGAGGAAGATTGGCAACAGATGTTAGGTCAGGGCCCATCTTCCTCACCAAAAAAAAAAAACAAAAAAAGAAAGGAAAACTAGAACATGAAAGTGACTATTCCAGGATCATGTGATTATGAATAAGATTTTTACACCTCCTCTCCCATTTTCGTTTGATGTTAGTGATGTTTTGATGATAAACTTCTTACCGTCTTATAAAAGAGAAAATTATTTAGGAATAGAAAAGAGAGGAGAGAGGATAATTTAACCAGCCCTTTCCCTCACCAAAGAAAAATACACATAACCAACTTTTAAAGAAAAGGGACAAATCGTTTCAGAGTTGAGGGCAAATTGGCTACTCTAAATTTTTGAGAATCAAACTGATACTAACTCTTGTAAGAGGAAACATTTTTTCTGTTACTATTAATTCTGATCACAATGGAAATACTGCTTAGGTTTTAGTTTTAGCTTGAGTGCCTTAAATCATGAGCAAATAACTCACTTTAAATGATGGAATTTTTATTATATATTTTTTAGTTATAAAAGTAACACATGTTAAAAAAAAATGAGAGCACAGAAAGCTATAAAGTGAAATGTGAAATCCTTTTCCTTTGAAATGTTTATAGCTCCATGTCCTAGGATTTTATAATTGTAAACAGTTTTTGTGTATTCTTCCAGAAATGACCTGGGCATCTTATGTATCCATATACATACAAGCACACATAATGTATACACATAATGCTTTAATGCAGGCCTAATAAAAGTTTGGAGTTTGTCAAGTTTTTTATGATAAAATTGGGGTGTTTGTGTGTACAGAATTCTGTTTAGCATTAATAGAAGTGTATTGGAGTGCCAAGACCTGATGAGACATATGTGGCAAGCTTCCAGTAGTATCTTGTTTTCTTTGATGTATGTTTTGATTTGAGATAATTGCCTTTTTCTACATTATTCTTTTAATACAATTACAAAATGATTCTTGTTTCGTTCTTGAATTTTCCCCTTCTTAGGTCATCCATCTTGTTTAAAGTTTTCCCCTGAACTAACGGTTAGAGTGAAGGCCTTACGGTGGCAGTGCATTGAGTGTAAAACGTGCAGCTCTTGTCAAGATCAAGGCAAAAATGCAGTGAGTACCTTTGCTTTCCATTGTGAATATTTCATTTAGAAGCAGAAGGTACTGCTGGCCTTTCCCTCTAAATGTGGTTGGTTATTTTTCAATCACTTGGTCCAGCAGAATTTAGAACAGTAGCCTCTTTAAATTACACATCATTACTTTAGTATACTTGCTCATTGAGACTTGTATTATTTCCAGGTAGTTTCTAAAGCACCTAGTTATATATTTGCAGAGAGAATAAGCTACTTTAAAGACATACTCCTTAAATTTGTTTAAATAGTATGGAGGCATTCATTTAGGAATGGTCAGTTAGTGTATTAATTACAAATTGTCCTTTTCTCTTTTTTATTAAAACAGACTACAGTGAGCTTATATCTGGTTACTGGATAAACTTGAAAGTAATGAAACTGTAGTTGGCTTATTACAGATTGGGTGAAGCAAAACTTTCTGCTAAGTCAGACTGTCCATTTACAATTGTCCCTCGACATCTGCTGAGAATTGGTTCCAGGACCCCCTTCGGATACTAAACTCCTCAATGCTCAAGTCCCTTAGTCGGAATCCGAGTCTGAGGATACCGAGGGCCAACTGTACTCAGTTAATACAAATTAAGGAAACTTTTACTGTTATGGTAACTCATCTTCTTTGTGAGATTGTTGAAGCTTCCTAGGTTTTATGAAGTCAAGATCCTGACATGTTTCTATTTCAAAAGGTTAAGCAGAATTGTCCTTTCTCTTTTTCAGGATAACATGCTCTTTTGTGATTCCTGTGACCGAGGTTTTCACATGGAGTGTTGTGATCCGCCACTTACCCGGATGCCAAAAGGTGAGAAATACTTTCTAAAAACAAACTGGCAATATAAAGGTGCATGTTAGTGAAAGCACTTCTTATCTACTTTGTTACAATGAAGGAATAATTTGCATCTTTCTCTTTGGGATTGTATAATAAGTAGGAAGAGAGCTATCACCTTAAAGATGGGGACAGTCTTTCTGTTTAGTCATCATAACATTCTTATGTAGTTTGGATTTATTATTATTTTTCTCTGTTTTCAATATTTAAGCATCCATGGAGGGTGAAGTGGTTCATTTATAAATATTTGCCAGTCCTGTTGCTAGAGGACAAAATACTTGCCTTATATAATACTTTGAAATATCTCTTTCTTTACAGGAAAAAAATGAAATTGTATTAGGTCATGTTGATTATATCACTGCTCATCACTTGAGGGGCCTAGAGCTATTAGAGTCTCTGGTTTATTTAAAACTTAAAAAAAAAAACTGTTTGTAATTTGCAAACAAGTAAGTGCCCCAATCATAAGAGTACAGCTTAATATTGTTCTATTCTTTTGACTCCTGTTCCTTAAAAGGTATTTAGTTGAGATATAAGTGCCTGTTGGTTGGACTTCCATCTTATCATATGCTTATAGTTTCTTAAAAAAAAAAAAATCCAGTTAGTCTCCTGTGCTTTGTCTTATCACAAATTCTATTTTCAACTCTGATTTTGTGATTTATAGGTTTTGTAAGTAAAATGCTTGTAGGATAGGATATTTGATAATGTCTGTTTGGAGAAATTTTCCTGTTGATGGAAAGGAACATCAAACTTAGGTATAGCCAACTTATTCCACTTTAGGAACTTATTTGAGTACATCTTATGCCACTCTATTGACTGAAAAGTCTTACATTTATATGTATTGGAAGAATAAATACTCCCCTTTCCTACTTCTTCCATTTACTTGAAATCTGGACAAAAGACCTTCTGAGAATCCTTCAAGATAAGAAAGATTTTCTTAGGACTTCATTCCTGTGTATTTAATGCCTACGAAAGAAGTTTTATAGCAGCTTAAAGCAGGAAACATTTTATTTTGAAATAATTTCAGACTTACAGAAAAGTAGTAGAAATAGTACAGAGAATTCTCATTGTACCCTTTACCCAGCTTCCCTTAATGTTAGCATCTTAGAAAACCGTAGTACAATTATTGAAACCCGGAAACTAGCATTGATATGGTACAATTGACAGACACACCTTATTTGAATTTCTGGTCCAGTATCTGATCCAGGATCTCACATTATATTTAGTTGTCATAGTTCTTTAGTCTCCTCTAGTCTGTTAATTCTTCAGATGCTGTCTTTCCTGACCTTGACACTTTTGAAGAATACTGGTCAGTTATTTTGTAGAAAGTCCTTCAATTTGGGTTTGTCTTTTGCTTTATCATGATTAGATTATCATGAAGCTCATCAAGAATACCACGAAAGTGATGTTGTACCCTTGTAGTGCATCGTAACAGGGGTATATTATACTGGTATGTCTTAGTACTAGTTCTGTTAACTTTGATCACTTGATTACAGTCGAGAAATCTGATTGACACTTTAAAGTTGTTCTTTTTCTGCTTTGCCCACTAATTTTAGCATCCATCATTGATTCTTGCTTGCACCAGTTTTTACTGTGGTGTTTGCGTAATGGTGATTTTTCTATTTCCATCATTCATTTTACATTCATTAATTGGAATTCTGCTGTAAGGAGGAACTGTCCCTTTCTCCCATTTATTTATTTGTTTATTCAATTATTTATAGCATTATGGACTCATGGGTATTTGTTATCTCGTGGGTTATAAGCCATTGCTGTGATTATTTCTTTTTTTGCTCAGATTGACCCAGATTTGGCTGTTGGGAGCTCCTTAAAGTTGGCTTCAGTGTCCTTTTGACATGCCTTCGTCATCTTTTGAGCACTTCTTTATTTTCTGACACCACAAGATGTTCCAGGTTATCTTGTATTTTCCCTGCTCTAGTCCTAGAGTCAGCTGTTACTCTATAGAAACCTGGCTTCTTTTCTTGTGGGATAGTACTTAGAAACCAATATCTGAGTGCTAGATATAGAGCAGGGATTCTTAACTGAGGATCAGTGGACTTCAACCATGTGTGGGCTTCAGGATATTTGTGAATCTCTGCCAGGTGTTTGTAGAATTTTGTATGTATTTGCTTTCATGCTTATTTTTCTGGAGGGCTTGCATCAGATTTTCAAATGAGAGTCCTTGACCTGAAAGAAGTTAAAAACTCCTGGCTTAGGGTGTCTGAACACTTTCAGTGTATTTATATCTATTGTGCTTTTGTTTGGGATTTTCTTTCTTTATAGGCATGTGGATATGTCAAATATGTCGACCTAGGAAAAAAGGAAGAAAACTTCTACAGAAGAAGGCGGCACAGATAAAACGGCGCTATGCTAATCCAATAGGACGTCCAAAAAACAGGTTAAAGAAACAAAACACGGTGTAAGTTGTACTTGTGGCAAGGTGAGGGGAGAAAAGGATAGGGTCTTCTCTGTAGTGTAAGATTCACTTGTTTGCTTGTTCTTATAGCTGGCACTGTTATGTAGTAAGGTCTAATACTTATTGAGCCCTTAATAAAGTGCCAAGGCACTGTTCTAAGTGCTTTACGTGTGTTAAATCATTTAATTCTCCCAACAACCCAGTGAGGGGGAGGCCCTGTTGTTAGTCTCATTTCTCAAAGGAGGAAACTACAGCACTGAGTGATTAACTTGCACAAGTTTATAGTAAGTGTTGAACTGGGACTAATACCCAAGTAGTCTGGCACCAAAGTCTAGCCTTTAACCATTGCCTTGCATTGCTTCTCTTATATAAAAAACAAGAAAGAAAAAATTATGTTATTGTAGCATTTCACAGATTCCTCTCCTGATGTAGTCTCAGTAGTTTATTTCTATTAGGTGTACAAATCACTGGATAGCTTCTTCTATTGAGATCATAGCTAAGTCACATTCTATATCCTGATATAAAATAATGCAAGTTTTTCATCTGTTAGCAAAAATCAGGGATATAATTATCCCCTATAGACTAGGAAACTGGGCTGTGTCTAGAGGAGGTGGGGCAAGATTCAGTAGCTAATTCTGTCTTTGTTTTTGAGTATCTTTATAGTAATTCACCTTTGATGATATGTAAAATATCTTTAGGCCTGTAAACCTCTCTTTATTCTCCAAAATTTTACCTACTCTTTTTACACTTGACTGTCTTGAAAGTGATATAATTGAAATGAATGAGCATTAGCAGCTTGCAATATACAGAACCAGTGTTGTAGTTCATATTTTAAATCTTAAATCAAGCTTTAATTTTCCTATAAAATGATCTTTTGATTCCTGACTTGCAGAGAGTAACCTGTCCTTGTGTTTAGAGGTAAAGCATAACTTTGAGCTGGTGCAGAGGTCATAGTACCTTCTACCTGGAAGGGGCTTAGTTGTCCTCTGGTCCACCTATCATTTTGATGAAGACACTGATGTTTAGAGAGAATGGGATTTGTCCAAGATGTACAGCTAGTAAGTGGCAAAATTATCACTCAAACATGCCTTCTGACTCCTGACCTAGGATTCTTTTCACTATAAAATAACTAGGCTTCCCAGAAATAGATGTTTCCAATAATAGTATTACTTCTGATTCATATAATATTTTAGTTTATGGAATATTCTTAACAATATAGATTTTTATTATAAAGCTGTAAGTTTTTTACTTATGTTACATATTAAATAGGAACCTTATAAAGATTTCTTTTTAATAGTTACCCTTTTCCCTATTTGATTCTTTAGATCAAAATGTCCCTTCAGCAAAGTTCGAACTGGCCCTGGAAGGGGTCGGAAACGTAAAATCACTCTCTCCAGCCAATCAGCATCGTCATCAGAAGAAGGATATTTAGAGCGAATAGATGGCTTGGACTTCTGCAGAGATAGCAGTGTCCCCTTGAAGTTCAACAAGAAAACCAAAGGGCTCATTGATGGGCTTACCAAATTCTTTACCCCTTCCCCTGATGGGCGGAAGCCTCGAGGGGAAGTGGTAGACTACTCTGAGCAATACAGAATCAGGAAAAAGGGCAACAGAAAATCAAGCACTTCAGACTGGCCCACAGGTAAAAGTTTGTTCAGTTAGAAACAAAAAGTACTCCCAAAGTGTGTTATTTGGAATAACACTAGTTATCTGAAATAGATTTACATTTGATTATTAAAATTGGTTATGGAATATAAGAACGTATTAAAAATAGATATTTAGATGATAGTAAAGTGATATCTATGGCAGGAATTTAGAGGCTAGAGATGAAGTTGCAGAGTGGACAAGTAGAAACTCTTGGTAGAACCACAAAGAATCTGCCTATAGAAATTTGGAGTATAACCTTGAATCAAGGACAACTTTATATTCATAAATTACAAAATAAATCATGTGATGAGCATCATGATGCTTACTTTATTCCCAGAGGGAAATTCAAAAGAGTATGGGGGGATAAAGTGCTGTTGATCTAAGCATAAGGAAAAGACCAAAATATATGCAAACATGGTAGGGTCATTGATTTTGCTACTTCAAATCTTGGCAAATATAGTTGCAGTTTTCATGGATTACACTTAAAAAGAGGGAAAGAGAGAACAACAGCTCTAGACCATTTGCTTATGTATCAGGCTAAGTTTCCTAGTTTTCAAAGTGGAGAACATCTGTGGAGAAGACTTAATAGTGTGGCAGATAATTCAGGTCAGAGGAGAAAATTTTGATTAGCTGTTCAGATAATTAAAGCTTAAACTAGTCTCATTGCTATTTGAGTGCCTTGAGTTTAGAGAACCTAACCCTGTGTAGGAAGTAGAAAGGGCTCTTACGAAAGTAGAAGGAAAGTAGAAGAATGAGAGTGGACTCTTGGATCACAAGGGCCAAAGGTATGGTGTCTCATATACTGCATATACTTAACTTTGATTTTCTTCCCTTGAATGTTCCACTGGTTTTTGTATTCACTGCTTCGTCACTCCTGCTTGTATAATTGGTTGATTGGTCCAGTGCAGGCAAGAAAATCCTCGTCATTGTCAGGTCCCCGTTTTTATGCTGTATTGACTGGCCTTTTACCAGAGTGGCAATCAACTAAATTATTCTTTAAGCATTCAAGTACTTTTCGTGTCTGTATCAGCCATGTAGACTGTAGATAAGCTCCAGTCTGAGCATGTTTATCTAAGAAAATATGCCAGCTGTTTAGGCTAGACTTAGAAGGAAAGAATCTTATAAAGCAGATCCTAATGAAAGGCATTTTTGAGTTAACCATTTCACTGGAGATGGATAATATTAGAAGAATCTACTGCAAAGTTTTAGAAATAGAAATTAGTAGGGCAAATGTATAAAATATAGGGAGAGCCAGTATTAAGCTTTAGGCATTGATGAGAGCTTTTGCTTTAATTGGCTTTGTCGTATTCTTTATGAATTGTA
This sequence comes from Diceros bicornis minor, assembly GCF_020826845.1. Classification (NCBI taxonomy): domain Eukaryota; kingdom Metazoa; phylum Chordata; class Mammalia; order Perissodactyla; family Rhinocerotidae; genus Diceros; species Diceros bicornis. Next base: position 39,114,344 of record NC_080768.1, on the reverse strand, counting down.
GAGTTGAAGCAACAATCTGCACCATCTGATACAATGCCACTGAAGGCTGTACTATATCTGTGCCTGCATCTGTCTGTGTCACACACTAGGGGGCATTAAAGTCACATAGTATCTTTAGATTATATATATTTATTTTTCAGTTTGGGGGTATTGTCAACAGTGAGTCCTTGTCCTTTTTTCTTCTTATACTAAATGAATAACAGACAGCCTATATATGCAGTTGATTTGAAAAGAACTGTCTGTCACTAATTGGTCTTTTCAGCCACACTCATACAAAGAGGAAATGAGTCCATCAGCAGTGTCATCTTCATATGCAAAGGATAATGATCTACATAATCCCCCAATACTCCTTTCACTAATTTCTTTGCCCATTTGAGGAATATGCATCATTTAGTGGATGATTATTATAATTTCTCATATTCACCCAGAGGATTATCATCTGTGATCCTCAGGTTTGTGGAGTTTGTGCTTTAAAAGGGCACCCAGAATGTGAGGGGAGTTGGCACTTCTTGACATCAGTTAAGGTAGCTAATATGAAGGTTATCTTTTTGCTGGGATAAGAATGTGTTGGCCTTATGAAAATTGCAGGATCATTGAGAATTTTAAAAGGAGCAGATTTTCCTGTTTTGCTCCCAAGTGATGAAAATTATGTCTTTCTATAACATAAACTTCTTCCATACTACCAAAGAATGAAAAAGCAATATTTGAATGTTGACTTGTTAAATTCGTGCTACAAAGTGTTATATTCATACTATTCCAAAATAAATTCCATACTCCTTAGACCTTTTTCTTCTTCTGCTTTTGTGTGTATTATAATATACTAAAATATGATCTCTTTTAATGAAGTTTAAATTTAGTTATGTAATATTTTTAAGAAGCTTTGAGACAATTCAGGGTTTTCATTATAAGGCAGATATAATATATATATATTCTTTATTGACTGGTATCTTTCTAGGAGTCAGTTTAGTGCTGTCCTCTTCTCTGTTATATAAAACATATTAAGGTCTTCAAACTGAAATAGAAACGTTTGAAATTTTTTCTAGTTACTATATTAAACTAAGGATAGCACTAATAATGTGTGAGCCCTTTCTTTATGTGCAGACAATCAGGATGGCTGGGATGGCAAACAAGAAAGTGAGGAACGGCTTTTTGGGAGCCAGGAAATCATGACTGAGAAAGATATGGAATTATTTCGTGATATCCAAGAACAAGCACTGCAGGTAAAGTTGGATATTCACATTGTTGGGCAATCAACAATCTGTATATGGATGAGAAACAGAGGATTAATTATACAGTCATGCATCATTTAATGACAGGGATACATTCTGAGAAATGCATCGTTAGGCGATTTCATCGTTGTACGGACATCATAGAGTGCCCTTGCACAAACTATACACCTCGGCTATATGGTGCTAATCTTATGGGACCACTGTCAAATATATAATTGGTCATTGACCAAAACATTGTTATGCAGCTCGTGATCATATTGTGGGTAAGACAGTAACAGCAATTTATTTATCCAAGTGGACATGGTTTGTACATATACATAGTTCTGCTGGTTAGTTCCTTTCAAACCCATGATAACTGCTTTGGTTTTGCAGATAAACACGTTGCTTTGACTACCAGTATTAAATGAGCTTGGTTTATTTGTTTTCTGTCTTATGTGTGAAGAAGAGTTTAGGATTTGACCAACCAACCAACAAACAAAAACCAAGCTTCTCTCGGGTGATAAAACACCCATATTCATTAATTCAAGAAATAATTATTAAATGCTTCTGCCTTAATCCTTTATGACACATAGCAAGATATAAATTTATAGACGAAGAACTTCCTTATGTGCCAGATGCTGGAGATGCCAAAGTGAATGACAGGATTCCTTCTCTCAAGTATAGTCTGAGAGAGACTTGTCAGTAAATAATTTCATTAATGTAAAAAGTTTAATTATAACATACATGGTGTTTTGGGAGAAAGGGGGCACGCATCTATCTCTGCTTGGGGAGGTCAGAGGAAGATTCATTGAGGGGAAATAATAACTATTTGAGCTGGTCTTAAAGAATGTGTAGGAGTTTCTCAGGATGACAAGAAATGGGGTCCCATATAATCAGAGGGACCAGAAGCGCAAAGACTTGAAAATGTGGGAAAACATAAAGAACACAGGGTGTAGATAATGGCAAGAGATGAGACTGGAAAAGTGCAGGGGCTAGATCATAAAGGCTCTTCCAGATTGTGTTATTTATATTTTGTCTTTTCCTTCTTTGCCACCAACTTACTATGTAAGCCAAGTTGAGTTCTGTCGCTTATCTTGAAAGTAAGAATTTGTAAGGCTGATGCTGGGGATTCCTGTTGTGTAGGTGAACTCTGGATTAAGAGATCCATTGATGAATAGGTTGTTTATGTAGGTCTTTATGTGAGTGTTTTTGAAAAATAAAAACAACAATATAAATATTCAGCAAACATTTACTCAGCAGTCTATCCTCTTATGATTTAACAGAATATTGGCTTTGAGTCAGATAGATCTGGGTTCAAGTCTTGGTCTGTCGTTTAATTTCTACTTTGGGCCTAACCTCTGAAGGCATATTTCTTTTTCTACCAACAAGTAAAACAAAGTATTATAGGTACTACAGTAGAAGTTTACATGGAGTTCAGTTGGGAGTTCAGAGGAGCTCGGAGTAGTTAGTTCTTTTTTTGAAGAACTTTATTTTTTTCTGAGCAAGTTGCAGACGTAATGCTAATACCCCTTTACTCCTACTTTTTTGTGTGTATTTCCCAAAAACAAGGACATTCTTGTATATGACCACAGGAATTTAAAACAGGTAAAGTATATTATCTAATCTAGAGATTTTATTCAAATTTCACCAGTTGTACCACTAATGTTCTTTATAGCAAAAGAGAAAGACACTTGTCCTGGTCCACTATCCAGTCTAGGATCATGTGTTTCATTTAGTTGTCATGTCTCTTTAGTCTCCTTTAATCTGGAACAGTTCCTTAGTCTTTATCTTTCATGGCCTTGATATTTTTGAAGTGTGCAGGTCATTAATTTCGTCGAATGTCCATTATTTTGAGCATGTTTATATTTCAGCATGATTAGATTTAGGTGATACTCCTTTGGCAGAAATACCACAGAGGTGTTGTATCTTCCTCAGTGCATTATATCAGGGGGCATGTAGTATTTATTTGTCCCATTACAAGTGATTTTCACTTTGATCACTTGGTTAAGGTGGTATTCTGCCATGTTTCGTCTCTATAAAATTATTTTCCTTCTATAATTAAGTATCTTGTGGGAATACACTTTGAGACCATGTAAATATCCTGTTTCTCATCACATTTTTACTGATTAGATTTGGTATCCAATGATGATTCTTGCCTGAAACTATTACTTTGTTGGCTGCTAAACAGATGATTTTCTAATTCTATTATTTCTTTTATGTTTATTAATTGGCATTCTGTAAGGAAGAGCTTTTCCTTTTTCTCATTTATTTTATTCATTTTATTTAGACTTGTAGGTTCTTATTTTATGAGTTATAATTTGTTGCTATTGGTATTTATTTATTTATTTGGTGAGGAAGATTTGCCCTGAGCTAACATCTGTGTCCAATCCTCCTCTTTTGGCTGAGGAAGATTTGCCCTGAGCTAATATCTGTTGCCAGTCTTCCTCTATTTTGTATATGAGCCACCGTCACAGCATGGCCACTGACAGACAAGTGGTATAGGTCCGTGCCTGGGAACTGAACTGGAGCCACCGAAGCGGAGCATGTGGAACTTAACCATTAGGCCAAGGGGGCTCGCCCGCTATTGCTATTTATTTTGATGCTCAAATTGTTCCAGATTTGGGCAGGGGGAGCTTCTTCAAGCTGGCCCTTGTGTCATTTTGACATGTCTCTGTCATTCTTTTTTTTTCTTCAGAGCCAGAGATTGAGAACATTTATTGTAATTTTAATCCCTACCTCACCTTTGACTTTTTTTGTATGTGTGACTTTGTCCAATTTATTCAGCTTATTTGGTGATTTTTTTAATTGAGATATAATTAACATATAATATTATATTAGTTTCAGGTGTGCAACATAATGATTCAATATTTGTATATCCCATCATTCTTATTTACTTTTGGCACAGCAATATGTTCTAGGCTCTTATTGTTCTAGTTGTAGATGCAGCCATTTCTCTACGAATCCCTGGTTCCTTTTAGTGGAGGAAATGGCACTTCTCTTCTTTTACTTGCTCGGGCCCAAAGAGGTGTCATCCTTGATTTTTTTCTCTCCAACTCATACTCCATTTTCAATCTATCAGCAGATCCTAATGGTTCTACCTTCAAAATATACCCAGAATATGACTACTTCTTACTACTTCTACTTTTACTACCTTGGTCTAAGCCACCATCATCTCTTGTTTGGGCTATTGTAATGTCTCCAGACTAATCTCCTTGCTTCTACTTTTGTCCCTAACCCCAGTCTCTAGTCTATATTCTTTATACAGAGGCCAGAGTAAATATTTTCTAACTTATCATACTACTCCTCTGCTCAGAAAACCTTTCAGTCTTGCTTAGAATTTGTAAAAACCAAAGTCTTTACCCTTGTCTTTAAGACCCAGTATGATCTTTTTTGCCTGTCTCTCTCTTTGGATACTCTCTTCCCACTCTTGCCCTTGTTACAGACTCCACACCAGCTACAGGCCTCTTTCTCTTCCTCAGAGACACCAAGCACACTCCTGCCTTGGAGCCTTTGCACTAACTGCTCTCTCTGTCTGGATTGCCCTTCCTCTAGTCTGGATATTTAGCTGGCTTACTGCTCACTCCATTTAGGTCTCTGCGATGAGTCACCTTATCAGAGAGGACTTTCTTAACTCCCAAACTAAAGTAGCATACATGTGTCCCCACTTTATCCCTCTTTGTCCCTTTACCTGCTTTCTTTTCCTCTATAGTACTTATCACTTCTTGAATTTAAATATTTATTTCTAGGATATAAGGGCCTTGAGAACAAGGACTTTCTTTTTGATCACTGCTGTATACCAAGTACTTGGAATGTGGTAAAGGCTCAGTGAATATTTGTTTAATGAATGGATGTTGAATGAAATTTTCTGCTGGGAGAAATGGGGCAGGAGTTGGAATAATAGGAATGTAACGAGAAAGATGACTAGGAAAGTTAAAAGAGGTGCTGAGCCTTGCTCAGGCCCAGTAGAGACGATATAAATGTGTTGACAATAATCTGGCTAATTATATGTTTCTTCCAGCATTTGATTAAACTTGTGATTGTGTATGTATGTGGCACCAAGGAAGTAAACAGCTACGTATTTGAATTCTAATTTGTGCTTGTTTTTATTGGCAGTGCACTAAAATTCTGATGATGGTGATATTTCTCCATGAAGTTCATTCATTTAGTATTCATGTGCCTGGCATGCTACTAGAGCTATAGGGTGAACAAAAAGACATAGATTCTACCTTCATGAAGATTTCAGTCTCAAGAGCGAGACAGACAGATGATAAAAAATCATACAACTAAATCTGTGATTACAGATGATAAGTAATAGGAAGAAAATAAGAATGCAATGAGAGATTATAATAGGGACTTGCTGATCTAAATTGCTGGTAGTTGGGATTCCTCTTTTAAGGAAGTAGTAATTTACACAGAGACCTACAAGATGAGTAGGAAGTTGGCAAGGCAAAGAGCTAGAGAGAAGAATGTTCCAGGCACAAGGGGACTGCCTGTGTAAACGTCTGGAGGCATAAAAGAACTTGGTAAATTTGAGGAACTGAAGGAAGGCCAGTATAACTCCAGTATAATGAATAAATGAGTCACACAAGATGAAGCTGGAGACATAGGCTGAGGACATAGGTTAGGATTTGGGGTTTTATTGTAATTGTAGTGGGAAACCGTTGAATGATTTTTAGCAAGGAAATAGCAGGATCAGATTTGCATTAAAAATTTTTCCTTGGCCACTGTGTGAAGAATGGATTGCAATTAGGCAAGAGTGGAAGCAGGGAAACCAATTTAGAAGGTTTCTCAATGATACAGATGAAAGAAGATGGTTGCTTAGACTAGAGAGGTAGCAGTGGAAATGGGAGACAAGTGGATCGATTTAGAATATATTTTAGAGAGGGAATCAGCAGAACTTGGTGATAGATTTGATGTGTAATTTGAAGGAGTAAGAATTCATCAAGACTTGACTCCCAGGTTCTCTGACTTAATGTAATAGAGAAAGTGGGTTGAAGCCAATTGGGAAAGGTACTATTGATTAGATTAGATGATGTTTTGAATAATAAAAGCATTCATAAAGATAATGCATAAAGTCATTTTTGAGAGCCTAAATATGGTGTAGTAGAAGCTGTGTCAACCTTTGTTTCAAAAATTTTGCAGAAAGATTTTATTACACGGTCTTAGGCCGTTGTACAGCTGCATCAGTAGGAGATAAATTATAAAGGAGTTAATACTGGAATCCATCCCACCAACAACCCATCATTTATTGAGTGCCTAGTTTCTTATAGAAACCAGGCTAGGTGTAGGGGCTATGAGTAAGACAGATTTTATTCTCGTAGAGCTTACTATCTAGTAGGAAACATACTCAAAAAAGCAAATCCAGTATTTGCTAATAGTGATTATCTTGAGTAATTAAAGTTTGTGTGGTATATTATCTAATTAAGTCAAGAATTATTGAAATGTTTGTCAAGATTTTTATCAAAAAGAGTCATCCATTAATTGATTTAGATTTTTTTTTCAATTTTAGGAGAAGTAAGGATGTAGTTTGCCTGGTACTATGTTCCGTCATTAGCTATACAATGAACACTTCCATGAAAAAGATCCCCCTCTGAAGCTGGCCCAGTGGCATAGTGGTTAAGTTTGTGTGCTCCACTTCAGTGGCCCGGGGTCCGCCGGTTCAGATCCTGGGCATGGACCTATGCACCACTCATTAAGCCACACTGAAACGGCATCTCACATAGAGCAATTAGAAGGATGTACGACTATGACATACAACTATCTGCTGGGGCTTTGGGGAGAAAAAAGGAAAAAAGGAGGAAGATTGGCAGCAGATGTTAGCTCAGGGCCAATCTTCCTCAAAAAAAAAAAAAAAGAGCCACCTCTGGGAAGAAAAATAGAAGCATAAAAAATTAGTAGTATAGGCTTTTGTTCTGGAATTTTATTTCAAGAATGATCTTATGAACAGGGGGGAAATGGTTTTTCTTAAAAGGTCCATCACCAGAAAGAAGCATTTGTATTCAGCTCATTCTATTGGAGCATAACAGCCTTCTTGAAATATATAGAATGATTTTTACATAAAATATCACCAAACAGCATGTTATATTTCCGTACTAATTTATTTCTAATTTTGAAGGATTTGATTTTTGTGTGTGTGGTACTAGAAAGTTAACAGTGTTTTTGAAATCTGTGTGGGCTATTAAAATAATTTTCTTCTTTGCATAAAGAATTGAACAGTTATTAGAAATGAAATAAACTAGGTTCAACAACTCTGTTTACTCTGTGAGGTAAGGATTGTTATCCTCATTTTATATATGAGGAAATCGAGACTTTTAGTTGAGTGACTTTCCTAAAGTTATATAACTAGTAATGGCAGAGGTGGAATTAGAACTCAGGCCTGTATGACTTCAAATCCTGTATCCTTAATCACAATAACATTCTGCGTTACTCTGTAAAAAAATGTTATGGAGGCATCAAAATCGTAAGGCATGGACTGAATGCAAGTAGGAAAAGATACGTGGGAAGATAAACAGTGGCATAGAGTACCAATTAATATCACTTGTTGCTGTGTTAAATGATACAGACTGTTCCATATGTTCACCGTATACTAAGATTAGTAAGAAATGGTGTGATCTGAGATGATCACAGAAGAAGTAGGCTTAAAGGATGATTAGGATTTAGATAAATGGAGAGAATGAGGGCTTACCAGGTGGAATAAACAACATTAACTTCAGCTTTGAGGAATAAATGACTACTATAAATAGAAGAGGCATTGTGATTCTTGGTCCATCAGATCAAAAAATATTTGAGGGCCTACTATGTGCGTGTCACACTGTGGGGATGATGTAGAAAACACAATAGCTGCCCATAAAGGTATTATAGTACAAACAGTCCTTGCTTTCATGGCACTGTGTTACTAGAAACATGTGCCTATCAGAATCATGTCCATGCTTATACACTTCTGTGGTGCCTGAGATTTGGTCTCAGTTCCGATATGCATAAATTTCGGTTAACATGACACCATGCAAAGTGAGGACTACTTGTAGTTTAGTTTGAGAGGTAAAACAGAGTGGACATTTGTTGGACAATGGTAAGAAATATATTAAATTACTAGTATAGGGCTGGATCTTGGAGGATCTTGAAAGTTAGTAAGAGGACATTAGTCTTGGCTTGCTGGTATTTTAAGGTATCCCATGACTGCTTTTTTATTATTACTGTAGTGATTTCTCCTTGGTACTGGTGAAATTAGGAATGGGGAGCGGAGGGCTGTTTTAGTGTCTTAAGGCGTTTACCCATTAATTGTAAGTCACATATTAAAGGCTGTTTAGATGTATTTTGAGTTCATTCGACAACTTAGCACAATTTTACTGAGTATTTATTAAGATAGTGGTTAAGAGCCTAGGTATTAGAAACAGCCTGCACTGTTCAAATCCTATCTCTGCTGAGTGACCTTGGTCGAGCAAGTTACTTAATAGGTTTGTTGAAAGGATTGAGTTGATATTTGCAAAGCGCTTAGTGTGTCATTCATGTAGTCAGCACTAGATAAATGTGAGCATCTGCTAACTATCTTAATAGCAGGTGCTAGAAATACATAGATAAATAGAAAATGTGTCTCTGCCCTCCAGTTGAGGAGTCATTTATAAACAAATAATTAAAGCCATGTGGTTAGTAATAGGTACTCATTAACTGTGTGCCAGGTATTACATTCAGCATTATATATCAAGTTTTTGCATTTAATACAACCTTGTTATTACTTGCTCCCGTTTTATAGATGAAGGGATTAAAGCCTTAGAAGGATTATCTTACTTGGAGTTATATAGTTATTAAGTATTAGAATCAATATTTGAACCCATGCAGTCTGACTCCACATCTTTAACTTTTAACTGCTAGTTTATGGTATAATGCCATCATAGAGATATGAATTAGTGGCAGTAAGAATGAAAAGGAAGGCATCTGTCTAGGGCTGTTAGGGGTGTCTTCATAGAGGAGGTGATATTTGAGCAGGATTTGAAGGAATGAATAAGAATTTACTATTGGAGAAGAGGAGGAAGGCATTTCAAATAGAACAGCTTGGGTGTGAGAAAGCTTATTGAACCCTTGGAGTTGTATGTAGTTTGTTTGGCTGGAGTTGAGTAAGAGATGAGGTTGAAAAGGTGAGTTCAGACCAGATCACAAAGATCCTATGGTCCATATTAAAGAATTTGTACTTTATTTTTTAGTTACAGTAGCTTTTTAAAGTAGTTAAATAGCTCTTGAGGAGCTACTGAAGGATTTTTAAAAAGAGGGTGACATGATTGTATTTGCATGTAGAAGCTCAGCTCTGGTGATACAATGAGCAGTGGATTGGAGAAGACCTGAACAAGGACATCTACGAGTCTGATGATTACAGTAGTCAGAATGAGAAGTGACTAGGGCCTAAATGAAGGCAGAGGAGATACAGTAGGTGGAGATTTTGAGAAAGATTTAGGATAGAATGGAAAAGATATAATGTTGGGTTGGGAGTTGGGGTTGGAGGAGAGGGTGGAACCAAATAGGTCTCCCAGTGTTCTATTTTGAGTAGATGATGATACTAAATGTGGGAAGAGGAGTTTTTTTCGATAGTGGAAGAGACCATGCTTACATAAATTGGGGGTTTGTGTGAAGTCTTAACTGGAGAACTTTTGTAGACTGTTATCTATGTGGGTATGAAGGTCAGGAGGGCTTTGGGTAGGAGATTTGCCAGGTTATTAGCACATAGGTGATAGCTGAAGTTATGATCATAGATAACATTCATTTACCAGTAAGTAGTACTGAGTACTGGTTACCATGTGCTAGGCACAGGAGATAGAGCAGTGAACGAAACAGATTAAAAAAAAAATCCTTATTCTCAGGAGCTTACGGTTTAGTTGGGGTGAGGATGGGTTAAAGTAAATGGTATACCATGTGGTAGTGTTATGGGGAAAAAGCAGGGAAGGGAGAGAGAATTCAGAGAGAAAGGATGGATTTGTGCAGTTTTAAATTGTTGTGTTAGGGACTGTCTATCTGACATTTAACAGCAACCTGAAGGAGGTGAGGGAATGAACCATGTGGGTATCGGGGAATAGCATTCCAGTCAGGGGAGCAGAAATGCAAAGGTCATGAATCGGGATTTGTGCTTGGCATGGTTAAGGAAATGCAAGAAGGCCAGTGTGGTTAGAGCTGAGTAAGTATGAGTGAGAATAGAAATTAGGTGATGAGAGGACAGAAAGGTAATGGGAGGCCAGATTTTGTAGGGTCTTCTAGGCCATTATAAGGTCTATAGCTTTTACTCTAAGTGATATAGGAATCCTTGGACGATTTTGAGCAGAAGAGTGACATGATCTGACATAGCTTTTAACAAGAATACTCTGGCTTCTCTGTAGATTGGAGGGGAAAATACAAAAGCAGGGAGAACTTAGGAGGCTATTAGAATTATCCAAGTAAGAGATACAGTGGTTTGGATCATAGTGATAGTAGTGGAATTGGAATTCTGATTATGTTTTGAAGGTATAGTGATGGATTGGATGGTTATGAAAACCGAGAGTCAAGCATGATGCCGGAGCACAGTTGGAGGAGGGAGTTGCCATTTACTGAGGTGGAGGAGAATTCAGGAGGAGCACGTTTGAGGAAAAGAAGATCATGAGTTTGTTTTTGGACATGTTAAACTTGAGATTGCTATAAGGCATTCAGGAGAGGAGATATCAAGTAGAATGTGAGATATATATGTCTGGGGTTCAAAGCACAAGTCTGGGCTGAAAATTTAAATTTAGGACTTGTCAGCAAGTTGGTGGTATTTAAAGGAATGAGACTAGATGAGATCACCAAAGGAGGAGAAAAGAGTTTTGAGGAGTCCTGTGACATTCCGACTTTTAGAGATTGGAGAAACTCAGAAGGAATGGCCAATGAAGTAAGAAAAAAACTTGGAGATTGTGGTTCTTTAGAAGCCAGGTGAAGAAGATGTTTCAAGAAGGAAGGAATGGAAAATTCTGCAAATAGGTCAAGTAAAATGAGGACTAAAAAATGACCATCAGATTTAGTAACATGGAAGTGAGCTTGAGAAACAGTTTCCATGATGAGGGAGGAGGAGTAGGTTCAAGAAGAAATGGAAGAAGAGAAATTGGTTATAGTAGTAATATGTGGCTACTTTTTTCAAGTATTTTGCAATGAAGGGGAGCAAAGAAAGTAGTTGGATGGAGATGTGAGGGCAAAAGAAGGTATACATTTTTTTTAATATGGGAGAAATAACAGTTATTTGTATGCTGATAGGAATGATCTAATGGAGAGAAACCTGATGATGCAAAAGAGAGAAGGGAAAATTTTTGGAATGATGTCTTTGAGTAGGTAAGAGAGGATGTAATCTAATATACAAGTGGAAGCATTGGCCTTAGATAGGAGCATAGATAGTGTAGCCACTATTAAGGAAAGGCAGGGTATATGAGCACAGAGGGTAGACATACAGATGTGGCTGTGGAAAGCTGTGGAAGTTCTCTTTTGATTGCTTCGTAGTTTTCTAATGTAGTAGGAAGCACAGGCATTGGTTGAAAGTGAAGATGGGGGGCCGGCCCTGTGGTGTAGCGGTTAAGTGCGTGCGCTCTGCTGCTGGCGGCCCGGTTTCGGATCCCGGGCGCACACTGATGCACTGCTTGTCAGGCCATGCTGTGGTGGCATCCCATATAAAGTAGAGGAAGATGGGCACAGATGCTAGCCCAGGGCCAGTCTTCCTCAGCAAAAAGAGGAGGATTGGCATGGATGTTAGCTCAGGGCTGATCTTCCTCACATAAAAAAAAAAAGCAATTGAAGATGGGGTAAGAGTTGTTGGAGGCTTGAAGAGATAGGAGGAAGTATGAAATAATCTTTTAGGAGAATGGGAGAATGAACGGAGTAGGGAAGCATCAAGAGCCTTCAATTATTATAAATTGAGACCAGTCAGCATGGTTCTGTGTTTTTCTCTAACCATGTTCAGATATGAGAGTGACAACTTGAGTTATATGGAGAATTTAATTTAACCAGAGTTGAGATTTTATTGTTGAATCAGGAAAAAGCAAGGAAGTTAAGGATATATGCAAAGATGAGGTCCAATAAAAGACCTTGAAATCTAAGCTGGATAAGGAGAAGGAGGGCATAAGGAGAGTGAAAAGCTGGCAGGATCACTGAATTATAGGTCCTGTGAAGAGAAAGGATGAGAGAGCTGAAGACAGAATCCTAGATTTTATCAATATTTAATGGTAAAGCAAAGGAGGTATCAGAGTGTAGAACAAAAAGGCGTAGGGGAAGAAAGAGACAGGAAGTAGTCTATAGTCACATCTACAGTTCTGAGATGCAGAGTCCTGAAAACTTAAAAAAAATCACAGTAGTCCCCCGTTATCTGCCCTTTCACATTCCGTGGTTTCAGTTAGCCACGGTCAACCGTGGTCCAGAAGCAGGTGATCCTCCTCCTGCTGTATTGTCAGAAGGTCAGCAATAGCCTAATGCTATGTCACAATGCCTGTGTCATTCATCCTGCTTCATCTCATCAGTAGGCATTTTATCATTTCACATCATCACAAGAAGAAGAAGGGTGAGTACAGTACAATAAGATATTTTGAAAAAGAGGCCACGCTCACATAACTTTTATTACAGTATATTGTTATAATTGTTCTACTTTATTAGTAGTTACTGTTGTTAATCTCTTACTGTGCCTAATTTATAAATTAAACTTTATCATAGGTCTGTATGTATAGGAAAAAATGTAGTATAGATAGGGTTTGGTACTATGTGTGGTTCCAGGCATCCACTGGGGGTCTTGGAACGTATACCCTGTGGTTAAGGGGGGACTACTGTATTGTGGTAAAACATACATAACATAAAATTTATCATCTTACCTATTTTTTTTTTTTTTGGTGGGAAAGATTAGCCCTGAGCTAACATCTGTTGCCAATCCTCCTCTTTTTGCTGAGGAAGATTGGCCCTGGGCTAACATCCATGCCCCTCTTCCTCTACTTTATATGTGGGATACCTGCCATAGCATGGCTTGATAAGCAGTGCATAGGTCTCCTCCCAGGATCTGAACCTGTGAACCCCAGGCTGGTGAAGCGGAGCACGTGAACTTAACCACTACATCACTGGGCCGGCCCCCCATCTTAACTATTTTTAAGAATACAGTTCAGTGGCATTAAGTACATTGTTGTGCGACCATCACCACCATCCATCCCCAAAACTTTTTTGTCTTCCCAAACTGAAACTCTGTACCCATTAAATAATAACTCCCCATTTCTCCCTCCTTTGGCCCCTGGCAGTCATCATTCTACTTTCTGTCTATGAATTTAACTACTCTAGGTAGACCTTATATAAGGTGGAATCATAAAATATTTGTCCTTTTGTGTCTTATTTTACTTAGCATAACGTCTTCCCATGTTGTAGCATGTGTCAGACTTTCCTTCTTAGGAAATAAAACGGCTTTAAAAAGGCTAAATAATACTCCGTTGTAAGTATATACCACATTTTGTTTATCCATTCACCCATGGATGGGCACTTGGGTTGCTTCCACCTTTTGGCTATTGTGAATAATGTTGCTATGAACATGGGTGGACAAATACCTGTTCAAGTCCCAGCTTTCAATTATTTTGTGTACCCAGAAGTGGAATTGTTGGTTCATATGGTAATTCTATGTTTAATTTTTTGAGGAACTGCCGTACTGTTTTCCACAGTGGCTATACCATTTTACATTTCCATCAGCAATGCTCAAGGGTTACAATTTCTCCACATCATTGACAACACTTATTTTCTGGTTTTTTGTTTTGTTTTGTTTTTTTGATAGTAGCCATCCTAATGGGTGTGAAGTGGTTTCTCATTGTGGTTTGCATTTTCATTTCCCTAGTGATTAGTGGTGTTGAGCATCTTTTCATTTGTATATCTTCTTTGGAGAATGAAAAAAAAAATTTATAACTCATTTTACAGTAAGATCTCACTTAGCTAAACTCAGTTGTTGGCAAAACATGATTTGGACTGATGTGAAACTATATATATTCTTTACTTATCCCATTTAATGTGAATATGCCTATGTTTTGCTAAAGAAATATTAATGTGTCTGATTGTGGAGTATTGCCCCAAATTCTACTGAGACTGTTGATTTAAGATACATATATGTACTGTAATACTTTTCTAACATCAGAAAATTTCAAGATTTCAAAGCATATTCTATTCCAAGGGTTTTAGGTAAGAGTCTGTGAACTAGTAGCTTCATTTCTTTGGAAAACTGAGTTCCAGTTCAAAAAATCTTACAAACATTTGGGATTCAGAACATTAATTAGTTGAGGGCTACGCATACGTCCTATCTCACCTCTATCCATTTTGTTCTTTTCTGTCTTGATGCTTCACTCTTTTTTTTTTATTGAGGTCATAGTAGTTTATAACATTGTGAAATTTCAGGTGTATATTATTATTTGCCAGTCACCATCTATATGTGCCCCTTTACCCCTTATGCCCACCCCCCAGCCCCCTTCCCCTCTGGTGACCACTAATCTGTTCTCTTTGTCCACGTCTTTGTCTTCCACATATGAGTGAAATCATGCAGTGTTTGTCTTTCTCTGATTTATTTCGCTTAAAACAATACCCTTAAGGTCCATCCATGTTGTTGCAAATGGGATGATTTTGTCTTTTTTTTATGGCTGAGTAGTATTCCAGTGTATGTATGTACCACGTCTTCTTTATCCATTCATCAGTTGATGGATACTATGTTTCACTCTTGATATTCCTATCCTGGAGTTTTTTGCCTCTTAACTTCTCTGAGCCTTGTTTTTTTTCCTATCTATAAAGTGGGCATATTGTTTTCTACTTTGAGGAATGAATGGATTGTGGGGATTAAATGAGATAACTATATAAGGTGCAGAGTCTGGCTCTGTGGTGCTTCTCAAATACTGATTCTCTTTATTCCTTAAGTCCATGCTCTATCCATTTTGGAGCATGTGAACTCATTCTTACATATCTCTTTCATCATGTAACTTGTAATCCCAATAACAGAATTATTTTTTATTATAATATTTCTATGGGAAATTTTCAAATACCAGAAGGGCATCTCTTTTCCCCAGAGTTCACATTCTCATACTGATAATAAGGGTGCAGTCCAACCCTCCACTCCCACCTCAAAATGACATTCCCCCATGGAGAATGGAAAAGGAAGATCAAGGGGGAGCTATCTAACGGAGGCAAGGGGAGCGGAGCAGGGCTGTGTCTACGTCAATTGTAATTTTCTTGTTTGTACCAGATCTGGACTTGAGAGTGCGGCAAGAGTGGCCTCTAGATATTGGAAATTGGAATTAGATAAGTCATTTAATGGAAGTGGAGTTTTTGCAGAAGAGTAATCTTTTCTCATCAACTACTAGTAATAAAAGTTTCATTTTCTAGATAGGCATATTTAAGTTATCTTTTGGTTAAGCCCAATTACTAGTGCATTTTAGTGCCCCCCTCCCTTAGTTTCTTAGATTAAAAGGTCCATTTTGGCCTGGAATGTATGTCATCTTTTAAAGATCTTGGCATATTCAAATGAGAAGAAGGGCACAGCGTGGCAGAACTTGAGTTAAAAGTTTTTAAAAATATTTTGTGCTCTTGATTATATTAGATACATGCTTCTTTGGAAAGTTACATGTTTAATGAAAGAGTATTTTGGCTGAAGTTTAAAAATAAAATGACCTAGCAAAGGTGACCTTGTAATTCAGATGTGACGATTTGATTTTGTCAAGGACTGGGTTAATGAGCGGTTTAGATGCAGCTCTTGCTTCCTCAGTGCATAGAGCTCTTGTTAACTTCTAAACTGTAATAAATGGAAACACACTGGCTCATGAGGCTTTCACAGGGGAGTTGGAGGTGGTGGGGGCCAGAGATAGGTGAGTGTATGTGCCAGAACATTTCACAGTGCAGAAAGGTGAGGGTGGGTGAAGGCGGTGGGGAAATCTTCCATGAGTCTAGTTTTACACAGACTCTCTTAGTTGCGGTGATGTGCAAACAATTATACTGGAACTGGATATCCACTTTCACATCGGGCATCTACCTGGAAGAGCGACGGGCAGCTGACAGGAAAGCTCCCAAAGAACAGGCAGTGCCACAGCAGGTGCATGTTTTCGACTTTGTGCTTCCTAGCTGATCCTAGGCTCAGGGAGTTAGATTTGGTTTCTGATATTTGGTTATTCTGATATTTTCTATATACTGTTCTTGTCATTTTGAGCTGTGAAGATAGGTTAAAAGATACTACTTTATGAATTAGAATACTTCTTTCTGGAATGTAGTTTAAAGAAGTGTTTTTAAGACCTTTTTACAAAGTTCTATTTTGGTTTTGAGAAATGAAAAAATCTTATTTTAACCCTGTCTTGTGTATTTCCTTATGATTTTTGTATTTGTAATCACCCATTACTCCTTGATGTCATAATACAATTTATCCGACTCATAGATATTTGTCTTTTGTTTTGAGGTATCTAAGGAAGAGGTTGAGGTTTCACCTGGCTGTATTCCAGTATGAAACCAGAGATGAGTCCCTTGGCCATTTATAAAAGGGAATGGGTAGAAAGACCAGGAGGAGTTTTCAAATGAGTTGTGGTGAAGAAGCTTCTTCCTTAAATGAATTTATACAAAAATAGTGAATAAAAATGTCTGATGGTTTTAGTTAGAAGATGTGTATGTGTGTCTTTGGGCTCCAACAAGGGATTTTTAATAATCTCTGAATGGTTTTTAAAGCATCAAGTTGAAGAATAATTTTGGTTGTTCTTTTGATGGGGAATTATTAATACTTGTGTTTGATTACGCTAAGTTCTAGCTCTTTTTCTTAAGTCAGTTAATGTTTATAGGGTATCCATGATAAATATACATATACATGCATATATATTATATACATAATATATACACACATATACATGTATGTGTATATGAGTCTGTTGCTATATTGGGTACAGAGCAAATCAAATTACCCTTGAATTTAAGGTTTTGAAACCTGATCTTTGTAGTCGTTAGCAATAGCTTATATTGGAATTGTTGGTGTGGAAGTCATAGATGCTTTTTAAGTTATTCTTTTTTTAGATAACTGTAGTTCAGATTATTGGAAGGATGGTGGGCATAGAGATTGTTTTCATTGTAAACAGAAGGTAGATAAAAGGGATAACTGTATGTGTATAACAGAGTATTTTTTTCTTTGGTCAAATCTGTGAAGAGCTACTAATGAATGGAATTTTAGGGGCAGTGTGAACTGAATTTTGAAGACTCTTTTGATACTTGTTTTGTCATATTCTTTTTATATTGTTCTTAAATATCTACTTTCCCAAACTAGAAAATTATTTTTTTCTGTAGGTACTCACATGTTGAGTAACTCATTACTGGTGTTGTCAGTCTGTGTATGACCATGGCGAGTGTGCAGCACTCCTCCTCCCCCTTGTTAAAAATTGTCCTTTATCTGACAGTAAATGCCAGCAGTAGTTTCTCTTTAATAATCAAGTCATTGAAGGAGTGAGTTTAGTTGAGGAAAGTATTTGCAGTGTTGTAAAATATGGAAAATGCGGTGACATCAGCTGCATTTGGTTCTAAGAGATTTGTTGGCATTTTTGTTCTTCATTTAGATGCTCTATTTAAAGAATAATACAGCTTATTTCAAAACTTGTTAGCTTGTTCCTGGCTTTTTTTGTTCTCCTGAGGAATCCTGAGAAGACAACATTTAGATTTAGATCTTTTGTTTTGTTTTGTTATCTATCTCAGTGTATTTAATGTAACTAACTTTTATAATGTATTTTTTGACTGCACAGAAAGTTGGAGTGACTGGGCCCCCTGATCCACAAGTCCGCTGTCCCTCTGTCATTGAGTTTGGGAAATATGAAATTCACACCTGGTACTCTTCCCCATATCCTCAAGAATACTCAAGGTATGTTTTGAGAGACCCTTTACCTTCTGTTTTTAGATTCATAGAACTCTAGCACTAGAAGAAGTCTTGGGGACGTTTTAGTCCAGTTCATCTTTTTACATTTGAGGAAACTGGTGGCTTTTAAATGTCCATAATAGCAGCATACTTTGGCAGCCACTTAATCCAAGTTGACTTCAGATTTTCTTTTCTGTAACCTGTCTAAAAGCTGTTATTTAAAATTGGAAACCTGACTCACAGTCAGAATGGAAGGGGAACATTTTTTCTTTAAGAGAAATTTGCCTTCATACCTCACACTAAGAATTTAAAAAAAAGAAAGAGAGAGGTTCTTATACTTAACCATAAATAAAGTTTCAGTGAGTAGCCTTTTATTTAAATTTTTATAATTTAACAAACTTAGTGAATGGTTTGTTTTCCCAGGAATAATTGGACAATTATAAAATTAAAATTATAAAATTATATATAATTTAAAATTATATATAAATAGCTTGGGTTTCCAGATATAAAAATTGATCAGTCATGAGCTTTTTGGGATGAGGCAACATGCTTAATGAAGCCAAATTGGTTTCATGACTCAGCTCTGACATTTATAAGCTATGTAACCATAAAAGTTACCCAACTAGTCTGTACCTCAGTTTCTTCATCTTTAAAATGGGGATAATAATAGTACTTACCTTGTAGGGTTTGTTGTGAACATGAAATGAATTAAAACGTGTAAATCACTTAGAAAATGTTAAGTGTCCAGTAATGTCAGTTATTATTATTTTTTCCTTTAGGATTGAAATTAAGAGTTGAAAAATAAGATTTGGTCAAAAAATTAAACACTGGTTTATCATTTGAAGTATAGCAGACACATTAATGCTCTCTTTAATCTGTAAACTCCTTACAGTTTCCCATTTGCAGGGTGTTGTAAGGAATAATAAGTTATCGTGCTCTGTGGGTTAAACACATGTTCGGAGTACTCTCATTAGATGACTTTTTACCTCTCTAGTAACATCGCTTGTCCAAAATATTAGCAAAAGTAAATATAACAACATTAATTTATTCAGTGCTTTACAGTATACAGAGTGCTTTAACATGAGTTATTTCTAAGAAGCTGGGAATAGGCTAGTATATTTGTTAAAAAACTAAAACTCAGTATTTTTTTTACTTGTTCATTCTATATAATTTAACAACTTGCTTATGTGGTTTTCAAGTCTAGCAGAAGTAGAAAAATAGGAGTGAGAATGTTATTATTGATACAGACCTCAGTGACAAAAAAAAAAAAAGAGAAAGCAAAACTCCAGGAAACTAACACACAAGTTCATGAAACACAGTACTTGAGAGCCATTTATTATAGGCTAAACACTGTCGTACATCTTTAAGGCAGCATTCTGTTTATATCATGGAATAACGACAATTAATCTGAGTTTGTTAAGAAAAAGGTTAAATTATATTTATATATTATTATATATTTATATATGTATGTTAAAAGAGAGCAGGAAATCCTCAACTACCTACAGAACTCAGGTATTCAAGGCAGTTGACTCCTCAGGAGTTCTGGATAGGCAAGATATTGTATGATCAAGAAGAAATATGCTGAGGAATTAATTTCTTCATCAGATTTAAAATAAATTATTATTACCATTTTTTTAGTGAGCTCTTTGCAAGCTGTTCATATCATAAGAGTGCTCAACTAAGAAAAGAAGTCCTGTTCAGTGTGTGTAGGCTGTTCGAGGGATTGTGGTGCAGGTAGACTGGAACCCCAGGTACCTGTCTCTCCTGCTCAAGGGGAGGAGAGGAAATAATAATTGACTCCAGCCTAAGCACTTGCTTTTCCAGAGAGTGAGGAGAATGGAACCATGAGGCTGTTGTCTTTTAAGATATTAAAAGGCTTCATTAAAAACGTTGCCTTTTGTTCTGAAGAGATTGTCACTAATCAGGTTTGAAACCTGATTTCTTAACTTCTTAATCAGGTTTGCGGGAATTGGTTATCAGTGAAGGAATAAACAACGTTGCCAGCAGAAATGTAAATAACCAAAAAAGTAGAATGGGAATCATAATGGAAAGCAGCAATAGGATAGAACTGCAAAATTCACCAACTTTCTTAAGTAGAATTTTAGACATTTTCTATACATTTCTTTATCCACTGTGGTGGGTTCCCTGAATTTCTCATCAGAAAATATTCTGTAATTTAATAGGTTCTTTGGTAATTATGATGTTTTCTATGTATTCATAATTTTCTTAATTACATTTTTTAAAACTACATATATCTATTTAAATGAATTTAGGCTAGTTTTACTCTGAGTTCTTTTAAACTTGAGTTGACTAAAATGTTTAGAGATCTTATGTTTTCCAAATAATAAACCTGTCTCCTTACTTTGTTAATGACTATTATTCTGTGCTAAATTATTTCTGAATTATTTTCTTATTATTAAAGGTTTTAAATGCTTTTTGAAAACTCCAAATCCCAAAGCATGCAAAAACAGGACAATTGGAGCAAATAAAAAAGAAAAGATCACAAGAGGAAAAATATTTTGGAAAGTGGGATTATGCTGTTATCCCCCATAATATCCAGATATTTGTGTGTGCGTTGTATCTTAAGTAATCTTGCATCTTTGACTTAAAAAAATAAAACAAAACAAAATGAAACAACAGCAATGAAGCAATAATGCTATTTCATTTGGAGCAATATGATTAAGTCTCAGACGCTGAAGAGTATAAACTGGAATTTTAACCCCAAGTTTCTCCAACAGGACCGTGTGATGCTCACACATGGCAGACAGGTCCATAGAGAACCTTACTCTGCCATTAAAGACATGACATAGATGGGCTGAAGGCAAGAGTAACTGTGATCATGGGGTATCCTCTACTCTTGCGCTGTTTAGAGCTTAGTTTCATAATAACCTCTTTGCTTTGAGATCCTAACAAGACAGATTCCGCCATAATTGAGTTCCTGGGGAAGTTTCCTCTACCTTTTGATCCTGTTCCTGACTTGATTTGATGCATAGATTATATGTAGCCCCAGTTACTGAAGAACAGCATCCTTAAGGTCTTTGGATGATTATTAAATGATGAAATAAAATGGATGAAAGGAGAATAAAGATATTCATAGTATTAATCATAAATAATAGCAGTTGTAGTTACCATTCATTGAGCTTGGTACTGGACTAAACATCTCTGGAATAATTCTCTGAGGTGGACATTACTATCTTCATTTTACAGACCAGGGCCTGGCAAACATATTTAAGACCATACAGTTGATAAATGGCAGAACCAGGGTTTAATCCTGCTTTCTCTTACCACATAGCTATAACTTTAACCACTGTGCTTGCACTACTCCATATAGATTGATCTGTTGATAGATCTATTGATCTCACATGACTTGTACCATAACCTTTGATTTAAGTAATATTTAATATAATTTTTATTGTGGTATTAAAATTTTGCTGTAAGTTGACTTATTATAAAGGCCACACAGACGACTGCTATTTTGGGCAATGTTGAAAAGCCAAGAAGGTACTATAGGAAGAATATTTGCATCATCCTAGAATAAGAGAAACAGTGCTTCCAAAGCACACACAGCTGCAGCCCAGTTTTTTTTGAGGAAGCTTGGCCCTGAGCTAACATCTCTTGCCCATCTTCCTCTTTTTCTCTCCTCTTTTTTCTATGCCCCTACTGCATAGTTGTATATCCTAGTTGTATGTCCTTCTAGTTCTTCTATGTGGGACTCCGCCTCAGCATGGCTTGATGAGTGGTGCATAGGTCCGCGTCCAGGATCTGAACCGGTAAACCCGGGGCCACTGAAGCAGAGCGCGTGAACTTAACCACTACACTACCAGGCCGGCCCCCTTGCAGCCCAGTGCTGACTTCGCAGGCTGGGGTGACAACGTAGTGGCCGAGTTTAGAAAAACTTCAAGTATGGAGGCTACACCCCATGATGCAGCTGATCAGAGTGCCCATACACCTATTTAACAGTCAAGGCCTAGGTGCTGTCAGGAAGATGATGACAAAAGCAGCAGCACCCAGCAGTATTCTCTAGGGCTAGGAGTATTCATAATCTCTGTAACTACATTTCATTTCAGGTGATTTGATGTCCTTTCAATAGGATGTATTTTTTCAGTGAGAGAACTGCAGCCATTTGTACTATTACTAGAAGAAACATTTTGTTTTTCCAGGGATTTTATCACGATTCCCTTTAGACAAAGTGTCATCCCAGTGGGCTTGGTTATAATCAAGTAAGAGGTTTTAAATGTTTTCAGCAAGAACTGAATGGAATAAAGTAGATCATGATGCTTGCTTTTACTTTATTTTTCATATAATAAGATTTGCCAGGTTTTTTTAAAATCGTGAATAAAATGTCATACATCTTGCTATTCCAAGGAAGTAGCATGCACTTAGAATTTACCAGATAGAACTTGGCAGTAATTTTCTCAGAGATTTCATTTCTTCTAACGTTTCTTCAACAACTCGCTTACTACTAGAGCTTTAAAGAAATTAGGCCTTCTCTCATAGACATTAGGAAATAAATTGTACGTTATTTTCATGCCTCTGTACTGAGACCTAAAAATTGAATTGGGATGCTTTTAAAGTTGGCATTTATCTTTTTTTCTGACAAGTTTAGTGGCCTGTCACTGGTTCTTTATTTCTTTGTTTTTTTTCTTTCTTAATATTTTAAAAAGCACAGAATTTTATTTAGGTTTCTCAGATTCACATTGTAGAGGCTATTTAGGTGTAATATTTAGCTCTCAAAGTGAAACTCTACTCAAGGATTCTTCTTTATCTTCATGTTGCAACAAGTTAAAATTGCTCATTGAGAGTTTAGCACGGGTAGATAAAGGTAAGTAGTAGCATAGTTGGTGGGGAGGAGGTTGCTGTTAATTCCCTTGACATAGGGAGAACCTCATTCTCTCACCCTCCTTTTAAGTAGAAATTATTCAAAATCCAGATATTTAGGAAGACAGTTTGGTAGTTGTGGGTCACCTTTGAGACTCGATTAATACATCTAGTGCCCACATTAGATAATGAAGTTTACAATTGGGGCCATTTCATTTTGAGATTCTTTTAGTTCTGGTGGTAAAGCAGGAAAAAGCTATTTATCCTGCTGCCGTTCTTTCTCTGGGTAGTGGGTTTTGAGGCAACACGCAAAGGAAATAAGCAAAGTAGCCTAGGAAACCTTTCTTTTCTATATTCTTGGCTCTTCTTGATTTTAATTTATAATGTCAGTCATTATTTGTTTTACTCAGTACTTTATTTTGAAATGACTTTTTTACTAATGATTATAATTACAGGTTGTGTTGGCTTTGCTAATATTAATATTTTGGAAAACAGTTATTATATAATGTAGACATTTAGAAATACTATACCACAACAGTTCCTGGGAAGCTTTTAGTGTGCTGAATGGCAGTTTTAAAAATAAGATGTGAGATTATAGGGCGGGCCCGGTGGCGCAAGCGGTTAAGCGCACGCGCTCCACTGCGGCAGCCCAGGGTTTGCCGGTTCAGATCCTGGGAGCACACTGACACACCGCTTGTCAATCCATGCTGTCGTCTCATATAAAGTGGAGGAAGATGGGCATGGATGTTAGCCCAGGGCCAGTCTTCCTCAGCAAAAAGAGGAAGATTGGCAGAGGTTAGCTCAGGGCCGGTCTTCCTCACCAAAAAAAAAAAAAAAAATGTGAGATTATATAGGAAGAATTAATGCACATTGTGAATCCCCAAAGGATAAGGAAAAAAACTCACATGCCCTGTTCTACCCTTATTTGAGCATGAAACACGTAGTGCATACAGGACTAGTGTTCATGAATACACCTTGGGAAAGGCTTTAGTTGCATGTTAGATGTTTTCATATAATTACAATTGTGCTTCAAAAGCTGCTTCTAAAGTAGAACTTGAAAAAATAGTTATGTTCTTCACACTTTAACAAGTCAAACATTTTTGTGTGTTAATCTTTTTCTTTAATTTCAGGGTAATCTTTTTAAAGCATAGCTATCTAAACTGATAGCAACTAGGTTAATGAAGTTTTTTATTTCCTTCAGCCTCAATGTGTATTTATATGAGAGAGGATACAGTAATTTATTTGAATTATATTTTTTGTCATCACATCATCCAGTACTTTTGCATATGCTTTTTTAATGATAGTATCCGATCTCAGATGACCAAGGCATGACCAGTTCTGGACACAGTTCATGATGGAGGGAACCCTCCATGCTGAGGATACATGGGGTGTGTATTTCATAATGGATGAGCCTTGTGGTCTTCTGGATTCAGACTAAAATGGGTATAAAAGCCAGTGGTTTTTAATTTAGGTTATGTTCCTTCCATTACTTTATGAACTGATCTGATCACTTGACTTCATTGCCTAGCTCCTCATAAAAGGGACAGAAGGAAGAAGTCCTGTTAAGCTACTGATAAAATAGCAAGATTATTGAGAAAATAAAAATTAATAACAGAGAACATCTGAAAGGATAATTGAACTTTTATTTCACTTGTTAAATAATAGACTTTTGCGTTACAAGATCTAATGTGATATTTAACCAGAGGGAAAGCCAGAATTTCAGGGGTGGAAAGGAGGGAAGTTAGTATAGTATGCCCTAACTTGAAAAAACATATTCAATATTATAATATAATTTTATACTTAAAAAGATATACAAAATCTGCTTTTGTAATCCCCACTATTGTGTCCATTTTACTCAGCACTCTGCACCTAGTGTATCTAGCACAGGGCCTGACATACAGTAAGTATTCAACAAATATTTGTTTTTCTGAAATTAACGAATGAATGATCTAATGAAGGAAGAAAGAATATATAGCTTAACTAAATGTTCTTCACTTATTGGTGTGCTCTGAAGGTAGATTTTATTTTCTGCTTACTGGAGATTATCAAGGAGGAGAGAATGTGAGATTTTCATGTCTGTGAAGCGGGTAACTTAAGAAGACTGGACAGTATTAGTCTAATGGGAAGAGCACTGAATTGAGTGTCTTGATTTCTCATCCCTGCCCTCTTGCTGTTAATTAGTTGGATACCATTATCCAAATCAGTTTTATCTTGAATTTTTTTTCTTTCTTTCGTTTGATTAATGGGGATTATGATACATTCTCTACCTTTTTACCTGGCTAGTAATGAGAATGAAAAAAGAGTAGTTGTGAAAGGTTAAAGTCTTATATAAATCCCTGTCTTTTGTTTAATTATTATTTACAGGCTGCCTAAATTGTATCTTTGTGAATTCTGTCTAAAATATATGAAAAGTAGAACTATTCTACAGCAGCACATGAAGAAATGTGGTTGGTTCCATCCTCCTGCCAATGAGATTTACAGAAAGAATAATATTTCTGTCTTTGAGGTAAAGTAGAAGATGTTTAGTCTTGTTTTCCTATCCATTTCAAATACAGTGCCACCTGTACTGTATTTAATTGTGCAATTTGATTTTTGGGGGGAAATATTATTTTTCTGTTGTACTCACTATTGAGTCAGATAGTCAGCTATATGAGAAGCAGAATTAGGCCAATCCAAAAGGTACCAAGTTCACAAGCTTGATCTCAGAATAAATTATTTTGTATTTCGTTGCACCAAAGATATAAATTTTATTATTTTTATGTACCACTAAGAAGGAAAAAGTACCACTAATTATGATTTATAAGACCTCATTTGATTATAAAATGTCAACTAATTTTACATATTTTGGGTACAGTAAAATTGTGTCTTAAAACCTGTGAAGTACGGTGTTTAAATAAAAAATTTCTATTGCTCTATTTAAAGGAATATTTTGTAGAGGTGTATTTAATAGCCGTAGTAAATCTTAATGTATTTTCCTGACTTCATCATAATGATATGACTTAGGCTGTGTCTGTGATTCTGTGTTGTTAGTAGTGGTTTTTAATTTCTTGATCCTCAGTTCTGTAGTTTGATTGCAAAGTATTAATTGATTACCTCCCATGTGCTCAAGTCTGTAATTACTATGATGGTAGAATTTCAGATTGTCAGGATCTACTGAGTCTCTAACTTTCTTGATCTTCCCTAAGCCTTTATTTTAGGTGACGAATAGAAGAGCTCTTCACCTTGGGGGGGAGGAGGAAGGGTGTGGTATACAATATTGTTTCAGAATACCCAAGAGCAGATTGCTTCTCAATTTAAGCATATATTGGTGTGTATTTTAAAAGAAGTGATTTTAAATTACTTAAATTGTTGAGGAGGTTTTAGTCTTGAAGTCAATGTCTTGGAGTCTAATATGGGCGTCCATTGACATTTTCATGAAAGAGCAAGCTCCAGCAACTCCAAGAGCAAAGGAGTGTAAGGAGCAGTATAGTGTAGTGCTCCTGATCTTGGCCAGCCTGATTCCAAGAAATATCTTATTTGCCAGCTTGCTCCCTAGGGAACTTGGTTGGTGCTTCTGACATAGTTAATATTCCCTCAAGTAGCTTTATTTGGGGGTAAATCTGATCATGGCAGTCAGACTACATTGCTTCTGGCTGCTGGCACAGGTTAGATTATAGTTATACTTTGTTTTACTTAACAAATATAGTTTAGAATAGGTTGCATTTAGATCTTTTGTTGAATTAAATACTTTAAAAAATGAATCAGATCAGCTTACTCTCTGAAGGATTCCTGCAATCAATCTTATTATAAAAGCAAAAAGTGCCGTTTTTACAACAGTCATCATCTTCTTGTTTAGGTATTTATGTTTTGTTTAAGTATAGTATTTTATATATTTAGTTGTCTTAAAACAGCAGGTAGTGTAATTCTGCCATTTCAAGGGATAGCTTCCAGGTTCTGATCACTGACATCTCTTAGGCTGGACTGTGGATAATCAGAGGTGCTTGTAACTTGATGTGTATTATTCTAGAATTTAAGAGATACTCTACTGATCAGTTGGTTGTTTTTTTCCTCTAGGTTGATGGGAATGTGAGTACCATTTATTGTCAGAACCTGTGTCTCTTGGCAAAGTTGTTTCTTGACCACAAAACCCTCTATTATGACGTGGAGCCATTTCTTTTTTACGTACTAACACAGAATGATGTCAAGGGCTGCCACCTTGTTGGCTACTTTTCTAAAGTAAGTATATCAGCTTAAAATGAGTTTGAATTCATATGGAAATCTGAAACAGTCTGCTGGTTCTCACTAGGAGACACTACAGGATGCAGCACCTTCTGGTACCATCCAGCTTTTTGGGAAGGAAAATGGAAGGCACGTTCAGAAGGTGCCTGGTAACATTCAACAGACTGTACTCTCCGAATGTACTCTCCTAGGAACATGAACTGCTGGTTATACTCAAGAGGAAAAGTTTTAAAGTGACTTCTATTCCCACGGTGATAATAGGTAGAACTTGTGAAATAAACACAGTCATTACCGCTTTGGCTTCTTCCTCAGTTTAAATCTTCTCTTCCTAATTTGAGTTGTAGGCATAGAAAGAAGAATAGGAAGCTGTTTTTATTAAAGGATATTTTCTTCTTTCTTTAATCTTCCTTTCTCTTGGGGAGGGAAAAAAGTTTCTTTTGTAGTCAAACAATGTAAAAGACATACGTTTATTTAAGCAAGCCCATAGTAAAATCTAAGTGTATAAAATAGTTAAGTGGAAAGTACTAGCTTTATAAGAGTTCTGTTAGTAGGCTATTTCAGTGGTTAAATATAATTTAAAATGTCTGATTTATAAAAGTGTGTACCCAACATCTTGGGACTACTTTTTATAAATATTTAAAAATGGTTCGAGTTAGTTTTAAAGTGAAATGTGTGAAGTTAGGTGCCATGAACATGGAGGTGGGACTGCCCTGTGTAGCACCAGAGCAGAAAAGAAAAGGGACTTTGAAATAGTTGATGACTCTTCCCACTTCTGGAGTGCCACATTGACTCATCATTTGTAGCTTTGCAGGTTGACTAGGACTCAGATTTCTCTGCTCATCCTAGGCATTGACATACTGTTTTTGTGTTGCAGATGGTGTTGGATGGCATAATTTTATTTTATATTTTTTTTCTCCTGGGATGGTTGCTTTGTGGGTAATAGCAATGACTTAACGTTGTCCTATCTCCTCCCAGTGGGGTATTTTTTTCTTGATGTGCATTGTTATTCCCAAAGGGCTAGGGCTGGGGTTTTGACTGTTAATCTTTGTTTCTTAATAATTAGCATTACTATTCAGTCTTAGCAGCCTGTTTTTTTAAAACTTGGCTTCTATTTTCTCCACCAGGAAAAGCACTGCCAACAGAAATACAATGTTTCCTGTATAATGATTCTTCCCCAATACCAGCGTAAGGGCTATGGCAGGTTTCTCATCGATTTCAGTAAGGATTATAATAACATAATTTCTTATCTCTTTCTGTGGACCTTCTATATATATATTTTTAAAGATTTGCAGTTGATTTATTGGTTGCTAGTATCTTTTGTCCTACTGTTGTATGGGACTTTAAAACCTAAAACTATGTATTTTTTTTCTTTTGGTTAGACATGAAATATTTTTAAATAGCTAGTGTTGAATACCAACTTCTGAGTGATCTGTAGCAAATACCTTTTTTTTTTTTTTGCAGTAACATTGGTTTATAACGTTATATAAATTTCAGGTGTACATCATTATACTTCTATTTCTGCGTAGATTACATCATGTTCATCACCCAAATACTAATTACAATCCATCACCACACACATGTGCCTAATCATCCCTTTTGCCCTCCTCCCTCCCCCCTTCCCCGCTGGTAACCACCAGTCCAATCTCTGTCTCTATGTGTTTGTTTGTTGTTGTTTTTATCTTCTACTTATGAGTGAGATCATATGGTATTTGACCTTCTCCCTCTGACTTATTTCACTTAGCATAGTACCCTCAATGTCCATCCTATAGCAAATACCTTTAATTTGCAACTGTTAATTTACAGTGGAACTTAGTTTTATGGTAATTCTAACACACAATAATACTAAAAAAAATTATGCAACTATTTAAATTAGTGCTAATGAAGAAGTAGAGCACCTGCCCTATTTTGTTACCCAATTATCTGAGAAAACATGCATATCGTTTTTAGTTATAGGCTCTACCTAGTAGTTAAAAATATGCAGTGCACTTTTAAAAATCTTAAATGACACAGGAAATAATTTAATCTGACTTAAAAACTGAAATCTAACAGTTCTAAAAAGGTCATTGTGGAACTTGAATTTTTTTTACACATTGATAATCTTAGTAAATGTGTTTGCAATAAATTTTATATTGATTATAAAATAGTGATATTGGAGGGAATATTTTCCTTCAGCTATTGCTAAAAATAATAATATTTAAAGGAATATATTCAGAAATAGTAGTTCGAACTAAGGACTTTGCTACAGACAGTCCTTCTAAATATCAAATGATTGGGCCGGCTCCGTGGCTTAGCGGTTAAGTGCGCGCGCTCTGATGCTGGCGGCCCGGGTTCGGATCCCGGGCGCGCCCCAAGGCACCACTTCTCCGACCAACCCGAGGCCGAGTCCCACATACAGCAACTAGAAGGATGTGAACCTATGACATACAACTATCTACTGGGGCTTTGGGGGGAAAAAAATGAGTAAATAAAATCTTTAAATAAATAAATAAATATCAAATGATTACATTGCCAGTGTTAAGAAGTTAATTTTCATATGGACCATTGAAGCTTATTCTACTTGACCTTAGACTGTACTCTTGACCATATTTTATTGAAAATATGTGCCATTGGTTATTTTGTACATTTTCTCGGCCTTTTTGGATTAGTAATAGAGTGTGGAACTCAGACTATTTCCTTTAATATCATATATTGTTTTGAAATAGGACTCATGATTGGACATGTTATGCCCTTAAATAGCAAAGTTAGGGGAAATAGTCATTTTTGGGGGATATACAAACAGCAGTCTTTATGATTACAGTATTTGTTTTCATTTACTTTTCCTAATGTAATATGTTTTCCTACATTACCATTCTCAGACAGCTTTTAATCAAGTTTTCTTTAATGACAAAAAACTTCTGCCATCTCCATTTTCAATACTTTAGCTTAGAGTTTATGCCGTTGTTTTCCTGTTCTTGAGAGTCATGCACTAGACAAGAGGACAAAGTAATACCACCACACACTCACAGTGACACCCTCATGCTGACATTCTTGCTTACCAAGAATTAGGGTGGTAGGTAATTGTGAGGAGAGCTTTGGTTCAAGGGAGAAATCGTTATCTAATTCACCCACAGAAGAACCACAAACTTAATAGATAGGGGGCCGGCCCAGTGGCGCAAGCGATTAAGTGCACGTGCTCCGCTGTGGCGGCCCGGGGTTCCTGGTTCGGATTCCGGGCGCGCACCGACGCACCGTTTGGCAAGCCATGCTGTGGCAGCGTCCCATATAAAGTAGAGGAAGCTGGGCACGGATGTTAGCCCAGGGCCAGTCTTCTTCAGCAAAAAGAAGAGGATTGGCAGATGTTAGCTCAGGGCCGATCTTCCTCACAAAAAAAAATAAATAAAAAAGAAAAAAAAGCAATAGATAGGATTGCATAAAAACGAAGGCATTCTTTTGTATTGTTCAATTCAAGTATAACTGTTGCCATCTAGTGGTCCAAATAAAACATGCAAGCGTGGTTTTCTCCCATACTACATTAAACAGAAATCATTGTTGCTTTATATTACACAGCCTCTTAATATGAAGTCCTGATTTTTAACAGTTTGAATATTTTAACAATGTGATTTATATTAACTATAGACAAAGTAATACTAATGTAATGTTCATTGTATACAAATTATGTAATCTTCCTGCAAATTTTGTTCTTTTTCTTGAAGGAATTTACCTTTGAAGTTATTATTGCTTATGTAATGCTTGGATTGGTTGTGGAAGAAGAGATTGTTGTTTTGTTGAATTAGCTTATTTAAGGCTCTCTGACGTTTCTGATTTGGGGATTTCTTTAGGTTATTTGTTATCAAAGCGTGAAGGCCAAGCAGGGTCTCCAGAGAAACCATTATCCGATCTAGGTCGTCTTTCCTACATGGCTTATTGGAAAAGTGTAATATTGGAGTGCCTTTATCACCAAAATGACAAGCAAATCAGCATTAAGAAGTTAAGCAAGTTGACTGGAATCTGCCCTCAAGACATTACTTCCACACTCCACCACCTACGCATGCTGGACTACCGTAGTGACCAGTGAGTATTACATCCCTTTGTATACCTTTGAAAGATAATTAGGTGGAGGTTTTTGGATCAGACAGCCAAATTATCAATGCAAAGGTATAAACTAATATAAGTAGTACACTTGGTGGTCCTGAAACATCATTTTCCTTTGTATGATATTTGATACTATTGACCATGGGTGTTTTTTTGGTTTTGTTTGTTTGTTTGTTTTTGGTGAAGAAGATTGGCCCTGAGCTAACATCTATTGCCAATCCTCCTCTTTTTGCTTGAGGAAGTTTGGCCTTAAACTAACATCTGTGCCAGTCTTCCTCTATTTTGTATGTGGGTTGCTGCCATAGCATGGCTTGATGAGTGGTGTAAGTCCACACCCAGGATTTAAACCCGCAAACCCTGGGCTGCTGAAGTGGATCGCACCGAACTTAACCACACTACACCACCAGGCCAGCCCCAAGACCGTATATTTTTTTAACTGTTTTTTCTGGTCTTCTGCCTAACTTTTGGACCTAAGCCACTGAATCTTTTATTTTCTAGTATTGGGAGCTCCTTCACAATACAAGAAGTAACTACTCTATAAACCATGTCAAATAAAATATACTCATGATTTATTTCCATATGAATGGTACAAAATGAAACGTAGGTCAAAGGAAAGACAGCTCATCCTTATTTAGAGTGGTTGGGAAAAGGTCACAAAGATAGGAGGCATTTGGACTAGGAAGATGGAGAATAGGAGATAGAGTGCAGGAGAGTAGGAGAAATTCCAGAGGTGGGAAGTGTGAGACAATAAATGGTTAAAGTAACTTCATTCATTGCTATAGTTGAGTGTGAAGTATTTGTCCAATTTCATATTTCTTAGCTGTCTCACGTGGTGGCATATTTCTGTATTTCATCTTCCCAGGCAAGCTATTTTTGAAGCATTTATCATCATCTCCAGGATTTTCTGGGGGTTATAGCCCCGTATTCATTGTTAGGTACTCCTTGTACATCGTTGATTGCTATAAACTTTTCTCTGGTTCCAGATTTGTGATTATCCGCCGGGAAAAACTTATCCAGGATCACATGGCAAAGCTTCAGCTGAATTTGCGACCTGTAGATGTAGATCCAGAATGTTTGCGCTGGACTCCTGTCATAGTCTCCAATTCTGTTGTCTCAGAGGAGGAAGAAGAGGAGGTTGAGGAAGGAGAAAATGAAGAGCCGCCGCAGTGCCGGGAAAGAGAATTAGAGACAAGTGTAAGGGCATGAGTAGTCTCTATTTTTGATGACAGAAGGATGTATTTTTGGTGTTCATGAGTATTTGTGATATATATTATATCTTAAACCAATACAGTAAATTTACATTAAAATTTCAGAGTTTATTTCAATGATAGAAATTTCAGGAAGACTGGGTTTTGTTTACTTATTTGTATATTTTTAAGCCTTGGATCATTAGACCTTCAAATTTGTTATAATGTGTTACTTATGACTAAATATTTCTTACCAGAGTGCCCATAAGCAACTAAATTTTAAGCTGTATAGTAGTTAGGGAATCTAAATTGAATCGAAATCTGACCATTGTTAAAAAGGAAATGAAGATATATTTTCCTTAAAATAAAACGTTAAGGAAATAATGTAAATGTGTATGTTTTCTCATAGAGCACTACATAGTTCAGCGGGTACACAAATGTCTTTAGCCATTAAAGGGTTAATGAGGGACTGTACTACATTGTTGAGTTTTCAGTATTTTTCTTCATGTGATGCATACCTTTCTCTGTTCTTTTTGTTTTGAAGTAGTGCTTTCATCCTTTAAAAATCTGTCCTTTGATAAACGTAAACAGTTTCATGCCCCTGTTTGATGTAATTTACTTTTCAAAATGAAATTAAATATTCAGAATAAAAATAAATCTAAATAATTACAGAAATTTTCTTTCATTTTTTTCAAACACCCTCTTTCTCTTGCCCATGCCCCAAAGCCCAGCTCCTCTCTGTTTATAAGTTTTCATTTCTGAGAAATTTCATAATGTATCTTACTTAACATTTATAAGAACAGTAGCATTTACTCTGTTGATTGCAGATGGTATTGCACGGTGGTTAAGAGCACTAGCTCTTGAGTCAGACTGTCTGGGTTAATCCCAGCTTCACATTTGCCAGTGCATGACCCGGGGCAAGTTCCTTAGAGTTTTTGTACCTCAGTTACCTCATTTGTAAAGTGGGGATATAATAATAATACTTTATACAATTGTTGTGAGGATTAAATGAAACCTATAAAGCATTTAAAACAGTGCCTAACACTTAAGAAATATTTATGTTAGCTATTAAATAATTAATGATTTTCTTTTTTAAATCTTTGTTTTCTTTTATTATCTGAGTATTTAAAAGGTAAGAATAGGAGATATAACCAAATAAGACTGAAAAATTAACCAGCATGGTTTTATTTTCTAAAATCAGGTAGGAAAGTCTGCATCTCGAGAGAATAAAGAACAAGATTCTTATTCTTCAGTAGAAAGTGAAAAGAAACCAGAAGTTATGGCGCCAGCTAGTTCTACACGTTTGAATAAACAAGTCCTTCCCCGTGATAGTCTTCCTGCAAATAATCAGCCATCTCGGAGAGGCCGCTGGGGGAGGAAGAACAGGAAAACCCAGGAATGTTTTGATGATAAAGATTCTAAACTGCCCTTGGAAGAGACATCAACTCCTCAGGAACAATATGGAGAACGTGAGGAAAAATCAGAAACCTCCCAAGAACGATACACTGAAAGTGAGGAACAGTTGGCAGCCTCTCAGGAGCAGCCAAGCCTGGATGGAAAGCCAGACATCCCCAAAAGAAGACTCAGTGAGGGGGTTGAGCTCTGGCGAGGACAGCTCAAGAAGACCCCTGAGGCTCTGAAGTGTAGACTCCCAGAAGGCAATGATAGACTGCCCCGTCGCTATAGTGATGGTGACAGGGCTCTCCTCAGGGACTTCAGTGAGAGTAGTGAGGAGGAAGAAGAGCCAGAAAGTCCTCGCTCCAACTCACCACCAGTTCTGACAAAGCCCACACTGAAGCGAAAAGTAAGGCATTTCTTTGTGTCTTCTCTTCCTGCAGCTGATTATATATATTTGTTCTGTCCTAGAGTTCTGAAAGAGTAATACAGAAATTCTCAGTGTGTTATTTTTTAAACTTGAAGTCTCAGTGTATTGTAGCTGATAATCTTCTCGGTGAACATTTGAAATGGGTATGTGACTTCTTTTGTTCGGGGGAATTAATTTAGAAGTCATAAGCTTATTTAAGGACTGACACTTTCAGCTTGCTGCATTCATGTTCAAATTGTGACTTTTAGGAATTTTAAAAATATTTTAAAAGTATGTACAGATTAAGAAATGTTTATATTAGAAGAGGAGAGCAAAGTATTACACGGTTTGATGGAAAGTGGACATACTGGTGCCCTATGTGGGAGTGAAGAGAGTGAAGCCCTTCATCTTATCTTGGGCAGTACTGTTTTCCCGGTACTCTTTCCTCCCTTTTCTCTCTTCACCCCTCCAGTGGTTTGACTTAACCTTGTTTTAAAAATATTTTCTAAACTATATTTCATCATCTTTCAAAGTTTGAATGGTAGCCAGTTTGTTAATAAATGCTGTGTGATGACGATAATGAATTCTGTTAAACTGTATACCAGAAGTATACCAGGCTGTGGAGTGAGCTTTAAGCATTGCCACAAGCCAGCCAGACTGAAGTATGTCTGCTCCCTGGATGAGGCACCCTGCAGTAGTGGGGTGACAGCTTTCATCCAAAGCAATGAAATCATTCCTTTCCTTAGCAGAGCCTTAAAGAAAAAAACGTAGGGCTATTTATAAAAAAATAATAAGCTTTTAATTTGAGAGCAGTTTTAGATTTACAGAATTACTGCAAAGAAAGTACAGGAGAGTTCCTGTGTTCTCTACACCCAGTTTTCCCTATTACTAACCTCTTGTGTTGGTATGGTACATTTGTCACAAACAGTGAACCAGTATTGATACATTATTAATTAGAGTCCATGCTTTATTCAGATTTCCTCAGTTTTCACTAATGCCCTTTTTCTGTTCCGGGATCCCATCCAGCATACGTTACATTTAGTAGTCATTTATGTCTGACAATTTCTCAGACTCCTTGTTTTTGATAACCTTGACAGTTTTGAGGAGCACTGGCTAGGTATTTTATAGAATGTCTCTCATGATATTAGAATGGGATAATGTGTTTTTGGGAAGAAGACCACAGAGGTAAGGTGCTCTTCTTATCACGTCATATAAAGCGTATCTACTATCAGTAAACATCTATATACCAAATACAAGGGTATTTACTATCAATGTGCTTTTCACTGTTGCTGTTAACCTCAGTCACCTGGCTTGAGGTGGTGGTTGTCAGGTTTCTCCAATGTAAAGTTACTCTTGTTTTCCCCTTTTCCATGTTGTACTCTTTGGAAGTCACTGTTCACAGCCCACACTTAAGATAGGGGAAGTTATACTCTACTCCTTAAGAGCAGAATATCTGTGTTAATTATTTGCAATTCTGCTTGGGAGATTTATCTGTTCTCCCCCATCTGTCTATTTATTCAAGCGTTTGTTTATTTATATCAGTATGGACTCATAGATATTTACTTTATAGTTTGAGTTATAATCCAGTACTACTACTTGATTTAATCTGTTGCTCAAATTGTTCCACCTTTGGCCAGTAGGAGCTCTTTCAGTTTTGCTCCTTTGTCCCTTTAACATACATACCCTCATCATTGTGAGGTTTTTTTGTTTTGTTTTGAGCACTTACTTTCTGGTACTACAAGATGTTCCGGGTTCATCTTGTATATTTCATGCCCTAATCTTAGAATCAGCCATTTCTCCAAAGAGCAGGGCCGTGTTTAACCTAGTTTGAAAACTGTATTCTCAACTAGAAGGACTAGTAAATTTGAAGTGGAGAAAAACTGAACACTGACTAACTCTGCTATTCATTACATGACCATGAAGAATATATCCTTGCCATCCTAGGTTTATATTGCCTATTTATAAAATAAAATTATGCTATTTCCCTGTGTAAGAAAGAGCATATTGTAATAGGCAGTGAGATCCCGTACAAAGTACTTTTTAAGTTCTTGAAGAAATCACTTGATTGGGAGTCAGAAACTATATTTTACAACCATTTCTATACTGACTGGATGTGTAACCTTAAGCAAGTCCTGTAACCTTTCTGGCCTCTATAGAAGGAGGGGATGGGATTAGATCATTTCTGGTGCATCAGCTTTATTATTTTGTGTTATCTGTTGTGTGCTTTAAGGTATTAGATCAAGCCTAGTGCAAAATTGTGCCTAATGTGGCAAATTTCAATAACAGATTTATTTTACTTTCGAAATGCTTCAGCAACATCAAGTAAATACATTTTGGCTACATTTCACTGTAACTCTTTAGGGATAACTCACGAAAATGGCATACAGCTTTACTGATAGTCCTGCCGACCTTCATGGTAGAGCTATGAGACAAACAGAAAGTGTTTTATTCCTTTTTTCTCTTGAGGAAAAGAGAAGTTAAGGGATTAGCCTCTGTGTCATTGACAGTATTGAAATAGGCAACTCCCTAGGGTGTTAAATTTAACTGAACTATTAATAAGGGAATTAAAATCTATGCTCTTTGAGCGTGCTGCTTATTCTTTTACGAAGTTGTATTCAATTATCCATCATCTTTGTATCTATGATACTTTAGGTATAGTATCTTACTATACAGTATTTTGAAATAATATTGAAAAAATGTCTTTTGGCAAATAGCCTCCTCATTTTATATGTGCTAATTCTATTAGGTTTAAAAACTATTAATCCTATTATTAATAGAAATGATAGTGTTCATTACTGTAAATAAAATGCTTTTTGCTTTTAAATAGAAACCAATTCTTCACCGAAGAAGGAGAGTCCGAAAGCGCAAACACCACAATAGCAGCGTGGTCACAGAAACTATCTCTGAGACTACAGAGGTGTTAGATGAACCTTTTGAAGACTCTGACTCCGAGAGGCCAATGCCAACATTAGAACCCACGTTTGAGATTGATGAAGAAGAAGAGGAAGAGGATGAAAATGAACTCTTCTCGAGAGGATACTTCCGTCATTTGTCCTCACAGGATGTTCTCAGGTGTCGATCCTCTTCTAAGAGGAAGTCTAAAGATGAAGATGACGACGAAGAGTCAGATGATGCTGATGGTATGTTTTACAGAACCGTTGCTTATTGTAGTTTTATTGTCTGTAAATATACAGCAGTGATAGCTGCAGACCCTACACTAAAAGAGGCTGAAAAATGAACACAACCTACTAAGCCAGTAAAGGATGACTTGGTAATCTCTAAAAAGTTGTATCAAGTATATTCATCCTCATTTTCTCACTTAGTCCTCTGTCGTTTTAAAGTGCTTTTTGCTAGTTTCTGTTTCAACTCAGGATCTATTTTTGCTTCTGCAGAAAATATCTTGCTGTTAGGAAATTGTTCATTTTTGCCTAATCCTTTCTTGGCCATTATCTGAATGTTTAGTTAATGGGTAGATTGGGTTTAGCATCAGGAAGATATTTAAGTAACAACTCTTTACTAGAATGTGCACTCTATAGACAGTCTGTTTTGCTAATTATTGTATGCTGAGTGCTTAAAATAAGCACTCAATAAATATCGTTAAATGAATAAATGCTAAGAAGATGGTTTTTAAATAAGGTCAGATTCATGTAAATCGGACTTTCTTCATATCTGTTCAGGAATCCTTCCTGAATCATATCTCTAATGTGTCTTACTCAACGAGTAGTAAATTTCTAATCAAAATGGCAACAATACCTCAAAATAGGTTAAATTTTATGGGATAGCAAAAAATCCAATGATTTACTTTTAAAATAGCCTTGTTTTCCTTTCCTCTTTAGAGATAAAGAAACTGGGGCTCACATGTGAGCTGGGTCACAAACTAGTCATTTGCATCCTAGCCTAAAGTTTTTGCCAGTGTATGGTGCTGCCTGCATCTGCGGTGTTTGTCTTGCATGGGGTCACACTGAACTTTTTTACGTTGCTGAGTGAATTTGAAGGAATCTAGTTGTCCACCTTTGGTACATAAACCTATAGGTTTTATGTATTAACTAGTTGAGTCTTTTTTTCGCCTTTTAAAAATCAGTTCACTCAGTTTCAAATCTAGTAGGTGACTTGCGTTTTCTCCGTTCTCATATTTTTATATAATAAGTACTTTTAATATAGTGATAAGATGGCTGAGTTCTTTGCTTTATTGTGAATGATTTTCCAGAGTTTTATTTTATTTTGAAATACATAACTAGGAACCTAAAAATTTACTTTGTAACTTTGGCACTTTTGTAAAATTCTGTCTTGGATCATTGTAGACTAAAATGGTATCCCCTGTTTAAGTTCCTGTTGACTTGGACAAATTTTCTCTGAGGCAGCCATTTCCTTTGTTTATTTTCGAGTTATTACTGCTACGATACCTTTTTAGCTCTCCCCCCAAAACCCGGTTATGGCTTTGGTGTTCTTCCTTTTAAAGATTAATGGGAAATGTCAGTGTACTTAATGCCACACCAAACTGTACACCTAAAAATGGTTAAAATGGTAAATTTTATGCTATCTGTATTTTACTACAAATTTTAAAAATAGAAAAAATGGGGAGAATATAATGCTAATATCACATTTATTTCTAATAAACCATTGTCATTGGTACTTTAACTTTTTCTTGAGGTCAGTATTTGTCTAGGACTAGATGCCTTGCAGCTATTCTGATACAAACACAACATTGATTGATCAATTACTCATGTAGGATTGCTCAATTATGGCCTGGAGTAATTGGCTCATGATATTACCTGAAGTAATGATTTATAGAAACTGAGAAAACCAGAGAGATAATATAAATTGCAAACAGAAAAACAAGGAGAAGAAATGAGCTGATTTGTAACTGACACAGTAAAGACCACGTGTCTAAAGTAGCTGTGATAACTTAGTATTTGCATCTTTATAAAGCTTATCTCCATTTTACAGATGGTGAAACTGAATCTTAGAGTAACTTCCCAAAGCCATACAATTGGTGATGATAAACTTGAACTGGTTTTAACTAGTGGATGATAACAGAATAGTGATCAGGAATCTTTTGTTTTTCTGCCAATTCACTATGTGACTTTAGAAGATGTCATTAATTAGGTTTCTCATTTAGATTCTTAACTTGAAAATAAAGATAATCAGGAGTTTGTGATGATTAATAAAATCATGTCTGTTGTACATGTGATCTCAGAAAAAGGCACTAGTCTTGTAACCTATTTTATTATTTTTTTTATCCCTCCTGTATAGACACTCCTATCCTAAAGCCAGTCTCTCTCTTGAGAAAATGTGATGTGAAGGATTCTCCACTTGAGCCAGATACGTCCACACCTATGAAAAAGAAAAAGGGATGGCCCAAAGGCAAGAGCCGCAAACCAATCCACTGGAAGAAAAGACCTGGTCGCAAACCAGGATTTAAGTTGAATCGGGAAATCATAGCCGTTTCTACTCAAGGATGCATTGTTGAGCCCATTGTCCCCATTCCTAAACCTGGACGTAAATCCAAAGTTCAAGAGAATGAAGAAACTGTTGAACCAAAAGAAGACTTGCCTTTAACAGAAGAAAGGAAGGAAGAAGAGGAGATGCATGTGGAAGCAGCAGAGGTTGAAGAGGGAGAAGAAGAAGATACAACCAGCAGTGAAGTTAGAGCAGCTTCTCCAGTGGATAGCAGCAATAGTCCCGAGACAGAAATGAAAGAACCTGAGCTAGAGGAGGAAGAAGAGAAACCCCGTGTCTTAGAAGAGCAGAGGCGATCAGAGGAAGAGCCACAAGAACTGGAAGAGCAGGAGCAAGAAGAGGACGAAGTGGGTGTAGAGACAAACCAGAATGAAGACCGTGATGCAGATGACGAAGATGATGGTCATCTGGAGTCTACAAAGAAAAAAGAGCTAGAGGAGCAGCCTGTCAGAGAAGATGTCAAGGAGGAGCCTGGTGGTCAGGAGTCTTTTTTAGATACTAATATGCAGAGCAGTAGGGAGAGTATAAAGGATAAAGATGAAACAGAACCAGATTCTGAAGAGGAGCAGACTTCCCATGAAACATCCGTGGTATCGGAGCATATGCCAGGGTCTGAGGATGATCATGAAGAAGATTCAAACTCTAAAGAAGAATTAATTGAGTTAAAAGAGGAAGAAGAGATTCCTCATAGTGAACTGGATCTGGAAACCGTGCAAGCAGTGCAGTCTTTGACTCAAGAGGAAAGCAATGAGCACGAGGGAGCCTACCAGGACTGTGAAGAGACGCTGGCAGCGTGTCAGACCCTGCAGAGTTATACCCAGGCTGATGAAGACCCTCAGCTGTCAATGGTTGAAGACTGCCATGCTTCAGAACATAATAGTCCGATATCTTCTGTTCAGTCTCATCCGAGCCAGTCAGTCCGTTCAGTCAGCAGTCCCAACGTGCCTGCCCTTGAAAGTGGTTACACCCAGATCAGCCCAGAACAAGGATCCCTGTCCGCACCCTCTATGCAGAACATGGAGACCAGCCCCATGATGGATGTGCCTTCCGTATCAGACCACTCTCAGCAGGTGGTGGACAGTGGCTTCAGTGATCTGGGCAGCATCGAGAGCACCACGGAGAACTATGAGAACCCTAGCAGTTACGATTCCACAATGGGTGGCAGCATTTGTGGGAATAACTCTTCCCAGAGCAGCTGCTCCTATGGTGGGTTGTCATCCTCCAGCAGCCTCACCCAGAACAGTTGTGTTGTCACGCAGCAAATGGCAAACATGGGCAACAGCTGCAGCATGATGCAGCAGAACAGTGTCCAGCCTGCTGCCAACTGCAACATCAAGTCACCTCAGAGCTGTGTGGTGGAGAGGCCTCCCAGCAACCAGCAGCAGCAGCCACCACCACCACCACAGCAGCAGCAACAGCAGCAGCAGCAGCAGCAGCAACCAGCACCACAGCCTCCACCACCCCAGCAGCAGCAGCAGCCGCAGCAGCCGCAGCCACCACCACCTCAGCCCCAGCAGCCTCAACCCCCACCCCCACCCCAGCAGCAGCCCACCCTGTCACAGTGTAGTATGAATAACAGTTTCACTCCAGCGCCTATGATCATGGAGATACCAGAATCTGGAAGCACTGGGAACATAAGTATCTATGAGAGGATTCCAGGGGATTTTGGTGCCGGCAGCTACTCTCAACCGTCAGCCACCTTCAGTTTAGCCAAGTTGCAGCAGCTGACTAACACCATTATGGACCCTCATGCCATGCCTTATAGCCATTCTCCTGCTGTGACTTCCTATGCAACCAGTGTTTCTCTGTCTAATACAGGACTGGCTCAGCTAGCTCCGTCTCATCCATTAGCTGGGACCCCTCAAGCACAAGCTACCATGACGCCACCCCCAAACTTGGCATCCACCACCATGAACCTCACATCACCTCTGCTACAGTGCAACATGTCTGCCACCAACATTGGCATTCCTCACACTCAGAGGTTGCAAGGGCAAATGCCAGTCAAGGGGCATATTTCTATCCGCTCCAAATCTGCGCCACTGCCCTCTGCAGCTGCTCACCAGCAGCAGCTGTATGGCCGCAGCCCACCAGCGGTTGCCATGCAGGCTGGCCCTCGTGCATTGGCTGTTCAGCGTGGCATGAACATGGGGGTTAATTTAATGCCAACCCCCGCCTATAATGTCAATTCAATGAATATGAACACCTTGAATGCCATGAACAGCTATCGAATGACACAGCCTATGATGAACAGCAGTTACCACAGTAACCCTGCTTACATGAACCAGACAGCACAGTATCCTATGCAGATGCAGATGGGGATGATGGGGAGTCAGGCCTATACCCAGCAGCCTATGCAGCCAAACCCTCATGGAAACATGATGTATACCGGCCCCTCCCATCACAGCTACATGAATGCTGCTGGTGTGCCCAAGCAGTCACTCAATGGACCTTACATGAGAAGATGAGCAAGATGAACTTGCAATTAAAAACTTAAATATATATAAATAAAGGAACCTTTTATACTGACAAACCAGAGAAAAAATGGACCTTTTTTCCAGTTAAAATATTGCTGTAGATTTAGAGGAATTTTTCTTTGGTTTATTTTATTTTTTAGAAAACCTGGTCTTCTCTTTCTTTGGGTTCATTTTGTTCTGGGTTTTGATTTTCTTCACAATCTTGAACATTTTACAATAGAACTCATCTAAATATGGATTTGGGGATAGGGGAAACATGCACAAAATCTTTTCATAATTAAAAAGAGCCTTACTTTCTTTACATACCACATGGACAGAATTTGTGTAAAAGTGAATTATCTTTATTTTATTTTAAGATGTATGTTTCCCCTCACTGTTTATGCAGCTCCCAATGTTGTCATTTTTAAATGTTATATATACATCTCCAGGGTTAACCAGACCCTTTCCTCCAAACCTTTCATTTCCTACTTCATTCCAGCAGGAGGCACTTATGGGAGACTCGGATGGGGACATGGAGAACAACCCAAGCTCCTTAAACTTATTATTATTGTTAATATTATTATTATTATTATTAATAAAGTGAGGCAGGAAAATGCTTCTCCTTTTAAAATCCCCTCCACTCCCTACACACACACATGCACGCACACACACACACAAACACACACCTCTTGAAACCTTTCCCCAAGAATGTTTCTTTATAGATGGACTTCGTTGAAATGTTTGTTTTTCTTAAGTGTAGTGTAATTTTTGGTTTTTTTACTATTCCCATTCAGCACTCAGAGACACAAAAATACTGTAAGTCTCAGTTAACAGCAGAATCTCAGAGGAAAGCTGTTTGCAATCCTAATTCAGCCTTGGAGGAATAGAGATGATCAATTAACAATCAAAAAGAGGAAATTAACCTCTTGTTTTTTACCATCTGGTGAATCAGCCATAATGCACATATTCCACGCAGCCTCTTGTTTTAGTATGTACTTTGAGATGCTAAGGGTCTGGATTCTTGAGCCTTTGACTCTAATTAAACTCAAACAGGAGTCCCCAGTAATTAGCCTCTTCCATTCTTACGTAAAGTGTTGGTGGATGACTGTACATTTCAGTGATTTGAAAAATACCTGACAAAGCTTTGACACTGTTTATATTATGTTGGAAGAGATGATGCAGAATTTGTGTCGTAAGGGAGATCATGGTGTGAGTTTTATAGCTACTTCAATGATACATACCTCTAGTTTTCATTTGTC
Source organism: Diceros bicornis minor (assembly GCF_020826845.1). Classification (NCBI taxonomy): domain Eukaryota; kingdom Metazoa; phylum Chordata; class Mammalia; order Perissodactyla; family Rhinocerotidae; genus Diceros; species Diceros bicornis. The sequence continues at coordinate 39,071,020 of NC_080768.1, read as the reverse complement.
TTTTGAGATCCTGAGTTCATCCCCTGTGAATCAGATTGCACCAGCCCCTCTCCTGTGAGTGGCTAAAGAGAAGAGGGATAAACCAACCACCAGCATAGTCGGGCAATCCTGGACAGAGGGTTTTAGCAGGCTCCTTTGTTGCTCCCAACTCCATTCTCTCTTGTGCAGCCAGTTGGCCCATTCTCTTCCTATTGCTTGCTCCAGGGATAGGTAAAAAAAAAAAAATATATATATATATATATATATATATATATGTTCCATCATTAGAAGATGGAAACTATTATACCACTTGGTATGTGCAGTCAAATATCCAAAAGAGAGAAGTACTGCTTAAAGAAATACCTGTAAGCATTAAATTCTCTCCTTTATTTGTACATTTTATATAGATAAATTTTTGAAGTACTAATTAGGCATTAAATTTTTTCAAATGCACAGGTTTGTTGTTTTTTTTTATACACTTTAATTGACTTTCTCAATTAAATGTGTTAGAAAAAGGCAGAAGTCCACATCTTACTGTTATCAATTCTGAGCATGTGCAAGGCTGTGTCGGACCCAGTTTCTCTGTATATACTATTCCGGTTCCCGGTCATCTGTGTAGAAAGTGCACTGTGCTGCCCTCTGCCTACATCTGCAGCTCTGTCGTTGCTTCCTGGTTGGGGTGGGACTGGGGTGGGGTTGGGGGGCGGGATATTGGGAGGAGGGTGGGTAAGGGCAGAAGGAGAAGCTGTTGAAATGAGGGCCGTGAATTCAGTTTCTGTTGGTTTGCGGTTGTGTTTGGTTTTGTTTGTTTCTTTAAAAAAAAAAATTCAATCGGGCAGCTCCCTTTTCCACAAGCCTTTTTGTGACTGTAGAAGTATTGTAGAGAAAATGTTCTTTTCTATATTATAAAAGAAATTATCCAACACAGTAATATTGGTACCTGTCATTTTTTCACTTCTGTTTTAAAAAAAAAATGTATTTTTAGCAAGATAACTTGGGTAATCTTCTAAAAAAAGAAATTTAAAAATTCACTGTTAGTGACTTTGATGCCTTTTAAAATAAGAGCTTTTTCATTTCATTCCATCTTTAAAATTTTTTATCTTTGTTGTAGAATATTAAAAACTATTTTAAGAAAGATAAAAATTCTCTTTAAAGAGATCTCTAGCGTGTGAATAGAGCTCCAGATGCCTCTAAAGCCGCGTGTACAAATGAAGCTGAGTCTACTCCTGTCTGTTCATATTTGCTTTTCCTGTTTTGTAACCTCTTTGTACTTCGTTCACGGTGACTTGTAAGCTATGGGGAAGGGATCCCTAGATGCCTTTGTATTTCTCCATGTCATGTGCTCCTGGGCCAGTGGGTCTCCCTTCCTCTCCTTGTATGTAATATCACTTTTTTTTCCCCTTTCTAGCAGTACTTTCAAAAGAACTCTGTACATTTTAACATAAAAAAAATAAATTATGTTGAGCCATTTTGGATGTCTGTCTTGCATGTGGAATTTTTCTCCCTTCCAAATATTTGAAACTCCAATTGTTTTTCTACACACAGAGACTTACAAATATTAGCCTTTTCATGTTCCTCTTTATATAGCAAGTATAACTTCACGACTTTTGCTTTGAAATTCCAGCCAGTTTTCAGTTATATATGTGTAAATGCCAACAATATAGATGGTGTTTCCTTTTCCAAAGAAACTAGTATTATAACCTCACTTGGGATTTTTTTAGGGAAAGCCATTTGAAAATCTTCTAAAAGGATCATAAGTCACCCAACCAAAGAAAAGAAATACAGTTGCAATAACAAGTGGCTCCTAGACTTGGAACAAAGCAGTATTTTTTCTCATCTAAGTTATCTGATTATGTAGTCTAGGAAGATTTGCCAGAAATCAAGGTCTTGAACATTGATGATCTTTTTTGATGTTTTCTCTACTTGCCTCTCATCATTTAGAGTTTTGGATATAAGGCAGATTCTAGAAAATTAGATTTAACTTTGGGAAACTGACAGCTTCTTGGAATAGGGAGGTGAGGCAGGTACAAGTTTTAGTGGCCTCCAAGCTTTATCTGCTGCTGTTTCACACTAACTTAGGAATTCAGGAAGTGTACGTGAACAGTACCTATAGCAGGCATTTGTTCTAAAGCTCGTGCCGTTAAAGTTTTGGGCCATGTAATCATATCATCTCCAGAAAAGAAATGGTTTGGTTTCCTTGATTTTTTTTTCTTGCTTAAGTAACCATGATTTGGACCCAAGACTCTGTCTCTTGCTATGCAATTATTAGCGGATTGTCTCAAAAACATACTTCTTGCCTTTGCTACTACAGACTACCTGCTTTAAGTGAATTCAACATATAGCAATTCTGTTTTTTCTGCAAAGGAGATAATGTGACCAAAGAATGTACTAGACTTCTTTTAAGTGTCAATGGTTCCCACTATATATTACATTTAAGATATAATTTGAATAATATAGTTCCATTTATAGCTACCTCATGAGTGATCTGAGTAGAGAAGGTGCTCTCATCTCTTTATTGTCCACCCTCTGGCTTTTCACTGTATCAGAAGGTGGATGTGGGAGGAGAATGATCATACACTTGATTAATGTGTATATTGCTGAGAGCCTTGGTCTACTAATATTAGAATCTCCTGGCACACATTCAGTAACTAGGCTTCCAGGAATCGGTTCCTGTAACTCCTCTGAGCATCTCAGGTGGTGCTCGGCTTCCTTTGTAGCCTGGTGACAACTGTGTGCATTCGCTGCACACGAGAATCTATCAGGTTGACTATTTTAGCTGTTTAGATGAGAATTACTGTTTCAGGTTCTCCATGTTACAGCCTGGGTGGTGTGTGGTGGTTTTTGTCCTGCCTCTCTTTTCATGATGTACAAGATACGGGTCAATGATGATGATGGAAAGGCATAATGAAAAGAGAAAAAATAACTGTCCTTGTTGGCAAAACAGAGTAAGCAGAGTTGTTATGACAGGTAGGAGGAAAAAGAGGTCTGTATCCTTAATGTGGCTTTCAATAAATCTAAAAGTTCAAGCGACACATTTCTGTAAATTAACTCAGAAGGCCAGGTAGAGTAATGTTCTTGTATGTTGGCAAATATCTGGAATTCTTGAGCATGGTCATCCGATAAAAGCTGACGATCCCCAGAACAAAACCTAACTCGTTTGTTAATACATTTCTGTTCAAGGGCAGGATAGGTTTGTTAAGTAAGTTGGTGTGGTCACATAACGCAGCACAGACCCATGGGTTTTCGTTCCAGAGTGACAGCTACAAATTGGGCTTAATTGAGATTCCTTGCTGTATTAATAAGGAGCCTAAATGTTGGTATACTAATTACATAAAACCTCAAAGAGGTGGCAAGTGTAATTTTTGCATGAAGTAAGGAAAGCCCTGGGGTATGATGGGCTTTGGCTTTTTGAGATCTTTTAAAACACTAGACAGAGATAGTCATAGGGCATTGTTTTCCTGCAACTGTTGTCAACAAACTGTTTCAGTGTGAGATATACATTCTTGTTGGCAAGGAAAAAATGTTCTAACATTTAACTCTTTACTAAATAGACATTTCTGAAAGCCACATTTAAGCGACATTAGAAAAAAAAACATTTTCTAGGACGACATGTTGATTTTTAACCAACCACTTTTAGTTTTTGCATGCACAAACATGAGCAAGCAAAGACAAGCAGATGAACTGAGATAAACCAGTCACATGTGTTTACAGAATAGAACTACAGTGCTGGAGTAGCTCCCTGGGATTTTTATGACCGTGCATTGAAAAACTGACATCTGGTTAATGTGGGGAGACACAAGCCATTCAGATCACCTCTCAAGTTATTTAAATTGGCTTTAACAAGCTTTTTGAGCCCCAGAATCTTCTATTTTTGAAAATTTCATATAAAACCTTTTAACTGATATCCTAAGTTTAAAGTCTCTTGTAAATAAAGTAAAAACATTCATACGTAAAATTTCTTTGCTAGGACTAAGGCTCTGCCGCATGTACAAACAAGTTCTAATTGTTTAATTGATGTGTTACATTTAATAAAATTGGTTGATTTAATTTTCTTTTTAAAGGAAGGTTAGAAAAGCAGTTGTAGTCAATATGTCAAAGTGATTGAATTTGATCATAGTTTTCCAGAAAAAACGGAAACAGGAGACGGTGATGAAGGCTTTACTAAAGACAAGGACCTCTTGCAAAATAGGATAATTACACAATTTTTAAAAAGTTTGTTGGGGTAGGCCTGGTGGCGCAAGCAGTTAAGTGCGTGCACTCCGCTGCGCCTGCCGGGGGTTCGCCGGTTCGGATCCCGGGCGCACACTGATACACCGCTTGGCAAGCCATGCTGTGGCAGCGTCCCATATAAAGTGGAGGAAGATGGGCACGGATGTTAGCCCAGGGCCAGTCCTCCTCAGCAAAAAGAGGAGGGATGGCAGATGTTAGCTCAGGGCCGATCTTCCTCAAAAAAAAAAAAAAAGTTTGTCTAGCTCCTGTTTAAAAAAAATAACTAGGATTGACTAGAACTCCTAACTGGACAAGGGTTCTTGGTTGAAAGTTATAGATCTGAAAATGGAATAATATGGAATATTGAAAGAACAACTTTAGAAGGAAGTAATTCTATTAAAATTACAAGGGAAAACAAAGCAAAACAGACCCAAAACAAAGTCACCAGCCACTGCAGCCTCTCTCTGTTGGGGCTCTCGGCTTTGGGCCGTCCTTCACCAATCTGCTCCACCTGCCCTGGTGGGTGGACTTTGTCCTCAGCTCCTGCCCAAGCTGCCTTCCTCTGCGGTTTCTGGCATCACATGTGAATGGGCCCAGAAAAGAAGAGGGACTTTGTCCTCAACGTCTTTTTTATGCTCATTTTTACTGTGAAAATAGACTACATGCAGAGGACATAAAACAAGTGCAGCGTAATGAGTCTGTATAGAGTGAGTACCTCTGCAAAAGTAAATTAGCTCAAGAAGTAGAACAGCATCCCGGAAACCCTCCACCCTGACTCTGAGGGCCCCTTGCTAATGGCAGTCTTTCCTCCCAACCAAAGACAGTCACCAGACTTATGTGGTAAGTACTTTCTTTCATTTTTTTTATTTTACTACCTAGGTATGCATTCTTAAACACTGTAGTTTCATTTTGCCTAGTTTTGAACTTGATAGAAATGGAATCGAGCATGCTGCACCTGGCTTCCCTCAACATGTTTGTGAGGTTTGCTCATGGTGTTGCACATTGCTATAGTTCATTTATTTTCATGGCTGCGTAATATTCTATTATATGACTACACCAAAATGTATTTATACATTCTAAAGTTGATGTAGATTTAGTTTTTTTCTAGTTTGGGTTACAGACTATACAAACTAGTATATTACAATGATGCTGCTATATCTAATCCTATGTAGGACTCCTGTGCACATTTGCAGACATATCTCTCAGTGTATTCCTAGAAAGAGAATTGCTGGATGATAGGGTAGGTGTAACCTCAGCTGTACTGGATAATCAAAGAGTTTTCAAAAGTAACCCTACCACTTTTCTTGCTCCCATCAGCAGTGCATGCGAGTTTCTGTTATTACACATTCTCTTTAATATTTGAGATTTAAAATCGTTTTTATTTTGTCAATCCAGTGGATGTGTAGTGGGATATCTTTGTGGTTGTGTTTTGCATTTCCCTGATTGCTAACAAGGGTAAGCACCTTTTCATATGTTTATTGGCTATTTGAAATTCCTCTTTTGTGAATTGTCTGTTCAGCTCTCTTGTCAGCATTACTAGGGAGTTTTTTCTTATTGGTTTGTAGGAGTACGTTATACATTTTGGATGAGTTTTCTGTCGGTTACATGTATTACACATATCTTCTCTCATTCCATAACTTGCCCTTTCACTTTCTTAATGGTGTCTTTTGATGAACAGAGTTCTTAATGTTAATATGATCCAGTTCAATAATATCTTCCTTTATGGGTAGTGCTTTTTCTACCCAGATTAAGAAGTCTTTTCCTACCCTGAGATTGTAATAGTATTCTCTGTGGAGTAATTTCTAACAGCTTCATTGTTTTGCTTCCATAGTTAATTCTTTAATATATCTGGCATTGATTTTTGTTCATAGCAGAAGGTAGGGAACCAGTTTCATTTTCTTCCCATATGGGTATACAGTTCTAACATCCCTTATTCTTTCACCACTGCACTACATCAAATGTCCATATATGCATAGGTCTGTCGCTGGACTACTCTGTTCTATTGATCTGTATGTCCTGTCTTAGTTACTGTAGCGTCTTGATACTAAGTAAAGCAAGTCCTCCTAAGTTGTTTTTCTTCAGGAGTGATTGACCCTGCTAGGCCTTTTTTATGTCCATATATTTTTAGAATTAGCTTATCAGATTCCTAAAAAATCCTATTGACGTTTTATTGTAAGCACAATCATTGCATTGCATTGATTCTTAAAATCAATTTGGCAAAAATTGACATCTTAACAGTATTGATTCCCTCATTCATTGAACGTGATGCATTTGTTAAAGACTTCTTTAATTTCTGTCAAAATTTTTTATTCATTTCTGAATAGAGGTTCTGTGCTTTGTTACGTTATTCTTGGGTATTTAATATTTTTGAAACTATTAAAAGTAATAACTTTTTAAAAATTTACTTTCTGTTTCTTTTTGACATACAGAAATATCAGTGATTTTTGTATTTTACTCTGTATTTAACCTTATTAAGCTCACTTAATAATTCTAATAATTTACCTGCAGATTCTTGGATTAGTTACCTATATTGTCATATCATCTCTAAAAATGAGAGTTTTATTTCTTCCTTTCCAATTTTTATACCTTTTTCCTTTTTCTGGCCTTACAGCACTGTGTTAGACCTTTAGCACGATGTTCAATAGAAGTGGTGAGAGCAGGCATACCCTTAATCAGATTCATTCAATTCCATCCAAATTCAATTCAGTTTTTGAAGAGTTTTTATCATGAATGGATGTTGGAATTTATCAAGCCCTTTTTCTGCATCTATTGAGAATTCATACTATTTTTTTCTCCTGTAATCTGTCAATGTGGCCAAAATGTTGATTGCTTTTCTAATGTTAAACCAATATTTGGGAAAATATGTGGGTAAATCTAAATGATTATACACACACACGTATATGTATAATATATAATTAAAATACAAGATGACAATTTCATACGTTAGGAGAGGATAAATTGAGTTAAAGTGTTTTAATGTCCTTACATTGTCTTGATTAATATTAGCTGTTGGTAAATTAAGGATGCATATTTTGATTTCCAGGGGAACCACTAAAAGAATAGAAATGGAGTGTATAACTTCCAAAATAATATAAGGCAAAAATGGGATGATAAAATATAATAATAAATGCCAAAGAAAGGAACAAAGGAGAGAAAAAACACAGACAAATGGATTAAGTAGAAAACCCAAGAAAATTGACTTAAACTCAAATATGTCTGTAATAAAATTTTTTCTAAATAGACTATTCCATTTAAAAGACAAAGATTGTTAGGGAAATAAACTAAAAATCCTATTATATGCTGTCTATAAGAGAAACAACAAAAACATAAAGATACCAAAAATTTTCAGATAAAAAAATAGAAAAAGATATATGAGGAAATCACTAACCAAAAGAAAGCTACTATAGCTGTATTAATATGAGACAAAATAGAATATAAGACAAAAGGGATTACTAAAATAAAGAGGATTACTTAATGTCTTAATAAAGTTTTAATCCACCAGTAAGATATAAAAATTCTAAATTCATATACACCTAACATGATTCCAAAACATATAAAGCAAAAAAAAGGGCAGAACTATAATAAGAAATTTTAAAAATCTACAGTAATAGTGGGAAATTTCTTTTTAAATCAGTAAACTGTATTTATTAGAGCAGTTTTAGATTCACAACAAAATTGAACAGAACTTACAGAAAGTTCTCATATATCCCCTGTACCCACACATGCGTAGCCTCCCCCATTACCAGCATCCCCTGCCAGAGTGGTACATTTGTTGAAATTGATAAGCCTACACTGATACATCATAATCACCCATAGTTCATAGTTTACATTAGGGTTCGCCCCGGTGATGTACATTTTATGGGTTTTGACAAATATGTAATGATGTGTCCACTGTTATAGTATCATATATAATAGTTTTACTGCCCTAAAAATCCTCTGTGCCCTGCTTATTCATCCCTCCCTCTCCCCTAATCCCTGCCAACCACTGATCTTTTTACTGTCTCCATAGTTTTGCCTTTTCCAGAATGTCATATAGTTGTAATCATACGGTATGTAGCCATTTCATATGAGCTCCTTTGACTTAGCGATATGCATTTAAGTTTCCTCTGTGTCTTTTCACAGCTTGAAAATTTATTTCTTTATCGTTGAATAATCATTTCATTGTCTGGATGTGCCACAGTTTATCCGTTCACCTACTGAAGGACATCTTCATTCCATCCAAGTTTTGGCAATTATGAATAAAGCTGCGATGAACATCCATGTGTAGGTTTTTGTGTGGACATAAGTTTTCTATTCGTTTGGGTAAATCCCAAGGAGGGTGATTGCTGGATTGTATAGTAAAGAATGTTTATTTAGTTTTTTAAGAAACTGCCAAACTGTCTTCCAAAGTGGCTGCACCATTTTGCCTTCCCACCAGCAATGAATGAGAATTCCTGTTGCTGCACATCCTCACCAGCATTTGGTGGTATCAGTATTTTGGATTTTGGCCATTCTAATAGTATCTCATTGTTACATTAATTTGCACTTCCCTAATGACATGTTGAACATCTTTTCATATACTTACCTGCAATCTGTATGTCTCCTTTGGTGAGGTGTCTGTTCAGGTCTTTTGCTCATTTTTCAATCGAGTTGTTTATTTTCTTATTGTTGAATTTTAAGAGTTCTCCATATATTTTGGATGACAGTCCTTAATCAGATATATCTTTTGCAAACATCTCCCAGTCTGGCTTGTCTTCTTGTTTTCTTTTTTTTTTGTGAGGAAGACCGGCCCTGAGCTAACATCTGCCAATCCTCCTCTTTTTGCTGAGGAAGACTGGCCCTGAGCTAACATCCATGCCCATCTTCCTCCACTTTATATGGGATGCCACCACAGCGTGGCTTGCCAAGCAGTGCGTCGGTGCGCGCCCGGGATCCAAACCAGCGAACCCTGGGTTGCCGCAGCAGAGCGCGCGCACTTAACCGCTTGTGCCACCAGACCGGCCCCTGTCTTCTTCTTTTCTTGACATTATCTTTCACAGAGCAGAATTTTAAAATTTAATGAAGTCCAACTTATCAATTATTTCTTTCATGGATCGTGCCTTTGGTGGTGTATCTAGAAAATCATAGCATTACCCAAGGTCATCTAGGTTGTCTTCTATGTTATGTTCTGGGAATTTTATAGTTTTGTGTCTTACATATAGGTTTATGATCCACTTTGAATTAATTTTTGTGAAGAGTGTAAAATCTGTGTCTAGATTCAATTTTTTTTTAACATGTGTATGTTCAGTGTTCCAGCATCATTTGTTGAAAAGATTATCTTTTCTTCATTATGTTGACTTTGCTTCTTTGTCAAAGATCAGTTGACTCTATTTATGTTGGACTATTTCTGGGCTGCCTATGCTGTTCCATTGATCTATTTGTCTTTTTTTTTTTGCCAATCTCACACTGCCTTGATTATTGTAGTTTTTTTTTTTTTTTTTAATTTTGACATCCGTTTCGTTTATTGCAGTAACATTGGTTTATAACATTGTAAAAATTTCAGGTGTACATCATTGTACTTCTATTTCTGCATAGATTACATCATGTTCACCACCAAAATACTAATTACAACCCATCACCACACACATGTACCGAATTATCCCTTTCACCCTCCTCCCTCCCCCCTTCCCCTCTGGTAACCACCAATCCAATCTCTGTCCCTATGTGTTTGTTTATTGTTGTTATTATCTACTACTTGATGAAGGAAATCATGCGGTATTTGACCTTCTCCCTCTGACTTATTTCACTTTGCATTATACCCTCAATGTCCATCCATGATGTCACAAATGGCTGGATTTCATCGTTTCTTATGGCTGAGTAGTATTCCATTGTGTATATATACCACAGCTTCTTTATCCATTCGTCCCTTGATGGGCACTTAGGTTGCTTCCAAGTCTTGGCTATTGTGAACAACGCTGCAATGAACACATGGGTGCATGTACCTTTACAAATTGGTGTTTTCAAGTTCTTTGGATAAATACCCAGCAGTGGGATGGCTGGATCATATGGTAGTTCTATCCTTGATTTTTTGAGGAATCTCCATACTGTTTTCCATAGTGGCTGCACCAGTTTGCACTCCCACCAGCAGTGTATGAGAGTTCCCTTCTCTCCACATCCTCTCCAACACATGTTGTTTCCTGTCTTGTTAATTATAGCCATTCTGACGGGCGTCAGGTGATATCTCATTGTAGTTTTGATTTGCATTTCCCTGATAGTTAATGATTTTGAACATCTTTTCATGTGTCTGTTGGCCATCTGTATATCTTCTTTGGAGAAATGTCTGTTCAGGTCCTTTGCCCATTTTTTAATTGGGTTGGTAGTTTTTTTGTTGGTAAGATGCATGAGTTCTTTATATATTTTGGAGATTAAGCCCTTATCAGAAGTATGGTTTGCAAATATCTTCTCCCAATTGTTAGGTTGTCTTTTCGTTTTGTTGATGGTTTCCTTTGCTGTGCAGAAGCTTTTTAGTTTGATGTAGTCCCATTTGTTTATTTTTTCTATTGTTTCTCTTCCCCGGTCAGACGTGGTATTTGAGAAGATGTTGCTAAGACTGATGTCGAAGAGCGTACTGCCTATGTTTTCTTCTAGAAGTTTCACAGTTTCAGGTCTTACATTCAAGTCTTTAATCCATTTGGAGTTAATTTTTGTGTATGGTGTAAGGTAAGGGTCTACTTTCATTTTTTTGCATATGGCTATCCAGTTTTCCCAACACCATTTGTTGAAGAGACTTTCTTTTCCCCATTGTATGTTCTTGGCTCCTTTGTCAAAGATTAGCTGTCCATAGATGTGTGGGTTTATTTCTGGGCTTTCGATTCTATTCCATTGATCTGTGTGTCTGTTTTTGTGCCAGTACTGTGCTGTTTAGGTTACTACAGCTTTGTAGTATATTTTGAAATCAGGGAGTGTGATACCTCCAGCTTTGTTCTTTTTTCTCAGGATTCCTTTAGCTATTCGGGGTCTTTTTTTGTTCCATATAAATTTTATGATTCTTTGTTCTATTTCTGTGAAAAGTGCTGTTGGAACTTTGATAGGGATTGCATTGAATCTATAGATGGCTTTAGGAAGTATGGACATTTTAACTATGTTAATTCTTCCAATCCAAGAGCATGGAATATCTTTCCATTTCTTTGTGTCTTCTTCAATTTCTTTCAGAAATGTTTTATAGTTTTCGGTGTACAGATCTTTCACCTCTTTGGTTAAGTTTATTCCTAGGTATTTTATTCTTTTTGTTGCAATTGTAAATGGGATGGTATTCTTAATTTCTCTTTCTGCTACTTCGTTGTTAGTGTACAGAAATGCAACTGATTTTTGTATGTTGATTTTGTATCCTGCAACTTTACCATATTCGTTTATTACTTCTAAAAGTTTTCTGGTGGATTCTTTAGGGTTTTCTATATATAAGATCATGTCATCTGCAAATAGTGACAGTTTCACTTCTTCCTTTCCAATTTGGATCCCTTTTATTTCTTTCTCTTGCCTGATTGCTCTGGCTAGAACTTCCAGTACTATGTTAAATAGGAGTGGTGACAGTGGGCATCCTTGTCTGGTTCCTGTTCTTAGAGGGATGGCTTTCAGTTTTTCACCATTGAGGATGATATTAGCTGTGGGTTTCTCATATATGGTCTTTATTATGTTGAGGTACTTTCCTTCTATACCCATTTTATTCAGAGTTTTTATCATAAATGGATGCTGTATCTTGTCAAATGCTTTCTCTGCATCTATTGAGATGATCATGTGATTTTTATTCTTCATTTTATTAATGTGGTGTATTACGTTGATTGATTTGTGAATGTTAAACCATCCCTGCATCCCTGGAATAAATCCCACCTGATCATGGTGTATAATCTTTTTAATGTGTTGTTGTATGCGATTTGCTAGTATTTTATTGAGGATTTTTGCATCGATGTTCATCAGTGATATTGGCCTGTAATTTTCTTTTTTTGTGTTGTCCTTGTCTGGTTTTGGTATCAGGGTAATGTCAGCTTCGTAGAATGAGTTAGGGAGCTTCCCCCCCTCCTCAATTTTTTGGAAGAGTTTGAGAAGGATAGGTATTAAGTCTTCTTTGAATGTTTGGTAGAATTCACCAGGGAAGCTGTCTGGTCCTGGACTTTTATTTTTGGGGACGTTTGTGATTACTGTTTCGATCTCCTTGCTGGTGATTGGTCTATTCAAATTCTCTACTTCTTCTTGATCCAGTTTTGGAAAGTTGTATGATTCTAAGAATTTATCCATTTCTTCCAGATTGTCGAATTGGTTGGCATATAGCTTTTCATAGTATTCTCTTAAAATCTTTTGTATTTCTGAGGTGTCTGTTGTAACCTCTCCTCTTTCATTTCTGATTTTACTTATTTGTGCCTTCTCTCTTTTTTTCTTGGTGAGTCTAGCTAAAGGTTTGTCAATTTTGTTGATCTTTTCAAAGAACCAGCTCTTGGTTTTATTAATTTTTTCTATTGTTTTTTCGGTCTCTATTTCATTTATTTCTGCTCTGATTTTTATTATTTCCCTTCTTCTACTGATTTTGGGCTTTGTTTGTTCTTCTTTTTCCAGTTCCTTCAGGTGCATTGTTAGATTGTTTATTTGAGATTTTTCTTGTTTGTTGAGATGGCCTGTATCGCTATAAACTTCCCTCTTAGAACTGCTTTTGCTGTATCCCATAAATTCTGGCATGTCGTATTTTCATTTTCATTTGTCTCCAGGTATTTTTTGATTTCTTCTTTGATTTCTTCGCTAACCCAGTCGTTGTTCGGTAGCATTTTGTTTAATCTCCACGTATTTGTAGCTTTTCTGATTTTCTTCCTATAGTTGATTTCTAGTTTCATACCGTTGTGGTCAGAAAAGATGCTTGGTATTATTTCAATCTTCTTAAATTTATGGAGACTTGTTTTGTGGCCTAATATGTGATCAATCCTGGAGAATGTTCCATGTGCCTTTGAAAAGAATGTGTATTCTTCGGTTTTTGGATGGAATGCTCTGTATATATCTACTAGGTCCATCTGTTGTAGTGTGTCATTTAAGGCCAATGTTTCCTTATTGATCTTCTGTTTGGATGATCTATCCATTGGTGTAAGTGGAGTGTTAAAGTCCCCTACTATTATTGTGTTACTGTCTATTTCTGTTTTTATGTCTGTTAATAATTGCTTTATATATTTAGGTGCACCTACATTGGGTGCGTAGATATTTACAAGTGTTATATCCTCTTGTTGGATTGTTCCCTTGATCATTATGTAATGCCCTTCTTTGTCTCTTTTTACTGTTTTTGTTTTAAAGTCTATTTTGTCTGATATGAGTACTGCTACCCCAGCTTTCTTTTCATTGCCATTTGCGTGGAGCATCTTTTTCCATCCCTTCACTTTCAGTTTGTGAGTGTCTTTAGGTCTGAAGTGTGTCTCTTGTATGCAGCATATATATGGGTCTTGTTTTTTTATCCAGTCAGCCACCCTATGCCTTTTAATTGGAGCATTTAGTCCATTGACGTTTAAAGTAGCTATTGATAAGTACGTACTTACTGCCATTTTTTAACTTTTTTTTTTTTCTCAGTGTTTTAGTAGTCCTTCTCTGTTCCTTTCTTCTTCTATACAGAATTGATGGTCACTTTAGTTTGACCTCTGTCTGAAAGCTGTACTCTTTAACTCCCCTCCTCCCTCATGTTTTTGATATCATATCTAACCTCTTTGTTGTGCATTTGTATCCATTACGTTCTAATCATGGAAATAGATAATTTTTCCTATTTGTGGTCTTTTCTTTTCCCCTTAAATCAGTCCCTTTAACATTTCTTGTAGCACTGGTTTCTTGGTGACAAACTCCTTTAATTTTTGCTTATCTGGGAAAATTTTGATCTCTCCTTCCATTTTGAATGATAACCTTGCTGGGTAGAGTATTCTTGGCTGTAAGTTTTTTCCTTTTAGCACTTTAAATATATCGTGCCATTCTCTTCTAGCCTGTAAGGTTTCTGCAGAGAAGTCAGCTGATAGCCTTATGGGGTTTCCTTTGTACGTAACTTGACATTCTCTTGCGGCTTTTAGGATTCTCTCTTTATCTTTAATTCTGGACATTTTGATTATGATGTGTCTTGGTGTGGGCCTCTTTGGGTTTATCTTGTTTGGGGCTCTCTGTGCTTCCTGTACCTGGATGTCTGTTTCCTTCCTTAGGTTAGGGAAGTTTTCATCTATTATTTCTTGAAATAGATTCTCTGACCCCTTGTCTCGCTCTTCTCCTTCCGGGACACCTATAACACGGATGTTAGTGCGCTTGATGTTGTCCCAGAGGTCCCTTAGACTGTCCTCAGTCTTTTTAATTCTTTTCTCTTTTACCTGTTCACCTCGGGTAATTTCTTCTAGTCTTTCATCCAGCTCACAGATCCGTTCTTCTGTATCCACTACTCTGCTTTTGAGTCCCTCTAATGAATTTTTCATTTCCAGTATTGTATTCTTCATTTCTGATTGGTTCTTTTTTATATCTTCCATTTCTTTGTTGACATTCTCACTGAGTTCATCTATTCTTCTCCCCAGATCAGTGAGCATCCTTAACACTCTTAGTTTGAACTCTCTGTCAGGTAGGTTGCTCATTTCTGTTTCACTTAGTTCCTTTTCTGGGGTTTTGTCCTGTTCCCTTACTTGCAATGTATTCTTTTGCCTCTTCATTTTGCCTCTTTCCCTGTGCTTGTGTCTACGTATTAGGTAGGTCAGCTACGTCTCCTGCTCTTGGATAGGTGACCTTATGTAAGTGATGCCTTAGGAGGCTTCCAGTGTGCTTCCCTCAGTTCTCAATGTTCCAGGCGTGACCCCTATGTGGGCTACGTGTGTCCTTCTGTTGTGGCCTATTTGCTCTCCCTGTAGGCACCCAGGGAGGCCGAGTTATGCTCCTGGCCAGCTGTTGTAATGCTCAGCTGCTTGTAGTTGTTGTGGGCCCTTCAGTCTCTTTATCAGGTGTGGGGAGCCCCAGCACAGTTGGCTGCAAGTTCTAATACCACATTTGTGTTGCAGTATTTCTTTTAAGTGAGTAGGCCCCCAGCGTGGCAGGTTGTTAGGCTCAGGGCCTTACAATTGCTGTAAGCCTCTAGCCTATTAGGTCTCTTGTCAGCTCTCTGAGGATTGCAGCTGGGTGGGGCTGGCCTCAGGCACAGGAGCACCCAATTGTTTCAGGTTTTGGAAGGTGGAACAAACCTCCTATGTGGGTCTTTGAGAAGTACAAGTCTTCTGCAGCTGAGAAGCCCTGCCGCCCACAGGTCCACACACACAGTCAACACAGTCCTGCCCCGTGTGAGTGCCCCGACCTCCCCAAGCAGACCCAGTCTCTCCACGGTGGGAGCCCCATACACTCTGCCACCGCCCCACACTCTCCACCCACTCCTTGTGCACACCCTGCCCTGCTCAAGTCGGCTCAGTAGCCAGGCTGCAGAGAATCCAGTCACCAATCTATGCAGGCCCACAAGTTGCCTGAGGGCTTGTTGTTGGGTGGGGCCAGTCTCTAGGGTGGGCTGCCTGCCCTGGCTGAGCTGGATTAAATCGGTGCTCTAGCGGGTGAGGCAGACCCTGGGCTAGCAGGCCTCAGGGAGAACTCCAATGGTGTCTGTGTCAGCACGCCCACACCAGGCCACAACAATGGCCGCCGCCAATGTCCCAGTCCCTGGAGAGGTCTCACCCCTCACCGAGATGCACTCAGGGCCTATTAGGTGAGTCTCTTATCACCAAAGCACTGTACACCTTTCTTTCTGGTGATTTTAGGGTGCTTCCTGAAACGGGTGAGTTTGCGCGCGGGCCCTTTAAGAGCCAGTTTTAGTTTCTTTGTGAACCTGGTTTTCTGGGGGTGCTCCCCAGTGCTTTAGTAGCAGGCAAAGTCAGATATTATGCCACTGGTGTCGATTGTGCTGGGTTCACAATATGCCCACAGCGGGGGCGCTCCCCGGCTCAGGACCCCGCGCCTCCAGGGAGGCTGCGCACCTGTGAGCTGCTCCCGGCGGCCGTGAAGCTGGCGGCTTGTGAAGGCGGCGTTTTTCCTCTCCAGAAGGGAGTCTCTGCCTCTTCCACCTCAGTTAGGATTGTCCGTTGTTGCAGGAGTTCCTCTCATCCAGTTTTCAGTTCTGTCTCAGGGGTAATTTTTCCACGAGTAGTTGTAAATTGGCTGTGTCCACGGGAGGAGGTGAGTTCCGAGTCTGCTTACGCCACCATCTTGACTCCTCTCGATTATTGTAGTTTTATAATAAGCCTTGAAGTCAGGTAGTGTCAGTCCTCTGACTTTGTTCTTCAATATTGACTTGGCTATTCAGGGTTGTTGTTGTTGTTGTTGTTTTTGCCTCTCCATATAAACTTTAGAATCAGTTTGTTGATATCCACAACATAGCTTGCTGAGATTTTATTTTAATTGCATTGAATCTATAGATAAAGTTGGGAAGAACTGACATGTTGACGTATTGAGTCTTCCTACCCATGAACATTTATTTATCTCTTCATTTATTTAGTTCCTCTGATATCTTTCCTCAGAGTTTTGTAGTTTTCCTCATATAGATCTTGTACATATTTTGTTGGATTTATACCTAAGTATTTAATTTTGGTGGGTGCTAATGTAAATGGGAATGTGTTTTTAATTTCAAATTCCACTTGTTCATTGCTGGTATATGGGAAAGTGTAAAGTGGGAGATTTTAAAAGGCTTTTCTAAGTAAATGATAGAACTAGCAGGCAGAAATCAGTCATGATATAAGATAATTGAACAAGATTAACAAAACTGTCCTAATGGACACATATAAAACACAGCATGCAAGAATAGCAGAATATGCGTTATCTTTAGAAATTGGCCATATTCTAAGCAATAAAGTGTGTTTAAACAAATGCCAAAGGATTGAAATCACACAGAAGAAGTCTTCTGACTACTGTGTGATTATGCTAGAAATCTGTAACAAAAAAGATAACCAGAAAATCCCCATATGTTTAGAAATTGGAAATATGCTTTTATATAATTCACAGGCCGAAAAAGAATAAAAATCAGAAAATATTTTGAGTTGAATTATTTGCAACCCATATGAAATAGTGAATCTAAACAAAGATCATCAAAATGCTGCTAGCATCACAGAAAGAGAGACGTCCAGGACATCGTGTGCTTTTCACACCACCTATGAAAATATTCTTGCCAGAAAATCAACCAGATCCTGAGTAAGCCTCACTCGGTTTACAGGAAGGGCCAGAGACAGAAGAACATGTACAACACCACCACAGGAGTGCAATCAACAAAATCTAGAATGTGAGAAACTTGACAGGAGAAGAGACACAGTTTCCTCGACAGATAAATTGCAGAGAATAGTAAAGGATATGAGGCAGGGGAAGAGGAGCAGTTGGGGGGGAATTTACAGATAAAGAGATTTGAGAGGCGTGTGAACAAGATGCAATGTGTGGACCTTGTTTGAGTCTTGATTCTAAGAAATTAACTTAGAAATGTTTATGATATAGGGAAATCTGAACACTGCATATTTGATATCGGGGATTTATTAAGTGTGTTATAGTTTGTGTGATATAATGATACTGAGCTTCTTTTTTAAAAGATGGTTTTCTTTTAGAGTTAAATGCTAAAATATGGGGCCGGCCCTGTGGCTTAGCGGTTAAGTGCGTGCGCTCCGCTGCTGGCGGCCCGGGTTCGGATCCCGGGCGTGCACCGACACACTGCTTCTCCGGCCACGCTGAGGCCGCGTCCCACATACAGCAACTAGAAGGATGTGCAGCTATGACATACAACTGTCTACTGGGGCTTTGGGGGGAAAATAAATAAATAAATAAAAAATCTTAAAAAAAAAAATAATAAATAAATAAATAAATGCTAAAATATGTACAATGAAAGGATATGCTGTCTGGGATTTGCTTCAAAATGATCCAGCACTGGTGTAAATGAAATAACATTAGCAATGAACTGATAATTGTGGAAACTAGCTAATGAGCACATGGGAATTCATTATATTATTGTCTCTACTTTTGAATACACATAAAATTTTTCATGATAAAAATGTTTTTAAAAATCATTAGATGCAACTAAAGAAGTATTTAGAGAGAAAATTATGGCCTTAATTGAAATACATATATTTGAAAAGAAAGGCTGAAAAATGAATGGCCACTCTGCACCCACCAGATTAGTAAAAATGAAAAGGATAAAAATGTAGAGAAGAACATGTACAACACCACCACAGGAGTGCAATCAACAAAATCTAGAATGTGAGAAACTTGACAGGAGAAGAGACACAGTTTCTTGTGTCTTGTGACATTCT
The DNA here is from genome assembly GCF_020826845.1 of Diceros bicornis minor. Lineage (NCBI taxonomy): Eukaryota > Metazoa > Chordata > Mammalia > Perissodactyla > Rhinocerotidae > Diceros > Diceros bicornis. The sequence goes on along the minus strand of NC_080768.1, from coordinate 39,052,568 downwards.
CAATGTCAAGCACCTGGAACTCTTACAAACTGCCAGTGGGAGTGTGAATTAGTCCAACTACTTTTCGAAATTTCTTGATATTATTTAGTGCAGCTGAAGTTGTACATATCCTGTTACCCAGCAATTCCACTCTGTTATAAACTATAGAAATACATGCACGCATGCCCCAGAATACATGTACAAGTCTTCATAGCAGGAAAATTTGTAATGGCCAAAAACAACCCACATGTTATCAACAACAAAATGGATAAATAATTTGCGGTGTGTACATACAGAGAGTTCTATGCACCAGTGAAAAGGAGAGAACTACTGTTACATGCAATGACTGAAGCTTAGGAATGATGATGAGCAAAAGAAGCCAAGTATAAAAGAATACATAGGACACCAATTATGTGAACCATAAAATGAAACAATTGATAAGCTGGATGTTATCAAAATAAAAATCTCTTCAAAAGACACCATTAAAAAAACAAGAAGTTTTGCCACAGGCCGGGAGATATACCTATTTGCAATACACATATCTTACAGAGGACTAGTACCCAGACTATATAAAGAATGCTTACAACTCAATAATAAGATAACCCAATTTTTAAAAAATAGACAAAAGACTTGAACAGACCCTTCACCAAAGAAGATATACGAATGACCAATATGTATGTGAAAAGATATTCAACATCATTAGTCATCAAGGAAACATAAATTAAAATCACAATGAGATACCACTTCACATGACCAGGATGGAAAAGGCTGAGCTTACTGCATGTTGATAAGGATGTGGAGCAATTTGAACTCTCATATAGTGCTGGTGGGAATGTAAAATGATATAACCACGTTGAAAAACAGTTTGGAAGTTTCTTATAAAGTTCCACGTAAACTTACTACATAATTCCCTGCAAGTCCACTCCTAAATATTTACCCAAGAGAAATGGAAGCGTCTGTCTACCCAAATATTTATACCCAAATATTCACAGCAGCTTGATTCACACATACCCAGCACTGGAAAGAACCCAATGTTCATCAGCTGTTGAATGGATGAACACATGTGGTGTATCCATGTGATGGGATCCTTACTCTGCAATAAAGGAAAAACTACTGATGTATGACAACATCGATGAATCTCAGAAACACTGTGCTGAGCCAAAGAAGCCAGAGTCAAAAGAGTACTTTCTGTATCACTCCATTTATAAAAAATTCTAGAAAAGGCAAGCTAATCTACAGTGACAGAAAGCAGATCAGTGGTTGCTGAGGGGTGGAGAGAGGGATTGACTGCAGTGTCACGTGGGACTTCTTGAAGTGATGAAAATGTTCTGCATCTAGTCAACACTAATCAAACCGCACATGTAAAATGGATAAATTTTGTTGTATATAAATTATACCTCACTAAATTTGATTTAAAAAGAAAACAAGAGATAGTTGTATACCACGTTCATAGCAGCATTACTCACAATAGCCAAAAAGCAAAAGCAACCCAGTATCCATTGATGGATGAATGGATAAACAAATGTGGTCTATACATATAATGGAATATTACTCAGCCTTAAAAAAGAAGGAAATTTTGACATGGTACAATATGGATGAAACTTGAAGATGTTATGCCAAATGAAATAAGCCAGACACAAAAGGACAAATATTGATTCCACACATACAAAGTACCTAGAGTAGTCAAATTCATAGAGACAGAAAGTAGAATGGAGGTTACTAGGGGCTGGTAGGAGGGGGGAATGGAGAGTTAGTGTTTAATGGGAATAGAGTTTGGTAAGATGAAAAAGCTCTGGAGTGGCCGACCTGGTGGTGCAGCCATTAAGTTCACATGCTCAGCTGCGGTGGCCCTGGGTCCGTGAGTTCAGCTCCCAGGCTTGGACTGATGCACTGCTTATCGAGCCATGCTGTGGCGGCATCCCATATAAAGTAGGGGAAGATGGGCACAGATGTTAGCCCAGGGCCAGTCTTCCTCAGCAAAAAGAGGAGAATTGGCATGGATGTTAGCTAGGGCTAATCTTCCTCACCAAAAAAAAAAAAAAAGTTCTGGAGATGGATAGTGGTGATGGTTTCATAACGCTGTGAATATACTTAATGCCATTGTACACTTAAAAATGCTTAAAATGGTGAAATTTTATGTGTATGTTACAATCTCTTTAAAAAAAAAGAAAGGGAAGACCCAACAAAGAAGAGCTAGGGGTCAGTGTTTTCTTCGTAAGTCTTCTGAGAGTTAGCCCTGCTTGCAGGTCTGGGGGTGTCTCAAGGGCCCGTGTGCCAGCAGGAAGGTGGGTCTGCCACCTGGCAGAGCAGGGTCAAATGACTCATGGGAGAAGAGCTTAAAAGCTGCTGACAGTGCTCCCGTGAAGGATAAATATGGAACAACAGAAAAGACATAGAAGCATCTTAACTGGATTTACACTGGTGTGCACATGCGTCCTTCATCAGGGTCCTGCAAGAAGGTAACTGAGACTGTCCAGGAGAGAGAGGCAGGAAGAACCCAGAGCAACCAGAGACGAGCCTAAAAATGATGTTGTTAGTAACAGTTAACTAGTGATTCGTGGTAAGTAAAGTAAGACATCCACACCTTGAAGAATTAAAACTGCATAGAAGGGTGTGTACGCAGTGAAAGTTAAATTCCTCTCTCCTCCCCAACTCCTCCATTCCCTTCCCCAAGGGCAGCCTAGTTAAGGATTCCCTTGTGTCATTCCAGACATTTGCTATGTATATCCAGGCATAGATATGTCTGTCTGTGAATATGTGTGTGGTTCTCTCACAGAGCTCTACTCTCCTTTTTTATTACCCAGATGAAAGCCTCCCATCAACACCGTTCTTCCTCTTATTTTCCTCGCTTGCTCTATCTCAGAGACGTTCTACATACGTATCACTACATACGACATTGCCTTGGTCTTTTTAAAGGCTATGTAATTTTCCATTGTATGGAAGTGTTTCCATTATGTCTATAGGCTCGCTCAACCCTTTTTCACTTTTTCCTGTGGCCTCCAGGTTTTCTCCTGCTCAGCGGCTGGCTGGAGCGCAGGTGCTAAATGCCGCACAACGTTTTCTCTGCACAGGCCGATGCAATAGACATGCTCAAGAAGCACTCGAAGGAGGGAAGAGACCTCTGCCTGTGTAATCTCTTAAATTCTCTGGCCCTTAAAGTCTCCCTGCCCTTCACATTGGTTTTCATTCCACTCCCTCTCACTTGTGTTTTTCTTGTTCATTTTCTCTTTCTTCCACCCTACTTGGCTTCCTGCTTCCTTTTTTCTGAAATGCCTTTAAGGTGATGGCTGGTCCTCCACACCTCCACCTTCCCTCTGGCTTTGACTTCTATTCACTCTCAAGGCTGCCTCTTCACCCAGAGGACCTTCACCTTTTGCTCAATTAGGAACAAGACCAGACTGATGTTTAAAGGTTAAATGAAATACTTCGCAGCTTGCGTTTAGACACATTTAAACTCTTCATGTTGAGAGAGAGATATATATTTCTGTAGATATCTACATGTCTACACTTAAAGTATTGGGCAATAGTGTTTGGTCTTAGTAGATGAGAAATTGATTTTTAATTTGGAGAACTTCATAGAAGCTGAGAGTATTCAAGGTGGAAGGGACCTCGCAGAGCATCTCATTTTAGAGACGAGGGAGCTGGGGCCCTGGGAGGTTAGGCAGCCTGCCTGTGGTCACACGACTTGACTGTTATTTTGAGGCTGTGTGTGATTTTGTGTCTGGAAATATGTCTCATTCACTCAATCAACAAACATTTGCTGAGTTCTATGCCAGTCCCTGGACTGGGCTGGGGATACAGCAGTGAAGGGACAAGAGTGGCCAGAAGAGCGGCCCCCGACTCGCTGGGCTCGGTGAGTCACTTGCTCAAGTCCCGAAGCAGATCCCTGGCGGTGGGGTGAGAAAGCAGCTATTCTGAGTTGCTGCCCAGGCATTTCACTGTGTAACAACCTGCTCACACCCAGAGTCCAGACATCTGGAGAATACCTGAGCTTAGCGTTCCCTCTAAGTTCCTGCTTTGCTTTTCCGGGGTTACCTTTAAAATAACCCCTTAGAGTAAAGCCCGTGCAAGTGAGTGACCTCCACCCCAACCACCTTATAAGTGGCAGGCGCTTCCCACCCTGCCCTCCTTCTCCTGCTCACTCGGGACCCGGGACGAAGGACTGCCCTTCCACGGCTCCTGGCGCCCCCCCTCACCCCCACTTCTAGGATCGGCAAGTAATAAATCTGGTGACTTGACTTCCTTTGTGTGAGTGTATTGAAACTGCACCTTCAGTCAAAATGACCCTGGTTTTCACTTCCCCACAGTGGGAGCTTGGGTGCAGAGGGAGCCACCTGCCGACCCCTCCTTCAGCAGATTATAATCCACATGTTGCAATTCAGTATACCAGCTTTGGGCCCCTCAACACAGGCGGTCCCTGCTAGCAAGAGACCACACTGCCCTCTCCCCCTGCAGCCTCTGCTCCAGGCCACCTGCACACGGAGCATCCGTCTGCTCACTCACTGTGTGCGTCCTCCACGACAGTTCCTGTCCCTTCCCCGGTGCCTCCCCCAGGCCAGGGCCGTCTCCCACCGCCTGTGGAGTGGGTGCTCTTGGCTGATGGCGCCTCTGCCCGGGCCTCTCGCAACCTGTGTTGCTCTCTGTTTGAGGCGGGACCTCGGGCTCTGACCCCACTGGTGACGCATACCTCGAGTGAGGTCAAAGTGCCTGTGAGCCCTCAAGCCGGCACAGCCCCTCAGCGCCTACAGAGTTCTGTCTCCTCCCTCGAGCTCCACGACTGCTGGCACCGCCTTCCCGTACATCTCAGGGAAACCTGGCCTCCGCTCCTGGCCCCTCCAGGCACCCCTGGGTGGCCTTGGGCCAGTCACACCCCCTCCCTGAACCTCAGTTTCCTCCTCTGCAAGATGAGGGTGGGAAGATCTTGAAGGTGCTTCTGGCTCTGCCATCCTGTGACCCCATCAGCAGCCTGGGGTTCTGGACTCAGCCCTCATTCAGGTTTGACATCCTGGTAGATGCAGGGGACCATCTGTGAAGTCTTTTAACCCCATTGAATGGTATGCCTTTCCCCTCCATAACAGGTGAAATCAAAGGAGGCCACGAGGGACACTGGGGTTCTGGGGAGCAGAGGTGTGTGTGGATGGGCCCCCCCACCCGACCCCTCCACATTACCCCAAATCGCCGCCCTGCTGCCCTGTTCTCCATGAGACCTTGCTTCCAAAATTGGGAGCTGAGAGCAGCCATTTAGAAATTCTAGGGGGAAAAATGAAAAGGTCAAGAAAAGGCATTTTACCAAAAAAAAGGCCGGGACAGCTGTCTCGGACGCACTGCATGCGTCTAACCAGTGTCATGAGGGGACACGTGCATCCATCCACGTGGTAGAGGCGCGGGGAAAACCACAACCAAGGAAATGCACACTGAATCCCTAAAAAGAAAAGAATGTTTATCAAAGGATCTTTTAGTAAAGCAGCCCCACTTCCTTTAGCCGATGTCTTTGGCGTTTTGAACTTTTTAGATATTGAGTCTTCTCAAAGCAAAGTGCACAGTTATAGAAAATTCACTGGAGGTGCATTTATGCCTCTCAGGGTGTGTTTTTAAATACCAAACAGAAGGGCAGGAAGGAAAAAAGTTATATGACTTCTGGTGCCAAAAAGAGGGTAAGAAACGAAAAGGCTTTTTGCAATTGGATCAAGGAACAGGTGCCGCAGTGAAGGCAGTCTGCTAATAAACGAGCAAAAGTGCGCCATTCACAACGACGGCGAGCATCTCAGACGGTGAGGCCATTTTCAAAACTCATTTAAAAATCCTTAATAAAAATAATCAGAGAAAGAAATATGAGCACCGGGGTGTTCTGGAGGCTTTAATTAATTAATTATCTGTGTTAATGATATTATCCTAGCATAGTGCCCGCTATGCGCCAGCCTCTGTGAGAGGCCTGGCGATACTCCAGGGAATGAGGCTGACAGCCCTGCTCTCTTAGGCTTCCATTCCTGGGGGAGAAATTATGAGAAATACTCTATGTCATTAAAACACACAGGGTGACCGATTGTCACAAGTGCTCAGGAGCAAAATATAAGCAGGAAAGGGAGAAACGAAGTGTGTGAGTGGAGAGGGATGAAATTTTAGATAAAGTGGTTAGGGAAGACTGTTATGTGCTGAATTCTGTCCTCCCAAAATTCTTACAGTCATACCCCAAGTATCTCAGAATATGACTCTATTTGGAGACTGGGTCTTTAAAGAGGTAATTAAGTTAAAATGAGATAATTAGGGTGGGCCCTAATCCAATATGACTGGTGACCTGATAAGAAGAGGAGATTAGGACACAGGCAGAGGGAAGATCACATGAAGACAGGAGGAGAAGACGGCCATCTACAAGCCCAGGAGAGAGGCCTCAAAAGAAACAAACCACGGCAACACCTTGATCTCAGGCTTCCAGCCTCCAGAGTTGAGAAAATAAATTTCTGTTGTTTAAGCCACCCAGTGTGTGGTACTTTGCTATGGAAGCCCAAGCAAACTAATACAAAGACCTCATTGAGAAAGTAACTTTTGAGTAGAGATCAGAAGAAAGTGAGGGAATGAGCCAAGCAGATGAGTGTTAAGGGGGTGAGGTGGACAGCAGGTGCAAAGGCCCTGGGGCAGGGGTATGCTCCATGGAGCTGAACAGAGGAGAGGGAGAAGTCAGAGAGGTAACAGGGTGTGGGGAGGTGGGGGGCAGCTTTGGTTTTTCCTCTGAGGTGGGAAACTGTTGGAGGGTTTTGAAGAGAGAAGTGTGACCAGGTCTGACCTATATTTTAACACAAGCATTCTGGCTGCTGACTTGAGAACAGAAGTCGAGTAGACAAGGGAGGAAGTAGGGAAACCAGTTAGGAGGCTATCTAGGACTTCAGATGAGAGATGGCAGTGGCTTGGACACGGTGGGGCTGAGGGGTTGGTAAGACATGGTTGAATTCTGGGTATATTTTGAAGGCAGAGCTGCTAGATTGGCTGACAAATCACATGTGGAATGTGATAGAAAGAGAAGAGTCAGGAGGACGCCAGTGTTTTGATCTGGGCGACTAGAGGAATGGAGTTGCCATTACCTGGGAGGAGCGAGACTGTGGGAGGAGCAGGGGATGGGGAAACGGCAGAGATTTGGCTTCGGGCATGTTAGAAGCCCCTGGGCTTAGAGCAGCCTGTTAGGAATCCTAATAGAGATGTCGGGCCCATAGCCAGACACTGGACCTGCATTCAGGGGAGAGAGCAGCCAGGAAAAGCACACCTGGGGGTCACCGGTAGACAGCTGTATCTACACCCATGAGGCCAGTGGGGCACCTAGAGTGACAGCAGTGGTCCGGGGACGAGCCCCGGGGGCGCCAAAGGCAAGGAGGCGAGAGAAGCAGCCGGAAAGGTCTGAGGAAACCAGGCTGGTGGGTGCTTGGATGCCACGGGAATTCTGTGCTTGCAGAGGAGAGTCATCAGCTGTGTGGAATGCCCTGGGGGGCCAAGTCAGTGGGGAGCAAGAGCTGGCTCCGGAGCGATGGGCGAAGGCCTGGAAGAGTAAGGTCAGGAGAGAAGGGGAGAGAGCAACTGGAGGCAGCTAAGGCTAAACATGAGGGCAAGGAATGTTGACAAACTACAAAGATTTTAAACTAGGGTGGGGGCCCTATTGTGAATCAGGAGATCTGACTAGGTGTCTCAACGCCATAAAGGGCCTTCAGCTTCTTTCCTTCCCTCCCTTCCTCCCTCCCTCATCTCGCTTCATCCAGCACACACTTAACTGGCACATATTCAGTGCCAAACCCTGTGCGAGGTGCTCAGGACACGTAGGTGAAGGAGCCCGGGGTCGGCCCCCTCCTGATTCCCAGACCATGTCCTTCTCCCTTCAGCTGAGCCACTTGACCCATCTCTGGCGACTGGCTTTCCTCCCCCTCCTCTCCCCCATCGTCCCTCCTCCCCCTCCCCCCCTTCTCCCCCCCTCCCCCCTCCTCTTCTCCCTCCTCCCCCCCTCCCCTCCTCTCCCCCCTCCTCCCCCTCCCCTCCTCTCCCCCCTTCTCCCTCCTCCCCCTCCCCCTCCTCGGGGCTTTCTTTCTCAGCTCTTCTGCTGACTCATCTCCCTCCTCCCACCTGGGGAGTGTGGTGCCACCAGGGGCTTCCCCCCTCACTTAAGTCTCTCATCTCAGCTCTTCCGGTGGGCTCTGAATCCCCTGCAGTCATATGCAAAGGGTTTGTAGTGACACAGACAAACCAGCAGGGGCCCGTCCTGGTGGTGCCCTCACTCAGGTCACTCACCTGTGCTCCGCACCACAATTTCCTGTAACTCGAGGTGGTGGTGAGTGTTAAAAACAAAATTCAACTGAATAAATTTAAAGATCTTATTGGTTTTATTCAACAGTTCAAGAATCGGGCAGCGTCCCATCTAGCAGATAGAAAGGAGCTCTAAGAAGCTGTACAAAATGGAAGCCTTCTTTAGGTGGAAGGAGATGGGACAAGGAAGTTATTCTAGCAAAGAACTGATTGTTTCAGGCAAGGTCACCATCCTCTGGGCGACGGCAGGGGTCTATGGGTGGATGACCTCATTCATGCTGGCCAGGAAATTCCAGGCTGACTGGCTAAGATTACGTTCCTGGGAGAGGCTGAAATGACAATTAGGTTAGGTATGAAGTCTTAGTTTGGTGACGTGGGCTTAGCACAGTGACTCCATTTGGGGCCTGTTGTCTCTTTTTTTTTAGCATGAAGATTAAATGAGACAATGAACACAGTGTTTGGCACAGTGCCTGGTGTGATCAGTCACTGCTCTGTGGGTGAACGAGGCGGGCGTGAAGGGGAACTTGAGCTGAGCTGTGAGTGGCCAGCAGGACAGAGGGATGCGAGCAGGTACACAGCTACCTTTTGTGATACAGGCCCTAATGACAGTGTGCACAGCACCTGGTGGGCTCTGATGACGAGGGCCTTCGGGTAGGCTCTGCAGTGCCTGTGCCTGGACGGATGGGTGGAATGGCAGTGGAGGGAGGGGTGCCAGAAGGGAAGAGAAGAGCAGGGCCCTCCAGGCAGAGGGAACTGAGTTAGTGCAAACACGTTGCTGGGAGGCTGGGGGACAGAAAGTCCTGTGTGGGGGCTGGAGTGAGGGGGTGTGGGAGCGGAGACTGCAAGCCTGCGAGGGGCCAGGCCCGGAGAGGCCTTGAAAGTCACTCTGAGGCACGCTTTACTTCATTCAGCAGGTGATGAAGGAAGCTCCGAGAGGTTCTTAATAAAAGAGGGAAGTGAGTGTTATGAGTTGAATCCTGTCCCCTGAAAGATGTTGCAGTCCTAATCCTCAGTACCTGTGAAAGTGACCTTGGGACTGGTCTCATAGCTGCGTGGGTAATATATGACTATAGTATTTGGAAAAAGGGTCTTTGCTGATGCTTAAGTTAAGATGAAGTCATTAGGGTGGGCCCTATGCCAATATGACTGGTGTCCTTTTAAAAAGGGGAAATTTAGACACAGGGACAGACACACACAGAGGGAAGACAGAGTGAAGACAAAGGGAGAATGCCGTCTCCAGGCCAAGGAACGCCTGACCTACAGGGAGCCAGGAGAGAGGCCTGGAACAGTCCTCCCTCATAGCCCTCAGAAGGGACCAACCCGGCGACACCTTGATCTCAGACTTCCAGCCTCCAGAACGTGAGACAATCAGTCTCTGTTGTTCAAGCCGCCTAGTCTGCAGCCCTGGTTCCCACAGCCCTGGGAAACACCACAGGGAGAGAGCTGATGTGAGGAGGTCAGCCTGGGGCGTGTGCAGGCTGGACTGGAGGGGAGACTGGCTAGTGGGTTATGGCTGGGGAAGGACGTCCCACTGCTACCCCAGGACCTGCTGGAAGAGTGAGATGAGAATGAGGAGCTCAATGGACAGAGTGTGATTAGGAAAATATCTTCAATCCAATTAAAATATGAACAAAAGATGCGGAGAAACACTTCAGGAAAGAGGAATATTAAAATGGCCAATGAAGAAGTGATGTCAGCATCATGGCGAAGTGAGCTTTCCCATAAACTCTTCCCCCGATAAGATACAACAAAAAGAACAGTCACAGACCAACAACAGAATCCTAGACAGTGAAAAGCAGGAAAGATCTACACTGCTGCACATCTGAGAGTGGAACGTGCTGGGCCCCTGGAGGAAGTGGGGAGAGGTAAGGAGAACTCCTCTCCCTCCCCATCATATCAGTGATCTGAGACCGCCTGGCTCCCAGAGCAGGGGGAGGGGCGGCCCTCTTCAGGGAAACCGTAGCTCTTCGGGCTCCCTCAGCCAGTGGGAAACTCCCACACAGAGGACTCAGAACTGCTACAGGGTACCATCAACATCTGAGCACCCCAGAGAGCAGATAATGAGGGGCAAACGAGAAGCCTCCCATGCCAGGGACCCAGCGGGCAAAAGAGAGAGCCCCCTCCCGCCCCCCTGCAAACCGGACCCTGCAGCTCAGCCGACCAGACCAGACCAAGCAACCCGTGGATCGCAGCAAACAGCCGGGGCAGAGTCCAGGGGGCTCAGATTACACAGCCCTTTACCCGCCACACAGTGGCGGTGGGTGGAAATTATAACCAGAGGTTTCCAGGAGGAGGAAAAACAAAGCCAACACAGGAACACCAATGCAAAGATACATGAACTCACCAGAACAGAAGGAAAATGACAAGCACCCAGAAACCAACCCTGAAGACACAGAAATCCATAACCTAAACGACAGAGATTTCAAAATGGCCATCATAAAAACACTCAACGAAATACGAGACAACACAAACAATTCAATGAGATTAGGAGTTTCTTCACAAAAGAGATTGAAATCATAAAGAAAAACCAATCAGTGCTGATGGAGATGAAGAACACAATGGAGGAGATAAAGGAGAATCTGGAATCTTTAAAGAACAGAGCTGACAATATGGAGGAAAGAATTAGCATTTTAGAGAATAGGAATACAGATATACTCCAGATAGAAGAGGAGAGAGAACTAAGACTAAAAAGAAATGAAGAAAGTCTCCAAGAAATATCTGATTCTATTAGGAAATGTAACATATGAATTATAGGTATTACTGAGGGAGAAGAGAGGGAAAGAGGAACAGAGAGCCTATTCAAGGAAATAATAGCTGAGAACTTCCCAAATCTGGGGAAGGAGCAGGAAATACCAGTAAGCAAAGCCAACAGGTCACCTAAACATGTCAACAGGCAAAGGCCCACACCACGACACCTAGTGGTAAGGCTGGCCAAAGTCAATGAAAGAAGAAACAATATTAAGGGCAGCTAGACAAAAACAAAAAATAACGTACACAGGAACTCCCATCAGGCTCTCAGCTGATTTCTCAACAGAAACTTTACAGGCTAAGAGAGACTGGAATGATATATTCAAAATACTGAAAGACAAAAACTTTCAGCCAAGAATACTCTATCCAGCAAAAATATCCTTCAAATATGATGGAGAAATAGTAACTTTCCCAGATAAACAAAAGCTAAGGGAGTTCATGGCCACGAGACCCCCACTACAAGAAATACTCAAGAAGGCCCTCAGGCCTGAAAAAAAGAAGAGAAAAGGAATACAAAGCTTGGAGCAAGGAGAAAAGTAGGTAGACAAAATCAGAGAAATAGTAGATCTTTACCGGAATAGGTTAGCAACCACTTAAATACCAAAATCAAAGATCAAAGGAAGGAATTCACCAAAAATAAATTTAACCTCATCACTGTAAACACACAGGCACAACACAAGATAGAATAAGGTATAACAAGAATGACTTAGAAGGGGAAGAGGAAAGTGATTGAATTGACTTAGTATAAGGAAATAGGAGGCCATCAGATAATGGACTATCTCATACACAAGATTTTTTTACACAAACCTCAAGGTAACCACTAAACAAATAATCAAAACAAAATCACATATGATAAACAAAGAGAAAACTAGAAGAGTCATAAGACAGAACAACCAAACTGAATTGGCAGTCTGAAACAAATGGGACAAGAAACAAAGGAAACACAAAAGAACCAGAAAATAAGTGACAAAACAGCAACATTAAGCCCTCATATACCAATAATTACCCTAAACGTAAATGGATTGAACTCTCCAATCAAAATATACAGAGTGGCAGGATGGATTAAAAAGCAGGACCCAACAATATGCTGCCTCCAGCAAACACATCTCAGCTCTAAAGGCAAGCACAGGCTCAGAGTGAAAGGATGGAAGACAATACTCCAAGCTAAAGGCAAACAAAAGAAAGCAGATGTTGCCATACTCATATCAGACAAAGTAGACTTCAAGATAAAACAGGTGAAGAAAGACAAAGAAGGGAAATATATAATGATAAAAGGGACACTCCACCAAGAAGACATATCACTTTTAAATATATATGCACCCAACATAGGAGCACCAATGTACATAAAGCAACTATTAACAAACCTAAAAGGAGACATTAACAACAACACAATAATAGTAGGGGATCTTAATACCCCACTTACATCAATGGATAGATCATCCAGACAAAAAGTCAATAAAAAAATAGTAGACTTAAATGAAAAACTGGATGAGATGGACCTAGTAGACATATACAGAGCACTCCATCCAAAAACAGCTGACTACACATTCTTCTCAAGCGCGCATGGAACATTCTCAAGGATAGACCATATGTTGGGAAACAAAGCAAGCCTCAATAAATTTAAGAAGATTGAAATCATAACAAGCATCTTTTCAGACCATAATGCTGTGAAACTGGAAATGAACCATGAAAAAAAAACTGGGAAAGTGACAAAAATGTGGAGATTAAACAGCATGCTACTGAACAACAAATGGATCATTGATGAAATTAAAGGGGAAATCAAAAACTATCTGGAAGCAAACGAAAATGAAAATATGCCATACCAAACCATATGGGATGCAGCAAAAGTGGTCCTGAGAGAGAAACTCATAGCGATACAAGCCCACCTTAAGAAACAAGAAAAAGCCCAAATAAGCAACCTTAAATTACACGTAACAGAACTAGAAAAAGAAGAACAAACAAAGCCCAAAGTCAGCAGAAGGAGAGAAATAATAAAAATCAGAGCAGAAATAAATGATGTTGAGACCAAAAAAAAACAGTGGAAAGGATTAATGAAACAAAGAGTTGGTTCTTTGAGAAGATAAACAAAATCGAGAAACCCTTAGCCAGGCTTACTAAGAAAAAAAGAGAAAAGGCTCAAGTAAATAAAATTAGAAATGAAAGAGGAGAAATTACAATGGATACCATGGAAATACAGAGGATTATAAGAGAATACTATGAGAAATTATATGCCAACAAATTGGACAATCTAGAAGAAATGGATAAATTCTTAGACTCATACAACCTCCCAAAACTGAACCAAGAAGAAATGGAGAATCTGAATAGACCAATCACAAGTAAAGAGATTGAAATAGTAATAAAAACGCCCCAAAAAATAAAAGTCCAGGACCAGATGGCTTCTCTGGTGAATTTTACCAAACATTCAAGGAAAATTTAGTACCCATCCTTCTCAAACTATTCCAAAAAATAGAGGAAGATAGAACACTTCCTAAATCATTCTACGAGGCCAACATTACCCTGATACCAAAACCAGACAAAGACAATACAAAGAAAGAAAATTACAGGCCAATATCGCTGATGAACATAGATGCAAAAATCCTCAACAAAATTTTGGCAAACTGAATACAGCAATACATTAAAAAGATCATACACCATGATCAAGTGGGATTTATACCAGGGACGCAGGGATGGTTCAACATCTGCAAATCAATCAACGTGATACATCACATCAACAAAACAAAGAATAAAAACCACATGGTCATCTCAATAGACGCAGAGAAGACATTTGACAAGAGACAACATTCATTTATGATAAAAATTCTCAACAAAATGGGAATAGAAGGAAAGTGCCTCAACATAATAAAGGCCATATATGACAAACCCACAGCCAACATCATACTCAAGGGGGAAAGACTGAAAACCATTCCTCTGAGAACAGGAACGAGGCAGGGCTTCCCACTCTCACCGCTCCTGTTCAACATAGTACTGGAGGTTTTGGCCAGAGAAATTAGGCAAGAAAAAGGAATAAAAGGAATCCAAATAGGTAACGAACAAGTGAAACTCTCACTATTTGCAGATGACATGATTTTATATATAGAAAGCCCTAAAGAATCTGTTGGAAAACTATTAGAAATAATCAACAACTACAGCAAGGTTGCAGGGTATAAAATCAATCTACAAAAATCAGTTGCATTTCTGTATGCTAATAATGAACCAACAGAAAGAGAGCTCAAAAAGATAATACCATTTACAATTGCATCAAAAAGAATAAAATACCTAGGAATAAATCTTACCAAGGAGGTGAATGACCTATACAATGAGAACTATAAGACATTATTGAAAGAAATCGATGATGACATAAAGAAATGGAAAGATATCCCATGCACGTGGATTTGAAGAATAAACATAGTTAAAATGTCTATATTACCTAAAGCAATCTACAGATTCAATGCAATCCCAATCAGAATCCCAATGACATTCTTCATGGAAAAAGAAAAGAGAATACTAAGATTTATATGGGGCAACAAAAGACCCCGAATAGCTAAAGCAATCCTAAGAAAAAAGAACAAAGCAGGAGGCATCACAATCCCTGACTTCAAAACATACTACAAAGCAATAATAATCAAAACAGCATGGTACTGGTACAAAAAAAGACACACAGATCAATGGAACAGAATTGAAAGCCCAGAAATAAAACCACACATGTACGGACAGCTAATTTTTGACAAAGGAGCTAAGAACATACAATGGAGAAATGAAAGTCTCTTCAATAAATGATGTTGGGAAAACTGGACAGCCACATGCAAAAGAATGAAAGTGGACCATGTGCTATCGCCATTCACACAAATTAACTCAAAATGGATCAAAGACCTGAGGGTGAGACCCGAAACTATAAAACACATAAAAGAAAATATAGGCAACACACTATTTGACATTGGTCATAAAGGAATCTTTTCGGATGACATGCCTACCCAGACTAGGGAAACTAAAGAAAAAATAAACAAGAGGGACTTTATCAGATTAAAGAGCTTCTACAAGACAAATGAAACCAGAATCAAGATGAACAGACAACCCACCAGCTGGGAGAGAATATTTGTAAAACATACATCTGACAAGGGGTTGGTCTCTATAATATATAAAGAACTCACACAACTGAACAACAAAAAAACAAACAACCCGATCAAAAAATGGGCAGAGGAAATGAACAGACACTCCTCCAAAGAAGATATACAGATGGCCAACAGGCACATGAAAAGATGCTCAACATCACTAATCATCACGGAAATGCAAATCAAAACTACACTAAGATACCACCTTACACGGATTAGAAGGGCTATAATCACCGAGACAAAAAAACAACAAATGTTGGAGAGGATGTGGAGAAACAGGAACCCTCACACACAGCTGGTGGGAATGCAAACTGGTACAGCCTCTATGGAAAACGGTATGGAGATTCCTCAAAGAATTAAAAATAGAGATGCCCTATGATCCAGCCATCCCACTACTGGGAATCTATCCAACGAACCTGAAATCAACAATCCAAAGAGGCTTATGCACCCCTACGTTCATTGCAGCATTATTCACCATAGCCAAGAAGTGGAAGCAACCTGTGTCCCTCAACTGACGATTGGATCAAGAAGATGTGGTTTATGTATATACAATGGAATACTACTCAGCCATAAAAAAAGACAAAATCGTCCCATTTGCAACAACATGGATGGGCCTGGAGGGTATTATGTTAAGTGAAATAAGCCAGAAAGAGAAAGACAAACACTGTATGATCTCACTCATATGTGGAATATAAACCAACACATGGACAGAGAAAACTGTATTGTGGTTACCAGGGGCTATGGGGGTGGGGGTGGGGGGTGGGCACAAGGGGTGAAGGGAGTCATATAGATGGTGATGGACAAACAAAAATGTACAACCCAAAATTTCACAATGTTAAAAACCATTAAAACATCAATTTAAAAAAATGGCCAATGAACACATAAAAGTGTGCACAACTTCTTTAGTCATCAGAAAATGCAAATTAAATCCACTGTAGGCTAGCTCTGCTCACTCACTGGAAAGGCTAAACTCAAAACCAATGACAATACCAAGTGCTGGTGAAGATGGGGAACAACTGGAATTCTCTTACATTGCTGGTGGGAATGTAAATTGGTACAACCACGTTGGAAAAGTGTTTGGCAGTACCTAATAAAGCAAAATATGTGTATGTCTTATGACCCAGCAATTTCTTTCCTGGGTATATACCCAACACGAGTCCTTCTGTCTACCAAAAGAAGTGTACATGAGTGCCATGTCCATGGCAGCTTTATTCACAGTAGCCTCACAGTGGAAACAACCCATGTCCACCAACACGAGAATGGATAAATTGTTGTGTATTCATACCATGGACTACTACACAATAATGGAAAAGAAAAAACTGCTGATATATGCAACAACATGGATAAATGTTGAGTGAAAGGAGCCTTATACAAAAGACTACATATTGTATGATTCCATCTTTATGAAGTTTAAACCTAGGCAAAGTTTACCTAAGGTGATAGAGGTCAGAGGAGTGCTTAACTTTGTGGGTGGGGCGCACTGAGGGGGAGGAGGCGAGAGGGAGCATGCTGTGGTGCTGAGAACATTTCCTCTCTTGGTCTGGGTGGTGTTATCCAGGGTGTGCGTATTTAAATTGTTGTGTACAGAGAGGGACAGAGAATGGGGGCCACTGTGCATCCACCCAGACCTACGGAATCAGAATCTGCATTTTAACAAGATCCCTAAATGATTTGAAGGCACATTCAAATTTGAGAACTAGTTTTGAAGAAAGGCTCGGAATCTAGTGGGCAGTGGGATGGGGGCGTAAAGGGGAGAAAGAGGGGAGCTCCACAAGACCCCAGGTTTCCAGCTCAGATGAATGGGCGAACGTTAGTGCCATCAGTTGGGAACTGAGATGCCAGGAGCAGTGGGATGGCTGTGACCTCTGATGGCGCTGTCTGGAGGCCTCGGGTTCACCACGTGTCTCAGTCTTAGGAGAGGGGTCAACGCCGGAGTTACAGATTCAGTGTCACTGGCACGTGGATGCTAGCTGAAGCCAAGGCTGGGATCATGGAGGGAGAAGTATAAACTAAAAAAGGGCCAGGACAGAAGTTTTTATTAATGAGCCCTAAAAAGAGCATTCAGGAGACAGGAGGAGAACAGGGAGAGAGTGGGGTCTTTGAACCCAGGGAAGTGTGCCACCAGGTCAAATGCACCAGGGAGTTAAATTCAAGACGGAAACGTGACTATCGGTTCTGTAGTGTGGGGCCAGAATCAGACTGAGGAGTGAGAGGGTGAGGAAGCATTGGTCGAGCTTTCTGGCAGCTTGGCTGTGGAGGGAAGAGAGAGGGTCATTACATAGTTAAAGATTGTGGAGAGTCTACCAGCTGAGTGGAAGGAGCTGGTGGAGACGAACGCAATGGAGACCTGGTGGTGAGTGAAGGGATAATTGATGGCTGCATTTTCTGACGAGGTGAGAGGGGATGAGATCCAGAGGATAAACCAAAGGAAAAGCATTGACAAGGGGGTGGGTGTAGACAAGTATGAATGGTGAGGATGAGGAGGAAGCCAAGGACATTCAACCTGGTGGCCTCCATTTCTTCTGTGAAATGGAAGCCAGTGGCCTCTGTTAAGGATGACAAAGGAGAGAGGAGCGGGTAGGGCTTGAGGTTTAGAAACGCAGATAGGAGAGTAGCAGACGGGGGTTACCAACAGGCTCTGAGGGCCCAGTCAGGTTGAGTAAATAAATGAATTTTATTCCAGCATTTTCCAAGAATCCAAATGTAAAACATCTTCCTATTTTTCTGTTTTCTCTGAACTCCTTCACTTATAGGCTCTTTTATCTCTTCAAATGCCACCCTGGAAAATGCAATTATTAAAATGATACATTGCCTTCATTTGTAAACTTTAGACAAGAAATGAGGAATTCTTGAGCTCAATATTCCCCTTTGCTATGAACTCCTGACATTATTTTGGACAAGTTTAAGGGAGAAGCGGAAGCTCTCCTCAAATATTTGAAGGGATATCGCAGAAGAAGGGTTTGAATAATTCCTGTATCTCACCGGAGGGCAGAGCAGGGCTGTGTGTACACACTCAGGGAGATGGTTTAGACTCATATGGAGCAGACAATGGGCCCTCTTGGGCAGGCTGCCTGGGGAGCGATTTGGCCTGGGAACGTGAGAGTAAGCAGAGGAATCCAATCCTCCCACAGGTTGGGAGATGAAAAGGCAATTCCTTTGGCTTCTGAGACTCTTTGATTTTCCATTTGCCTTCCTTTTCCACCCTCAGCATGCATGCCTCATGGATGACCTTTCCTGGCTCAGACTTGAACTGAACACTTGCGGGGCGGGGCACTAGGCTGGATGACTGGGACCCACAGGTGAGCGGGACAGCCTCTGTCCTCAGAGGCCCTGATAGACACTTGTTGGCTCCTTCCTTCCTATAAGGGATTAAGGGCACAGGGACAGAATAGGAGACCTTCAAGGCCCAACCTCAATCCAGGATGTTAGCTCTAGCATTGTGGTAAAAGCACAGATGCTAAAGATTGACTCTGGTTCAAACCCTAGGTCCCATGATTTACTAACTGTTGATCTTGAACAAGTTATTCATTCTCTCTGTGCCTCAGTTTCCTCATCTGTAAGATGGTGATGATGATTATGGCACCTACCTCATGGAGTTGTTTTTAGGGTTAAAGATGCTCAGAAGAATGTCTGGTACACTCAATGTATTTTAGCTATTTATATTATTTAGTGCAGGAGGCAGCTTTTATCTTAAGAAGCTTTATTAATTATTAATAACGTTTCTTTTAAGAACACAAATCGGTCTAGTTGCATAAATGCATAATAACAGAATGGGGTTGGAGGAACCAGCTGGAAATCTTAGGGAAGAAAGCAAAAATATAAAAATAGATCCCCTTCCCTTTGCTTAACAGCTAAATAACAAGGCCCCACTGAAATGAAGAATTTACTGGAGTTATAATCGTCCCTGGGGAGAATGAAAGAGGAGGGGCTTCCAGGGACTGTCTCCTGTGCTGGGCTTTCAACTTGCTTCTCATGACCACCTCCCTGCACAGCTAAGTGAGCACCCGTCCTCAGCGGGGGTGCACGCAGGGCTCTGGGGCTCCTGAGAAAAGGCAAGAAGAGGCTGAGGAGAGATCACAGACTGACACCCCACCCTGGTTGAGAGATGTGGCTGTGGCAGCAGAGGAGGTAGCCCCTGGTGACCACAGAGGGGCAGTCTCTTCAAGCTAGATGCTGTGCAGAGTACTGTGGGTTTTGTTTCTACAATGTTAGAGGAATAGGTTGGTCCTTTGGTTGCCTGCCTGGGGATATTATTCTAAGTTTCTAACTCAAATAATTACTCTTCTGCACTGCAGGAGAGCCGCTGAGTCATTGGCAAAACCAGTCACCTGACGGTTTCCTTCTGTCAGGCTGGAGTTAGGCATCTTGGGTCAGAACTCTGACTCTGCCCCATTAGATGTGTGACCTCAGGGAAGTCAGGTAAACACACTCAGCTTCCTCAGGTGAAAACAGGGACAACAAGGCTTTCGTTCTGAGAAATAAATGTTATGTAAATGGTTAGCAGTGCCTAGGGCATAGCAGACTGTCAATAGGTGGTGAGTATTACTGTCTGTTGACATGGGGAGTATCTAGAAGGATTATCTTCTGACCCCATAGATGCCCAACATTGTCCGTCCTCTGACCACGAGGAAGGAAGCCCCTCCAGCTGCTGGGATGGCTGGCGTCAGCTAGAGGGGCTGCGGTCCCTTCATCACCCCTGCCCGAGTCCAGATCAGCCTGTTGGAGCAAATGCCTTAAGACAGCACAAAACCATTTTCTCTTTCTCAGCTTGCAATCTTCCTAATATCTAATAGGATCCAAGAGAACTACCTTCTGAATGAACTTTGGATATGGACGGACAGGATTTTCATTTTGCCCCCATTGGGTTGTGAGTTGTTGGAAATGCAGGGCCAGAGCTGCCCCCATTAGTGGCGATTTGGAGGGAACCAAGGCAGGACCTCCGTACCCACTGGCCACTGTTCATTAATGACAGTGTTTCCCTTAGCGTCTCAGAGATTTTTTTCTTAATCTTCAAAAGGATCCTATAAGGATTTAGATATAGAAGAGAAATCAGGATTCTGGAGTTGAATGGGGCCTTAGACACCAACCTGTCCAACCTCTCCCCTCCTTGCCTTAAGAAGCTGAAGCTCAGTACAGCACTTTATGTTTTACTGCATCATTTCACATTCACTCTCTCCCCTGGTCCTCCTGATGATCTTTAGGGGAAGTATTATCAGCATCTTTGTTTATAGATAAGGAAATTGAGTAATTTACTGCAGCATGATGGTTAAGAGTATGCACTCTGCAGCCAGACTGCTAGGGTTCAAACTCTGGCTCCACTATTACCAGCTGTGTGACCTTGAGTGAGTTACTTAACCTCCTTGTGCCCCATCCCCGCTCTGTGAAGTGGTGACAGTGCCTGGTGGAGTGGAAGTGCTGAGTAAGTGTCAGCTAGTTTCATCATTTTTCCTTAAGCCAGAACACAGGAGACTTGTTGATTTCTTCAACACATGTTTTTTGAGCCTTATCATGTGCCAGGCACCCTGCAAGGTACTGAAGATACAATGGTGAGCAAAACCAGACACTGGCCCTTCCCTTATGGAGCTGAAAGCCTAGTTGGGGAGACAGGAATCAGTCAGGATAACCCCACTGGTGCAAAATGGCATTGACGGCAGGTGCTATGAAGGAGGCACAGACGGTGTCAGAATGAGAAGGCGGTCGGTCTGGGGCTCCAGAAGAGCCTCCCTGAGGAAGAGAAGACCACCTTGATGTCTGATGAGTGAGTTGGAATTAGCCAGACTTGGGGCGGTGGTGGTGGTGGTAGGAAGAGCCCCATCATTCAGGGCCTTGTAGGCCATATAAAAAATTTTGATCTTCATCCCAGGATCAAAAAAGAAGATGGTAAGCTGAGCAGTGACAACCATCAGATCTCTGTTTTGAAAAGATTAGTGTGACTGCAGTGTGGGGGACGGGTTGGCGGATGGCGAGAAGGGATGCAGGAAGGCCAGGTAGGAGGCCGAGGGGCACAGGTGTGTGGGCCTGGTGCTCGGAGACGGGCTGTGCTGGAGACAACACGTGTGCCTCATTGACCCTGATGACAGCCAGGGTCATGGGTGAGCTGGCCTGGGGAGAGGGTCTAGAGCTGGGCCGTCCAATACAGTGACTGCCAGTCACGGGCAGCTCTTAAGCAACTGAAATGTGCCTCATCTGGATTTAGATGTACTCTCAGTGTAAGATACACACAGAAATTTGAAGCCTTAGTATAAAAGAATGTGAAATAGCTCATTAATAAGTTTATATATGTTGCATGTTAAAATGATATTTTGGATGTATTGAATTAAATAAAATATATTATTAAAATTAATTTTAACAGTTTAACTTTTTTTAATGTGGCTACTTGAAAATTTAAATTACCTATGGGATTTGTGCCTCCCATTATGTTTGAGTTGGACAATGCTGATATAGAGTGAGGAGAGGAGAGGGTCCAGGACCCAGCCCTGGGAGAGGACAATGTTCAAAGCAAGGTTTCAGCCAGCACCTTAATTATCTGCAGGTTCTAGGTGGAGAGGATTGTGCGGGATAGGGGGATGGGGGGATTGGGGGAGACGCAGAAGGAAGGTTCCAGTAAAGGGAAAGCATGGCAGCTGGAGGAGAGGTGGGTGATTCAACCACTCCCCAAGAGTGTACTGTATGGGGGGTGCCCGGCGCAGAGCCCTTCGAGAGTCATGTCCCGATGGTATAGTGGAGACTCCACCTTCTAGGCTCTAGTCTGTGGCTGGTTAAATGCCTGCATCAGGCCCTCAGCCTAGCAGGGCCCAAGGAAGCGAACTATTTCATAATAACTTTTCACAATTCTTAAATATAGTTTTCCACAAATCCCTCTTTAGCCCTATGTGCACGAAGAGCTCCGTCCCACTGGATGAGGAGAGAGCGGATTGAGAGCGGCAGCAGACCGAAGGGGCAGTGCTTCGCAAGCGGGGCCTCAGTTTCCCCGCCTGTCACGCGAGGGGGTGGTTAGATGAGTTTAATGCCCCTTCCTGCTCCGGAGCCTGGGGGTGTGGCTGTGTGACCAGCCAGGTGTGCGGCTCTTTACAGCTGAGCACGGGCACAGGCGCTGCCGAGCGAGGTGGGGTGAGAGTGTCGGGAACGGGGGTGGGTGGTCCCCGAGGCAGAGACCTAGTTCCACTCCCGTCAAAAGAGAGCTAAAAGGAAGGCTGCTACTTCGCCTTGGCCACGTTTTAAGGTAAATATGCAAATAGAAGGCCCACATGGTCTGAAAGGGGCAAATCAAGCTCGAAGCGGGGGAACGGGCCCTTCCCCGGGGAGCCCTGGCACGGCGCGCCCCACGGCGGCACCCCCGGCGGGACAGCTCGGCGTGGGCGCGGCCGGCCCCGCCGCCGTCGCCGCCGGGGGGCGCCCCACGCCCGGCCCCCGCCCCCGCCCCCACCCCGGCCGCGCGGCCAGGCCTCGGCGGCCCGCGATGCCCGCGCTGCCGCCGCCGCCTCCAGGCGCGCTGGTCCGCAGGGTCGCCCGGGCGCGGGGCCCGCCGCCGCCTCCCCTCGGCCCCCGGCGCGGCGAGGCCGCCTGCAGCGGGGTTCTCGGCGGCGGCCCTGGAGCCCCGGGTAGACCGGCGGCTTTGTTCCCCGCGACCCGACGGCGCGGGGCCGTGCGTCCGGCGGCGGCGGCGGCACTGCAGTGGTGGAAGCCCGGCCGGCCCGCCCGCAGCCGGCGCTCGCAACGCACCAGCGCGGGCGCCGAGCGCGCCCAGCCTCGTCGGGCCGGCGGGGCCCCCCGGCCGCTCGCGGCCCCCGCGCCCTCCTGCGTTAACTGCTGGAGTCCGCCTCCTCCCCGGCCCGCTCGCCGCTCGCCGCAGTACGAGCCGCCTCCCCGCCCCCGCCCCCTGCGCCGCCACCGCCGCCGCCGCAGGGCGGGAGGGAGGACAGAGGGAGGGAGGCGGCCGGGCCGAGCCAGAGCCCGTCCCGGGCGCCGGCGAGCGAGCTCCGGCCGCGGCGGGAGGCGCCTTCCGGGGGCCGCGGGGCAGCCTCGGCGCGCTTCGCCCTCCGCGCGTCTCGCAGCCGCCTCCCGCGCCGACCCGGCCGCATCCTTCCCGCGGCGCGGAGAGACTCCCCCCTCCGCCGAGCAGAGACTCCTTTTTCTCCTCCTCGGGAGGGTGTCGCCACCTGGATCGCCAAGTGTGAGGGATCCGGGAGGCGGGGAGCGGAGCACCGTGACCCGCCATGGCTCAAGCGGCCAAACAGCTGAAGAAAATCAAAGACATCGAGGCGCAGGCCCTCCAGGAGCAGAAGGAGAAGGAGGAATCCAACAGGAAGCGGAGGAACCGCTCCCGTGACCGAAAGAAGAAGGTAAGAGGGGGGCGGCGGCGACAGCCCGGCGGCAGAGGCGCCCTGGAGGTGGCCGCTGGGGGAAGGGGCTCGGCGGACCCAGGAGCGAGGTGCGGGCGCGGGGGCCCGGGCGCCGGCGGAGTTGATGCCGCCCTCTCGAGAGTGGAGGGCGCGGGGCGGGAGGGGTGGGAAGAGGCTTCGGTGCGGCCGCGAAGGGGACAGGACAGGAGGCTGGAGGGCAGAGCGGGCGGCCGGGAGGCTGAGGGCGCGCGGAAGCTGGCCGGCCCGCCGCCCGCGGAGACCTTTCAGCACCCTGGACAGATGCCGGCAGGCCCGCTCCGCTCGCCGAGGAACTTTTCCGGCCTCCCCGCGGCCGGCGCGGGTGGGGAGCTGCTCCGCTCCGGCTCGCCGCCTCTCCTGGCTTTCCAAGGAAGCTGGTTTGGGGAAACGCGGCTCAGGATCCGGAGGCTGCTTTGCCCGGTGCCTCCCCTGGTGACTCTCTCTCCGGCGCAGAGAGCATGGTTTTCAGATCTCTGAACGAGCGGGGCTCCTGCCCTTCGCCTACCCTTCTCAAGCCCAGGAAACGCCTTTCCTAACCCTCTGGGTCCAGCAGCAAAAGGGCATGCCCCCAGGGCATTTGGCAGCATCTTACGTTCGGGTCACTCAAGATGAGCGACTGATGGCCGGCAGAGGAAGTTCCTTTGGAAGCCAGACACGGGTGCTGTCCAGCCTGGCGCAAGAGTCTGGTCAGAGAACAGGT
Source organism: Diceros bicornis minor (assembly GCF_020826845.1). NCBI lineage: Eukaryota > Metazoa > Chordata > Mammalia > Perissodactyla > Rhinocerotidae > Diceros > Diceros bicornis. The sequence continues at coordinate 39,028,371 of NC_080768.1, read as the reverse complement.
CTGCCTTTTTGTGGAGGAGTGCGGAGACAAGATACCACCCCCCCAAGGACCCAGACCCCATAGGGCAACTACTGCTGTGTTCAGCACTTCCCTTCTGGGTCTGGGGTCTTCCTGCCCCTGACTCAAGCACCTTTAGAAACATCTTTGGTGAGAAACACCTTTTAGCCTGAAACATCTTTGATTGTGAAGGGAGGGGGGTGGTTAACTAGGCCCAGGGCTCCAGCCAAGAGCTATTTTAGAGCCCCCTCAGAACAGGCCAGGAGCACAGGGATGCAATTCCGGGAACTGGCGATGGGGCTGACCTCTAGCTTCAGGAGAGCCATTTTAACCTGAAGAAGTAGATGTGAGGCACGGCATGCAAGCCTCCTCACCAGGGCAGGGGGCCCCTCGGGGTTTGGGGCAGAGGCCCTGGTCTTGGTTGAGAGGAAACAGTTTTTCCTGAAATTGCCTCTCTCTGAGAAAGAAGTTCGGAACCTGCAGTTGACAGCAGAGTATGGGGAACAGGCTGCCTGTGGGTCACACTCCACTTACCAGCTGGTCAGCTGGACCCACATCCAACCTTTTCCTGGAGAGGAGACACGGGGCAGAGATGTTCTCTGAGAGTAACCAAAGTAACCCACGTGCTCCAGGCTGCCCTGTACCCCTTCAAAAGACAGCCCCTCCTCCCTCGAGGGATTGCCATCTTGTGTGTAAATAGTAGTTTCCCAAAGGCACCACCCCTTTAGCAGGATGGAAAAAGAGGCCTTCCCCAAGCTGATGGTGAATCAGAGTTTGGGTTGGTGCCACTTAGAGAGAGAATCTCCTCAAGTCCTTCTGCTGGGGTCCGAAATACCGGAGCCCATCCTGTGAGTCAGGCGGGGGGAAGTCTGGTTATAGCTGACAGTGCTCACCCACTTGCTTGGCATGAATGTAAACTTCTTGTTCGGAAGGGTTGCTCTCTATTTCCATTCCTCCTATTGCGTTAGGAGCCAAGCCGATCCTCTCCCAAGCTACTCAGTCAATGCTTTTATTCCCACTTCTTGCTCGTGAGCTGCTTCCTTGATGCTCCTGATGGTGTAAATAATTTTTTTGAGCAATAGTCAAAACAAAACTCTCCCTTCTTCTCTTCTTTGGTTTCTTTCCATTCTATGAAACTCCCTTTAATGTAACTCCAAATCCCGACTGTATGTAATACACACATATAAAAGTGGCAAGTTCAATATTCTTTTTACTTCTTTGGTCTTAATCTTTCCATTCTTGGTAAACTTTATTTCCATTTTGAATGCTAGATGATGATATATTCCCCTCCTCCTGAGGTGGGTTATTTCGTTTTACTAGCTGGTCATAGCATACTGCGTCAGTAAGCATTCAAAAATCTTCCATACAGATTTTCATTATTTTATGCAGTATCCTGGGTGCTTTGATTGATACAACAACAAAAAGGAAATCTTAACTCAAAGTGATAGTGATGACGTAAGCTCTTAGAGCTGGTTCTTTGGCCAAGCGGAGATATGGGATGGGGTGAGCTGTGGGGTGCTTCCTTTGTATTACATGATTGTGAGTTCTCTTAGCCATTGGCATGCTCTTGGGAGCCATCTCAGAGAAGAGAGTTAAAATTTATAGCAAAATACAAAATCACAGGAAGGCGGAAGGCCCTCAAGGGAAGGGTGAGGGAGGCACAGCAATGCAGAAACGTCTATCTGGAGAAGGCAGAGGATGCTCAGCGGGCCGGGGAAGCAGATGACCCCGGCCTACGTGGAAAGTTCGCATACGGTGAAGTCTAACTAAGACCCACTTTTCACAAATGAAGTACTGTTTCAAGGCACAACATATTAAAATCAAGCAGCTGAGGATTTCTCAGTTGGTCACCACGACCACGGGGATGCTGTGGAACTGTGCTTACCTCAGCATGGAGAAAGAACTTCATACATGCAAATATTTTCTTCCAGCGAATTGGTAATTCGTGTGAATGTGTAGCCGAGCCAAGGGCCTTCTGAATTTACTAAAAGGAAAAGTGTGTGTCCCATGGGTAACCTACTTCACGGGGACTGGCTGAGCAGAACCACATCCCTCCCCATTTGTAGAAATGATTGCGGTTGTAACTTCACCAGCGGCTGCAGTTTTACAGTTGATGGTGCTGTGTGGGAAGGCACTTGCTGAGGGGGCCGTGCAACGGGGGGTGGAGGCTGGTGTTGTGACGCACCGGCTGACACAGATAGAAACCACATCGACACAGGGAATTGAGCTAAAACTCTGGAGCTCCAAGAATGCCTGCAGTCTTCTGGGGCTTCATTCAGTTTTCTGTTTGTGTAGCACACAGCCTCATCAGATGCTTGCTGTTGGAGCTGCAGCTTTTTTTTTAAAATATAAAATCCAGTATTTATGACATTTACTGAGAAGTCCCCCTGCATCTGAAGGTTGGGATGGAATAAATAAATGGCAAAGCGTGTGTAAAGCAGGCATTTGCATTAAAAGCGACAGCTTTCCAGGGCTGAGGAAGCCTTGGGCATAAGAATATGTGTGCTTTTTATGTTTCCCCAGAGCTGGAGTTTAGGAGAGGAGGAAGGGAGGCTGGAGAGAAAGTGAGGCCGAGGGTGGATGAGGAGGGAGAGAGGCAGAAGTAAAGAAAGGAGGAGAGGCTGCGGGGTGAGGGAGATAGAAGGGGGGGGCTGGCATTTCAGCCTGACTTGGAGGGGTTTCACAAAGCCTGCTCCCTGCAGTACCTGTAAGTACGCTGGGATAGTGTTCACGAAGCTCTCTCCTTATCCTTTGTTCTGTCCGCTTCACCCTGTGATGCTGGTGAAGGAGAAGATCGTGTCCTGTTCATAGCTGTATACCCACCACCCAGCTCAGTGCCTGACACACGGTGGGCAGGCAATGAATGTGTGCGAAATGGCTGGGGGAATGAGTGGATTCACGTATTTGTCTGTGCTTGCCTAGGTGTTGTCTTGGTCGTAGGTAGGTGTTCAGGTGAGCAATACACTTGTCGACTGACTGTCTTTTGGGGGCATCTGAAGAAAGCCTGATATTTCTCTCTTTTCTAGTCATTTGCAAAGCAATAGAGATTAGGAGGCAGGCAGTGGAACCACCTAATTTTTTGGCGCAGTGAATTCTACCACTGAGCATGCAGTGGCTTCCTTGCAGGGTCTCTGCTGCTCTAAATGTCAAGTGGTTTTAGCCATTTGGAGCACCAACAGTATTTGCACAGGGCCCAGGGAGCCAGGCAGAAGAGGGTGCAGAAAGAAAAAAAGCAGCAAGCCCAGGAGTGGAGAGTGGCCTTTGCCTCTTTGCCATGCGGGCAGCACTGTTAGCCCTCTGGTCTGCGCAGCATCCCCCCGAAGGGCCCTCAGCCTCAGCACAGCGGGGCGAGGCCCTGCTCCTGCTTTGGTTGATCCAGTGATTGGAATCACAGGGGAGATCTGGGGGCGCCTGCACGAGACTGGAGTGGTCATGGCTGGGCTTATCACCAGGAGGGTGATGGGGGTGGGGGAAGGGGTGGGCGAGGGATGAGTGAGAATGGGATGAAGGGAAGGGAGTTAAGCATTTGTAAAGCACCTCAAATTTAAACTTCTACTGTTATCTCCAGGTGAGTTTGTAAATTCGATCTGAGAGATAGTGGACATGATTGAAAGAGAACGACGTTCATCACACGTCTTTAAACCTGCGTCCTGTGGCTCAAGCACGTCACTAGCATATGTTGCCACATGAATTGATATTTGTATATAAAGTTTCTATTTGGCTTTTGAATTGCATAATTATGTTGCATTGCATGGTAATTATTAAATGTGTTAATTCATTAGTGGCGAGCCTTTAAAATATAACACAACTTTGGGAACTCTGCTTTGGCATCTCTTATTTTGGTACCTTGGGAGTGTGGAAAAATGGAAGTGGCCCTGCCCCTCGAGAGCTCTGGGAGGTGCCGGCAGCGGCTGAAGATGTGGGAATTTTCCAAGCCTGCTCTGTGATCATCTCCCAACCCAGCGCCTCCCTCCCTGCTGCAGAGGCAGTGGCGGGGGGCGCTGCTCCTCGGGAGCTGCCGTCACCCCCAACCATCGGCTGGACCAGGAGAGCAGGGTCTTGCAGGCAGAGAGGATGTCACACCCTCAGTTGTGTCCAGTACTATACAGTGTGCACATCGTCTGCTCCTCACAGCCACTACTCAAAGAAGATGAGGCAGCAGCCGAAATTCAGAGCCTGAAGCAAGTGACCTCCCTGTGAAGGGGACCACAAGCCAGTCCCCAGGACCTGTCTCTTCTCTTGCTCACCACTTCTGCTTATCTGCCCTCACTATGGCAGTGCTTGCTTTTTTTCTTTTTTTTAATCTCAGTCTTAGGCCTTTTCCTCCTTTTTTCCAATAAGAATGAGCAAGCATTAGTGAGTGGATGCTATGTACCAGGCCCTTTTCATGCCTGTTAGCTCATTCTCACACTTTGCTTCCGTAATGCCTTTGCATAGGCTGATCCGTCATCCATTTCTTCCTCCCTCAAAGCCCATCACTTCTTCTTCAAGAAACTTTTCCTGAGTGTCCCCTCCTCACCCCACCCCCATCACTCTTTCTCTGCACTCCGCGTTGTCAGCCTTTGTTCTGGGGGGTGTGTGTGTGTGTGTGTGACATGTGTTCTTGTTTTATCCCTTCTACTAAATTGTAAGCTCCTTGAAGCCAAAGCCTGAGTCTATACATAACCACTCAATAAATATTTATGGCTCGAATTGAGTCAGCACCTACATTTAACTGGTTCAGATTTTTTCTTGTCTTTCTATTTGACTTTCAGAAGAGTTGGCTCTACAGGATTGGGACCAAGTAAATAATTTCTTTCCCAAGAATTATTCTGACTAAAGCAGAGTCTGTTGTCATCAGTGTTTGGTTTTTGAAAAAGGCAAATAAGCCTTGCTTGGCTCCATATCTCCATTTCTGGTTCTCAAAAAGCAGCCCAAAAGTCCACCCCTTATAGAGCACCGGGCCGAGAGTCAGACCCTGGTTCCCGTGTCAGCTCTTGCCTGCATCGGCTACATGTGCATGAATAAGCCTCTGAATTTCTCTGAGCCTCAGTTTGCTCATCTGTAAAATAGAAATAAGAATCAAATGAAGGTCTGTTTTGTAAATTTTAAGACTCCTATATATTTAAGAGGTTATAGTTAATAACATAATGATTGTTAACTACATTATTCTTGCTAATAAATCTGATTCCAATGCTCATGCCTAGCCTTCCTGTGGTAGCGTGAAATCTTGGTGTTTGCCTGGGAAGGCCAGCACATTATTATTTCAGTGCTGGTAAATGAGAAAAGGATACTTTAAATCATATCCTCATTCATTTTCAGGAAAGGAATGAATTTCCTATTTTGACAAGATTTATTATCGCAGACTCACTCAGTTATCTACATGGGTCCAGTCTATAGCTTTGAGATGGGCTTTATTAAACTATATATCAAAAGGGGAACAAAAAAGTGGTTCCAAAATTTCTGAGAACACATCACTGTTGGGGCCGTGGCTGATAAATCTGAGGTGTGGAATATCACCGATAATGAAGCACGGGTGTTCTGGGTGGACTGGCTTCCTCCCGGGAGACTACATCTCAGGAGTGCAAGCATCACACATCCTCCAAGAAAGAGAACTTGCGTTATGGACGCTCACGGCTAAAGCAAAGAAGATTTAATGGGCTTTAATTTTTTAAAGAACTTTTTTTTCTCATTTGTTCTCAACGTGGCTGGATGCTCTCCCTCAAAGAACATTTCCGTGTTTTCGCTAAGGTGATAATACAGTTTCAGTGAGTAAGTTTTTGTCCATTTCAGACCATCGTCGACAATGCTAGCATAGAACAACATTCTTTGTTTATCAAAAGAAGGGTCTGTGTTTATTAGGAGCCTGCATCCCTCCGGGCGTTAGCTCTCTGGAGCCTCTGAGGGTGTGGTGACCACAGAGCCGGGCTCAAACCCCGATCCACTGGGCTGCAAAGCTGATTCACAGACCTCTGTGCTAGGCGGCCTTCTTTTAGGTATTTCTTGCACCCTCAGGATATTCAGGGCTACGTGAGACATGGAGAGGGGCATCAGAACCGACCGTATTTGTCCTGCCTTCACAGACTCACTCAGTTATCTACATGGGTGAAGGACTTGCAAATCAGTGGGAAGGCTGCCAGAGGAGGAAGTAACCAAGGCAGATAATGGAGGCAGGTGATCTGGGCTTAGGACAGAAGCACTGGCCTTCAATTCCAGCGGGAATCTGGGTGTCCAAGGCTTCTCTGAATGTCTCAGGAGCAGCCCGACTGATGGTGAGGACCCTGTCCAGGCACCTGGGTTGATGAGAGGCCAGATGAAAGAGTAGCTGAAACCCGAGTCCTAGGGATTTCTTGCTCTGTTTCCAGCTCGTCCGCCTCACGCAATGGTTATTTTCCTCTTTACTTTCTGTTTTGGAGATTTCTCTGCCTACCCCACAGTCAGCATCTTCTCTATATAATTGTTTAATGATATGCTCACATTACATATGTAGAGACAGAGTTACAGCATTTCTGTCATCAGCATCCATTCTTTCCTCGTAACTGGGACTTTGGCTTGTTGTGTAAAGGAATCCCGGGCCTCTGAGGTCCTGGGCCTTTACATGAAGCGCTTGCCATGAGCTGGACTTGGTGGTAGGTGTGATAGGGACGGGTGAGAATAGGAGATGAGCATGGCACAGCTCCTGCCTGAGTTCTCACCGCCATCCCTTGGATCCGCATGGTTTCATTTCCTGCCCCTAAGAAGTCAAGTGGGCTGAGTAGTGCCCACCAGGAGGAGTGCAGTCAGGGAGAAAACAGGCATAGGAGAGTCAAAGGCACAGAGTCCATTGAAGGAGAATTGGGAGAGGGTGGGGCAGTGAGGGGAAGATGAAGCATTACAGGAGAAGGAAAGGAGACGCTCGATTATGGCCTGGCCAGAGCCATGACTCCTAAACCCAGTTCTGAGATGGAAGGGACAACCCCAAGTCCTCCAGGTGAAACCCACAGAAAAAGAGGGAGGCAGAAACGGTCCCTGGGGCCCCTCAACTTAGCGAGTATCAGGACAGCCTTGGGGGAGAGGGCTTGTCACATGCAGACCTGGCCTGCCTCCCATCTGCAGAATCTGACGCAGGGCGTAGGCAGGGCCAGGCACCTGCAGGTCCAGCAAGCCCCTCAGGTGGAGCACGCATATATCACATTGTTCCCGCCTCTGTTCTGGCAGAGTGATAGGAACAGTTGATGGAATGTGGCAAGACGAAAGGAGAATCAAACCAGGAGATGAAGGAAAGAGGTGAGAGTAGAGGATTTGTATTTACTTATTATTTATTCTGTATCCAATTTTCCAAAGGAGGTGGGCAAGGAAAGAGTTGACTTTAGCACTGTGGCCAGTCCAATGGGAGAAGTAAGCCCGGCCAGGGCCCCGGACTGGGCCTGGGGAGGGGAGGGGCCTTGGAGGCTTCCAGGGGCAGAGGCTGGGTCTTCATGGACTGTTAGGGGTCAGCCCTGTGAACAGTGGGGCAGGGCTCAGCTGAGGCAACAGCATGTGTGGAGGGTGAGCAAGCGGGGTCTAGAGGAGGAAGTGGTCTGGGAACCGTGGGCCCAATAACAAGAGCAAAGAGCACAGAGTGAGGGAGGACAGGATGAGCTGAAGAGGCAGTGAAGACAGGCGCCCAGTTGGGTCCAAAGGGCAGAGGAAGCCCTGACAGGCTCCAGGCAGAAGTCTGAAGGTTACTGTGCCTTCCATGCAGAAATGGGTTGGGATGGAGCGACTCTGTGGTAAGCAGAGCATCTAGGATGCTGAGGGATGGTCCAGCTGAGGGGTAGGCTGACCTGAGCTAGGGCAACTAGTGGGGATGGAGAGCCTGTGATAAACTGGAGACATTTGGGCGGTAGAGAAAGTTGGTCTTTGTGAGTAATAAAGTGGGTATGAGTAAGTAATCAAAGATGATGCTGCAGGTTCCATTTGGACATATGTTAACATATTTGCACGAGCGCGCGTGCGTGCGTCTGTGATTAAAGTCACAGACAAATGAGGATTTAAAGTCCTCATTTCTGGCTTGGTGTTGGGGTGGTTGGTTAGTGGTGCCTTTCATTGAGCCAGGAAAGAGCAGGGGGAACACGTTAGGAAGAAAATGATGAGTCCTTTTTTGGGAAGATAGTGTTAGGTAGCTTCCTGGGGCTCTCAGTTGGTAGAAGGTGAGAGTTAACAGAAAACGTTCTTAAATGTCAGGGAACCTGTCAGTCTTGTGGTGGAAAGAAGAGGCAGTCAGTTTGAGTCCGAGTTCTCCAGCAAGGCCCTGGAGTGCAGATCTTCTGAGTGATTGCTTTAAATAGGGCACGTGCACTGACAAAGCCGACAGGGCCTTGTGGGAACTAAGGAATCTGACTGGTGGATGCTCCTGCCTGCGGAAAAGCAAGCCCCCAGGGCCAGAGGTGGGCTGAAGGAGGCAGGATTAACTGCTCTTGAACGATGGACTTTGGCGCCATCACCCATATGGTGAAATACTATGCATTCACTAAAAGCAATGCTTAAAAGAATATGTTTTTAAGAATATGCTTCTAGTAAAAAAGTAGGAATATGCTTAAGATATAATGTAATTTAAAAATGTAAGGTAATGTAATTAAAAGAAAAGAACAGACAGAGGGTGCCCTGCTTGTCAAAGAGAGTAGCCAGGCCTTCTCTCCCTGTGTGTCTTCTGGAGATGGAAGCTGGAATTTATAGATCACGTCACGCCCAAATAAAGAATTCCGAAGTGATGTGGACTAGAGCCAAGTAGGTAACAGAATGTACTGGCTCAAAGTGGAGCTGGAGTGTGGTCCCGAAGACTCTTGGCATGTGAAGCCGTCCATTGTAAACCAACCTGAAAATGTGTGTGTATTGGGTCGAATACTCCACTCTGCAGCCAGAACAAGCTTCCAAAAATGCAAATCAGATCTGGACACTCCCTCCTTCAAATCCTTCAGTGGCTTCCTAATTGCCCTTAGAGTAAGGTCCAGGCTCGTTACTCCGGCTTCCCAGGAGCCTCCAACCTACCCATAGCTGCCTTCCCATCTCGTCTCTTCCTTTCCTACGTGCTGCCCTCAGCTGCACTCTGAACTTCTTCTAGTACTTTGGATATGTGTGCTTTCTCTGCCTTTAGAGCTTCCTGTCTGCTGAAACTTTTGCCTGAAACGCCAAGGCCAACTCCTCCATCAGAATTCAGGTTAGACATTGCCTCCTGTTGCCCCCCAAGTTAGGCTACCCTGCCCTATATTATTCCAGTATACTCATGGGAAAGTGACCAGAAAACTAAAAGGACATTAGTGTGTGTCAGGGGGTCGTCTTTGATTGTGATGTCAAAGCAGCGATGAAGAGATGTGTGCTTTCGATTTAGATGGAGTCAGACGGTCCTGGGCTGGTGTCCTGGCTCGGATGTCACCAGCTGGGTGACTTGGGGCAAGTTGCTTAATTACCCTCCCTGAGTCTCCGTTTTGCCATTTATAAGGTGGAGAGAATAATATCTCCCACACACCACACAGGGTTGTTGGAGGGACTGAATGAGTTAAATATGTAAAGCATCTGGGATGTAATAACCACTCAAGAAATGCCTGGTCCAATGCATAAATAAATGCCCACAATAAATGCCTGGTTCCCACGCACGCCCGTCTCCCACCCTGGAGTAACCAGTAAAATCCAAGACATGAGCTTTAACAGGCTGTGGACATGGTGGGTAGAGTGGCAGAGAGAAACGGATGTCTGCATCCAGAGCACTGAATGGGTAAATAAGTGAAGATTTTTAAAAATGTGACCACCGGAGTTTTCCTCTTTAACGCTAAATAACACTTAAAAGGTGAAAGTCCCACTTAGCTGAATTCTCACCTTGTATGCAATTTGAATAGAGTGAGCTCCTTTCCAGAGATGGCCAACAACATTACATCCCAAGGTTGGTTGTACTCATCTAGTATTGCTGCCAATTTCTTAAATGAATTAGGAAAGACTGTGGAGGAATGTGAACCTGATCTAAAACTCCAATTAAAGTGAAAAATCGGAACCAGTGCATGTCAGAAAAGCTTCAAAGTCTGAAACGTCTGTAGAGTTGTATTGAATTTACAGACAGTTAGATTCCCGTTTGGTGTGCAGATTGGGCAAATTCATTTTGATGCCATTTGGAAGAGCTGCTTTGTTCTCTGCCACTCTGCGAATGAGAACGCTGCCCTGCTCATCTGAGGTTACGTGGTACAATGGGCAGGGCCCTTGCTCAGCTCATCCTGCCTTGGGAGGGGCCAGGTAAGCGATGGATTCAGTCCACGAGCCCTCCCTGCTTTAGGACGGCTGCAGCCCGCAATGAAAGAGACCCACTGCCTGTCCACTGACGCTGGGCAGTGTCCTGGGAACTGTGGTGTTACTGCAGAGTCCTCCAGCAGGTGTGCTTACTATCTGCTTTAGGTAGAGCAAACGGTTTGTCTTTCTTTTAACACTGTCTTCTTGCTTGTCGCCTTTGGACCTCATTCTTGAACTGATCTGCGTCTGAAGGACATCTAGACTACCAGCCGTGTGGTTGAATCTTAGCACTTTAAACCCACATGTCAATATTAGCCCCAACACGACAAGACTTAAAAGAGGCAGATGGGAAAAACATTCTTTACGATTCTATACCAAGGTAAAAGCTATGCCATCATTAGTTTCTTCAGGAAGAACTTCTAAGGATCTCCTGGTACCCACCGTTCTCCACCCCTGCCTGCATCTCCGCCCTCTTGCCCACGCATCATTCCTGCGCTAGCCTCCGCTGCTTGTGCCCTCCCAGTCCGGTCTTTATCTTGCAGGAAGAGTCACGTTTTTTCAAGCACAGTTTGATAGTTGTCACTTCCCCTCCTAAGACCTTTCAGTTACTTCCCATTACCTTTAGGATGAATTCAGACTCTTTCTCGAGGCTTCCAAGGCCATTCATGATCCCCTACCATGGGGTCTTACCCCTCAGCACCCCCTCCACCATGCCCCCGGGGTTTATGGTGCTCTCCTGCCCCTCAGTTGAATCCCTACTCCTCGTGAAGGCCCAGCTTCCCCTCCTCCAAGAAGCTCTCCTGAGTCTGGGTCAGAGAGGCTATAGAAGAGGTGTCACCCTGAAGGCAGGTTGGTGAGCTGGTATCCAGGATCCCTTCCCACTCGGCCACTGTATGTGGGCCGAGGGGGTTTCCCAGGCCTTTTCAAGCCAATGGCACTTCAAGTAAGTCCTGGACAACACAGGATTATGGACCCAGTCAGGAAGTGAAACTAAGGCAATACCTTGCATTTCTCAGTGGAGCCTGTGTGTGAGGGATTAGCGAGCATTAACTACGTGTGGTTGTGGATGAAAAGAACAGACCATGGCGTCAAGAGAGCTGGGAGTGAGTTCTAGTTCTCTCCACTCTCTTGTGTAGCTTTGGACACTTCTCTGAGCCTCGGTTTCCCTGCCTCTAGAATAAGAGGATTGGTTTAGAGGGCTTCTAAGACTCTTCTGGGGGTGCCCATAATTCCGCGGTATGTGAATTTACAAGGCCACAGGCAAAATGGTTCCCAGATGCCGGCTAGCTCACCCGGCCTGAGGTATGCATGAAGGGAAAGCCGGGTGGAGGAGGCCACCTTGCGTTGTGGTCCAGACTGGAGGACATCGGGATGTTAGCAGACGTCGGCAAGACCACTCAGCTCCAGGTGCTGGCTCAGCTCGTTGATACTCATGCCATCCAATGTATTATTCCACAGAGCTGACCCTGCTGTCGGCAGATCGAGGAGAGGAGGGCGAGAGATAAAGCGTGGGGGCCACGCCAGCAGTTGGAAGGGGGTCGTGCTCTGGGTTAACAGATCTGGTCCCTTGGGCATGAGTCTTTGGAGAGCCTGTGTGATCAGGCACCCCTGAGACTCTAACCCTCCTGCTGAGGCCGGTGAGGTGCCACCTTCTCTGATGGTAACAAAGAGTGACCTCTGAGAGGCAGAGAGCACCTGCCCAGGTGGACAGAGGCTGCAGGAGGCAGAGCGCCTTCTGTTTTCAGTGCAAGGTGACTGGGTCTGTCATACACCGGTCGAGCTGCTTTCAAGGTCAGAGGACAGCGAGCCTCCTCCCACGGAGCCTGGAGGAGCACAGGAGGCCCCGACTCCATGGGGGGGGGGGCGGCTCAGGAACATAGGAGGCCCCAACTCCACGGTGGGGGGGGGGCTCGGGAGCACAGGAGGCCCTGACTCCATGGGGTGGGGGGCTCGGGAGCACAGGAGGCCCTGACTCCACGGGATGGGGGGCTCGGGAGCACAGGAGGCCCCGACTCCACGGCGGGGCGGGGGTTGCCTCGGGTCACCCTCGCTGCTGTGTTTTCCTGGAAAGCAGACTCAGGCAAACCCACGGCCCCAAGAGCAGGTGACACACTGTGGGATACACGGTGCAGTTTGTCAGACAGTCTTGGCTTTTGAGGGACTCGTCTTTTAGAGATGAATTGCACATTTTTGGAAAATTCCAACTTCGTCACTTACTGTTTTCAAGGAATCAGTATTTTCTGGAGGAGTCAGTACCCCAGTTCAGTCCCGGCTGAAGTTCTTTTCCGGTTTCAGTCTTTGCCCGGTGGCCCTCTCCTTCTCCCTGGAGTGCAGTGCCCAATGGTTTTAATGGCAGCCCAGGTGCTGAAAACCTGTTACGTTTTCTCCAGTGGCTGGCTCCGCTGGGGCTGGGGGAGGAAGGAGAGAACTGCTCGGTAAGGGGACGTCCAGGTCCGGGCTGTTGTCGAACTGAACCCTCTCCAGTGGTCACATCTCCTGGGACATGATCCTCCGGATTTTCAGGCCTCACAGAGCCCTGGGAGCTGCAGAGCCGGACCACGTGGACAGTAACCATCATTACACAGAGCTCGCTGGACACCAAGCATCTAGGGCATTATTTCACTTCTCTTCCCAACAGCCCCGCAGAGAAGCAGGTATCAGATTTCCCATTTCACACAGGAGGAAAGTAAGGCTCAGGAAGATTAAGTGCGTTTCACCCACTAGAAAGTACCAGAGCTGAGCTGAAACCTTGGACTGTCTCTCTCTCAAGTCCTGGTTTTTTATAACAAACAGGCAGTCGCAGATATAAGGTGTTATGGATCGAAATTTGTGTTGTTTTCTGTTTTTCTCATCTATCAACTGCCTACCCAGCTACCAGCAGGAAAACAGTGAGGCCCAGCCATCGGCGGCTGGTGTTTTCTCCACTGAAGGAGAGAAGGGAAGGGAAATGGACACCTCTGACCAGCATACCACTCAACTGAGCCCACTGAGCCCGAGGGGCCCGGCAATAGCCTGTTTACAGGTGGAGGGCTCGGGAAGGTTAAGTAACTTGCCCAAGGTCATACATCTGAGCAGAGCCAGGGCTGGGGTTCACATCAGCTGCTTGATTTGAAAAACTTCACCTTACTGCCTCTAGGATTATTGTGAGGATGAAGCAAAATGAAATAAAGTGTCCAAGGGAGAAAGATGAGGGGCAAAAAATGAAGGACATTTTAAAAGCACTTAACATGGAGCCTAAAGCTTGATGAGAACTCTACAGATCAGTTCCCTTGACTCTGTAAGATAAAATACCATCCCCTACCCTGTGGGGACCTCCAAATCACTTGGGGAGAGAAAGCATGCATTCCCTAAAAAAGAACCAACACCATAGATGTGGATATAAATATAGACATAGACACAGACACAGAGATAGACATAGAGACAGATATAGACATAGAGATAGACATAGACACATAGACACAGAGACAGATATAGACATAGACACAGACATAGAGATAGACATAGACATAGACAAAGAGATAGACACAGACATAGAGATAGACAGAGAGATAGACACAGACATAGAGATAGACACAGACATAGACACAGACATAGACACAGACACGGACATAAACACAGACACAGACATAGAGATAGACACAGACATAGACACAGACAGAGACATAGACACAGACATAGAGATAGACATAGACATAGACACAGACACAGAGATAGACACAGACACAGACATAGACATAGACATAGAGATAGACACAGACATAGACACGCAAAGAGATAGACATAGACATAGAGATAGACACAGACACAGACATAGACATAGACATAAACATTGACATAGACACAGACACAGAGATAGACATAGACATAGAGATAGACATGCAAATAGACACAGACATAGATACTGACATATATCCAAGGCAGTGCATGACCAGCACCTTAGAATGGGAACATTAGGAACTAAGGATGCTGATCCTGACTCTGCCCCTCAAGAAGTGGCTGGGTGACCTTGAGAAAATCACTACACATCTCTGGCCCTCTGTTTTTTCACCTATAGAATGGAGGGCCTGCAGTAGGCTAGCATCTTGGAAGGGACCTTGGAGATCTCATACTCCATGCTCTTCTTGGGGAAACTGTGGTCCAGAGAAAGGAAATGACTGGTCCAGATCACACAGCTATTTTTAATGGCCAAGCAACTACTAGAACCGGGTCTCCAGGCTCGGCTCCTCTGTGCTCTGTCTGGTGAGAAATCTCAGCCCTTAGAAGCTATGACTCTTTGCGTACAACATGGTGAAGGGACTGGGAGAAGAGAAGAAGGACTTTGGTTCTTTTGTTCCAGTGGAAAGAGCCCCACCATGTAAAGGCAGCACAAGGGAGCGTGCAGAAATGGGATGTGTCCTCTGCACTGCGGGGAGAGGGGGTAAATCATTCAGGACCATCCAGGCGCCTCTGCTAGGGAGGAGGCTGCAGGGAGCTCGATTTGGGCACAGAAGCCTGAGCCCTCTCTGGGCCTGGAGGAAGAAAAACTGCCCTGGATAGATTATTCCAGACTGGTCCTCGTACCACTGCCCTAATTAGTGCTCTTTGGTGCCATGTGCAGCTCGGGGTGCTTTCAGAGCCCGATGTGCTGCCAGCCATGGCCTGGTGTGGACACTGAGTTTGTTCCACACATCTCTGGCCTGAGGGGCACATTTAAGTACAACTTGCTCATTCTACAGACGGGAACTGAGGCCCGGGCGGGGGAGTGACCTCCCCAGGGAGCACAGCTGAGCAGGGCCTGAACCTGAGGCTTCTGAGTACTATTTGGATGCAAGGTCTGGTTGCCCCTTAAGTTACCGAGTCTGTCTGTCTGTCTGTCTGTCTGTCGCTCTATCATCTATCTACCTACCTATCACTATGTATCTCTCTATCATCTAGCTGCTGATCATCTATCTATCTATCATCTATCTACCGATCATCTATCTGTCCGTCTACCTATCTCTCTATTATCTATGTACCTACAGAT
Organism: Diceros bicornis minor; assembly: GCF_020826845.1. Lineage (NCBI taxonomy): Eukaryota > Metazoa > Chordata > Mammalia > Perissodactyla > Rhinocerotidae > Diceros > Diceros bicornis. The sequence continues at coordinate 39,013,157 of NC_080768.1, read as the reverse complement.
CATCTATGTATCTCTCTATCATCTATCTGCTGATCATCTATCTATCTATCATCTATCTACCCATCGTCTATCTGTCTGTCTACCTATCTCTCTATCATCTATGTACCTATCATCTATCTATCTAATCTATCATCTATATCTATCTATCTATCTATCTATCTATCTATCTATCTATCTATCTATCTATCTTAGTTACCTACTATTTAAAATTTTCATTGTGCTTCTTTCTTGGGGAAAGAGAGATTAAGAAAAGCTCCTTTGCAGGTACATTGCGTTCTTCATACTTGGCCTAAGCCTATCTTTCAGCTTTATCTTCTTCCCTCCTTTCCCTCCTTCTCTTTTTCTCCTCTGATATGTGCTGGGTCACTTCCTACTTGCTGCCATACCCCCATGCTCTATTCATACTGGCAGTGTTGTATACAAAGTATGAAACCCCTCTCCTTTTGGCTACCTAACGAACTCCTATTCAGCTTTCAAATCTGGAAAAAATATCACCTCTTCCGGGAAGCCTTCCCTGACTTTATTAAGCAGAAATAATTGCCGCCTCTTTTTTGTCCCATTAGCACTGCTAATCTCACTATCACAGCACTCATTGTGTTGTCTGTTTAAATCAGAGGTGGGTGAACTTTTACTGTAAAAGGCCAGATAGTAAATATTTTTTAGTTTCTGTTGCAAGTATTCAACTCTGCCTTCGTGGTACGAAGATAACCACAGACAACACGCAAATGAATGAGCATGGCTGTATTCCAATAAAACTTTATTTACGAACACTGAAATTTGAGTTTCATTTCATTTTCACGTGTTCCAAAATGTTATTCTTTTTCCCCCCAACCATTTTAAAATGTAAAAACCATTCTCAGCTTGAGGGCTGTATAAAAACTGGCAGCTGGCTGGATCTGGCCCTGGATGTAGCTTGCCAACCCCTGGGTTAAATGCTTGTTTTGCTGGTTGACTGTGCGCAGAGGTTGCAGCCTCAGAACTTGTTGGTCAAACGAATGAACCTGGTGGCGTACAGTAAACACACACACACACAGGATGCCAATCCCTAACTTCTTAATAACCCTTTGAGGGGTAGGCAGAACAGGCATTATTGCTCCTATTTTGCAGACAGGAAAACTGAGGCTATAGGACTGGTCCCCTGGGAGAGCCTCAGGGCTTCTGATTCCCAGGCCAGCAGGGGTGTTGCTGTGTCTTTGGTCCTGGGGGCTGCTGTGGTCGCTGAGTCCTCCTCAGCCTCTGGGGGAAGCTCTGAGGAGCTGGGCTAGCAGGATGATCAGCTGCTGGATGCAACACAAGCCATCCGGGAGCACGTCTTTTGGTTGTGAAAATAGAAGCAATCTGGTGCCTGCCTGGGTAAGAGGCCTATGTCAAATGGTTTGGTTTCCTTCCTGCATCTCTCTGGCGTTGCTCTCCTCAAATGAGAGGCAGCAGTGTCTGTTCTGTGGAGGGGGAATTGTTACACATAGCTAAAATTAGATGTTTTGTTTGAATTATGTTAATTTGACTTAATTGCTGGGGAACGTCAATGTTCTTCAGCAAACCGAGAGCTCTGCCAGGCTTGGTGAATAGTAGTAATCCCTGATATTTGTGTGGTGCCTCGCCACCCCAGCACCTCCACCGTCATTATCTCATTTGATCTCTCACGACACACTCAGCAGGGCAGCAGCCCCGAGTTTGTGATCCCTGTTTTTCTGGATGAGGAAGCCGAGGCCTGGTTGGTGAAGTTACATGCCCCAGGTCACACAGGTCTGATTTCCAGGTGGCTTCCATTCTACTAGTGCTGGAATTTAAAAACTTTGTGCCTTTTTCTTTTTGAGCTGTATGTGAGGCTGGCTTCATGAGCAGCCCGTGTGGTTGCACAGGGTCCTGCCCTGAGAAGGGTCCTCTCCTTGCTTTAATGCTCTGCTAGGGCCATTCTGAAATTATTCATCCTTTTTTAATACCGTATGTTAATTTTGCACTGGGCCACGCAAATTTTGTAGCCAGTCCTGGCCGTAAGATTGTCTTCATGGGCTCACGCTTGTATTCTTATGTCCAGTTAACCTTGAGTGTGCTTTGATCTTGGCCACGGTAGCTGGGACGTCCAGAGGAGCTGCTTTTTATAAACAACTCCCCCCAAAACCTGTCTAAAGGTGAGATTCCCGTGGGGCTTCTGGTGAGAAGGCCAGCAGGTCAGCCTCCAACTCCTTCCTTCCACCTTAGTCTCTGGGCTGCAGGGCAGGTGTGTGCATGTGCGTGCGGGGGACGAGTCTCAGGTTGGAGGTCAGGTTGAAGATGCCCAGAAGTGCCCTCCCCTGCCTGTGGCTGCAGCATCAGGCGGGATGCAGAGTGAGTCTTGGGTACCATCTTCCCAGTGGGGTTAAGTCTTCAGAACCACCTCTACTCTCCAGGTCTGTGCAGACTAAATTCTCCATTAGTTTTTGTCATTGCTACCGATACCATTTGGGATTATTTTATAGGTCTCATAATGGGTCCCACAGGGGAGTGGGCGTCTGGTACTGCTGCTGGACTCTGCACCTTCCAGAGTGTTAGTGTATGTGCTCTTAGTGGACTGTGTTCTACCAGGAGTGCCCTGGGTCACTGACCACAGGCTGGATGCTAAGTGTTACAGCCAAGCCTCAGCCTCTCCCTCACAGGCCGCGGCCGGCTGGCCCATGTTCCGGTCCTCACAGGCACCGAACTTGCCTGGCTCAGGGCTGTTGGCGTGAAGTTATCTCTGTCTTCACTGTTCCTCCCCGCGCTAGCTGGCTCCTTTTTGTCTGTCTCAGCTCACCCTTTCCCCACTTAGTCCCCACCCAGCTGCCCACCCACTCTATCACATCATTCTGTTTAATTGTCTTCATTATCTAGAATTCTCCTATTTCTGGTTTATCTGTCTCCTCCTCCCTGCATTAAAAATAAATTTCATAAGACCGGGGACCTTGTCAGTCTTGTGCACCACTCTATTTCCAGAGTCTAGAAGAGTGCACCACACACAGTGGGTGCTTGATGAGTATACTGTGTATTGAACGAAGTGATGACTCCTCACCACACTCCTGCCAAGTGGGCGCTATCAGCCTCATGATATAGGTAGGAGATTGAGACCCCAGAGCAATTCAGTAACTTGCCAAAGGTCTCACAGCTTAGAAAGGAGGGATTTTGCTGGCTCTGCAGAAAAGGTGTGCCACCCGGAGCACAGGTGTTCTGCCAGGAGCACAGGGGAGCCGCCAGGACCAAGCTGTCCTGCCTCTCCAATGACCCTGCTCCCTGCCCCAGCCTGGAGGTCACTGATCCGGAGGGGGTGTGTGTACGTCTACAGCTGGGGTCTCATTTTTCTGACCTGTGCTGTGCCTGGTAGATTCCTTTCCTGGGGTCCTGCTATGACAAGCATGGAAGTTCCATAAAATATCTTTGTTTTTCTAAAATATTGGACACAGAAGTGATTTTTATTTGCCTTTTTTTTTTTTTTTGCTGAGGAAGATTGGCCCTGGGCTAACATCAGTGCCCATCTTCCTCTACTTTATATCAGACGCTGCCACAGCCTGACTTGACAAGCAGTGTGTTGGTCCACGCCCAGGAGCAGAACCTACCAACTCTGGGCCGCCTAAGCACAGCGCCCACACTTAACCGCTGTGCCACCAGGTCAGCCCCATGATTTGCAATTTTTTTAATACGAGCCTTTCCACTAAATCACATCTAGTTTTACACTGATCAAATGGCCTTTACTGAAAAGAAAAAATTCCATGAAACCTGTCCGAACCCGATGGATGGTTCCCGTAAACATGATATATAACGTTACGCAAAATTGCTCTGAAAAGTAAAAAGTAGTACATAAATGGGAGGGATAACCATTACCCAACACATCTGCCATCCTAGTTTCTTAATACAATCTAGCAATCCGAGGAGGATCAGGTGAGGGAATTGTAGGCGTTTCCTCTTGCATTCTTCAGCGTTCAGGTTGGAAGTCGAACCTTTGAGTGGTGTAGAGGAAAGCGCGAAGGTTTTGGGGTTGGGCAGGCCTCGGCTATTGAAGACTACGAAAACCGAGGTCTTCTTACCCGTAAAATAGGTCATCAGTCCCTCCGCGACCCCTCCCTGTGGCCGCGGGGTTGCAAGGCAACGTTACATGCCCGCCCCAGGTGCAGGCTCCGCGCCCGCCGGGCCCCGGGTGGGGGCGGGGCGGAGGCGCTGCGGTTGCTGAGCGCGCGGGCGCGCTGCGAGGACGGGGGTGGGGCGGAGCGCGGGGGGCTGAGCTCGGCGGGAGGCCTGGCGGGCGGCTGTCCGTGCGGGCGGCCGGGAGCGCCCAGGCCCCGCCGAGCGCTGGGCTCTGACTCTTCCCTGGGCGCCCGCCGAGCCGGGCTGGGGGCGGGCGGCTCGCTGCCTGCGGCAAAGTAGGTCTTCTGGATTTGGGCAGCCGGCGCGAGGCGAGGGCCCTGACGCAGGAGGCTCCCGCCCGGCGGAGACGAGCGGCCCGAGGTCCCCAGGGCGCGCGCGGGCCACGGAACCCCGAGGACGGCAGGCCGGGAGCGAGCGAGCGAGCGAGCGTGCGCGTGCATGTGCCCGGGCGCGCGCCGGCCCCGCGGCGGAGCCTCGGACGCAACCGAGTCGTGAAGGCCAAGCAGGTGTCCTTGGCCTCCCTTCTCTTGCCCGGCTGCCTGCCAGCCCCGGGGACTTGCAACAGTAGATCATCTAAAGACCCAGCAAAAAGAACAAAGATGTTGCTATCCCTGAGTGAAACGGCGCCCGCAGTGGACTGGTGAGCTGCCCTGGAAAGTGGATGCTTTCCTGCACGTGGCGGCGCTCCGCAAGCGCTTAGGGAGAGGGGCCAGTGGACTGATACTCGTTCAGTCAGCAGTTACGGAAGACTTGGCACGACAGACAAAGTGAACCAGACGTTGAAAGTGTCTACCTACTATGTGTACACGTGTGTCTGACTATGGAGCCTTGGCATCAAGGCTGCATGGCCGGTTGGGAAGAGCTGGGATTTGGGAGGTGGATGGATCTGGCGTCAAGTCTAGGCTCTACCTGGCCAAGTCAGTTGTAGCTTTTCTCTTCCCACCTTATGAGTTCTCCAGTGTCAGCATGTAGGTCATGCATCTAACACGTGGTGTTGAGAGGCCAGTGGTCCCTCTCTCAAGGACTTCTGGACGCCCAGGGCTGAGGATTTCTGTCTTCAACCACGCTGCCCTATTCTGTGCATCAATCCCCTCCTTCCTCCCTGCCCCAGGTTCTTCAGCCTTGGCCCACCGCTGCCGGCCTCTGGGCTGGGCCCTGAGTGCTGGGAGACTGGCGTGGCTGACACTGTGCACCAAGGGGCTGCAGAGCCCCAGCTTCTGGGTGACTGGGGGCTGGAGGACCAGGATAGGAGGGCTTGGAGTAAGGAAAGCAGAGAGAAGGGACAGGAAGACAGGAGCCTGGTTGTCCCCACTGTCCCTTCCAGCCCAGCTCTGTGCCCTCCTGTCCACCATCCCAGGCTCTATAAAGGGACTAAAGTAGATTGTCCTGAGGCTCTGCCCCAGGGTGAAAGATGCCTTGTCTCTGGACCCAGACTCCCACCACCTGTCCTGAGAGTCTTGTAGCTGGGACTTTTCATCTCATAGTTAGACATCCTTGGTTAAATGCAAACACCTGGAGGAAAAGCCCCATGGAGGGTCAGTGGTACAGGAGAAATGGAAAGTTTAAAAGCAGGAAGTCATGACCATGAAGGAGAAGCAGAGTGAGATGGGGAGGCCAAAGCAAAATTCTCAGTTGTAAACTTTTTCTTTGCCAGTGCTGAAGATGGGACAGCTGTGACGGAGGCTCTCAACGACTTTCTTGGTTCTAGACCAGTCAGGGAGCGATAAAGGCATTTGTGGTCACCTCCTCATTAGCACACTGTGCCTGGAGATAAAGAGGAAGGCAGAGGGAACTCACCCGTGCCTCCTGCCCCTCTCCAGTACACTCTGAGAGAGATAGGTGTTTATCCAACACCACAGCAGGCCTGCCGAAGGGCCTGGCAAGCACCTGACCCAGGTGTGCCTCAAAGATGAGCAGGTGAGCTTCAGGACACTATTACTTTGCTAAAATTTCTTACCCTAACTCATTGTCCTTTTCCTGGGCCCACTGCAGCCTTTCAAAATTAAATTTAATTTAGTGGAAACAAAGTACGGTGGATATGAGAAAAAATGAGATCTGAAATAGAGATGTTTCCCACATCCTGCTGGTCCTTGATAAGTGGCCATGGGCCTTTCTCTGAAGGCAGCTGTATTTCAGTAGCTGCAGTCTGACAAGGGTGCCCCGTAGACAGTTCAGGGTGCAATTCCCATGCCTCAGCCACTCCGGAATGCAGCTATCCTTCCCCCTACCTGCAGGATGTCCCAACCCCTTCCTGTTGTGTGTCCAAAAGTCTCTTAGTGCTTACAAGCCTGTGTGTGTGTGTGTTGGGGCAGGTGGGTGTTGGTGTTGAGCTTGGCTGGATCTGTCTGGCTCCTGGAGTAACTCGCCCAGCCAAGGCCCCCAGGCTGTGCTCTTTCCATCACCTCTTGGCTCAATGTATGAGGCAGACGCGTTGTCACTGCTGTGCTGGTGGCCTGATTTTCTCCAAGAAAGACATGAGGTGCTCCAGGAAGGGTGGCTGCAGCATCCACGGCCTCAGGGGTCCAGCGCCTCCCAGCTCTGAAGCAGGCAAGGCACAGGCTCAGCTCCAGAGCTCCCAGTCTGGTAGGAGCCCCTCACCACCCCTGGAAATATTGGTGAACCTTGGCCTGACATTTGCCAGTTTACAAAGGGCTCTGGTCTGCGCTATCTTATTTAATTTAATCCTGGGGGGTGGGGGTGGGCATTGCATTCCTGCTTGAGTTTTGGAGTAAGACTAACTTGGATGCAAATCCTGGCTCCACCACTCATAGCTAGGGGCCAGTTCACCTCTTTAAGCCTTAGTTTCTTATCTGCAGAATGGAGATGGGACTAATACTACCTGTCTCATAGGGTTATCGTGAGGATTACATGAGGTCATGAATGTTATGTCTCTGGTGTATGGGCAGTGCTCAGAGTGTGACTTCTGGATGTTGATATTATCATCCTAATTTTACAAATGAAGCCTGGAGAAAGTGGGTAACGCACAGAGAAAGTGGCCCTGCCAGGATGTGATGGATCAAATATGACTTAGAAAACCATTCCTAGGAGGAGGCACTCTGAACCTGGTTAGAGAGAATGATGTTAAAGGAAACTTTCAGGCACCGGGGAAGAAGTTTTAATCACTTATTTCTTTGACTAAATCAATCAAATCTTTTAAGTAGAATAGAGACTTTTTCCCAAAGAAAACCAATCATAACGGAGGGAGAGAGCAGGGTGCTCAGGCAGAAGGAGGAGCCGCAGAAAACCAAGCCCTTTTCTCGTTGACAGCTCCAGGCTTCCACTCTGTCGTGTGCTCGCTCAAGAGATTTTTCTTCAGTGGAGAATGAGTGCGAGTTTAATACTGTGTTTCCATAAACCGTGTTACTGGTGGTTCTGCCGCAAATGTCTCTGCCTTTGTCTCCAGAGACGTGGGCCCTGCAGAGTCCACCAGTCGGTGGTGGGTGGTGGGGAGGATGTGCTCTCAGACTTGGGGACCTCAGTCTATTTCTCAGGTCAGGGCAGTGGGAGGCTGTGTGGGAAGGGGGACCTTGGCCAAGCTCTTAAAGATCATTCCAGGAAAAGACCTAGGCAGACCTCTCATCTTGCAAAGGCTCTATCAAGCCTTTCTGCAGATATACCACTTTCTTTTTTTTTCATATTCAACTCCCTTTATAATCCAGGTTGACGATTATAAAGCAAGTGCCCCCACCCCACTTGGCACATACCCCAGGCGCACTGATCATGCATCCGCAGCCCCTACCCCATGGCTCTCTGGTCTGTGACCCTGGACCTTTGCTCTCACCGTGACCTTCACCTGCAATGACCTTCCAGAAATATGGCTTAGTTAGTCGGGGAAAGCTGGGGCTTTTGGAATTAGAGCTGGATTAGAATCCTGGCTTCCAGTCATCACCTGTGTGACTTCTGTCATGTTATCGAACTTCTTTGGACCTGAGTTTCTTTCCCTCTGAAATGGGGGAACTAGCAGCCTTGGAGGAGTCAGTGGGATACTGTGCACAGAGGGCTTGGCCCAGTGCCTGGCACGGAGAGGCAAATGAGAATGGAGCAGAGCAGGCAGGGGGTGGGGGATAGAGGAGTGATGTCTGGGCTTGTGGCGACCAGGCCTCTTAGCTGTGCCGCTTTTGGCTGCTGTGTTCAAGCTCTGTGTGGGGTGCCAAGCCTCCAGTGTTGGCTCTTCCCTCTGCATGACCAGTGAGATGTTTCACTCGAAGTCATCTCGCAGCATCTTTTTGGAGGAAGTGTTCTATGTGACTAAGACTCCGAATAGCTCGGGCAATGCCGGGCTCATCTGTTTCTGAAATATTAAAGACTCTCTGAAGTGAGTTAGACTGAGCAAAGTGATGACGCCAGCTTATAAATAATAAACCCCTCGGGGGCTGCTGAGCCGCTGTCATCTGGTGTGTGGGTGCCTCTCACAGACCCTCCCCTCTCCCACACCAGGGGGCTGTCCTCCCAAGCCGGGATCCTTGGGAGGGGCTTCAGGGGCTGCTTGCACTGGGCTCTCCAAGATTCCTGCCTCCCCGGCAAGCACAGCCCTGCCCTCTGCTCCGTGGCAGGTACTGCAGCTCCGTGGAGCCTCACAGATTTCCAACACACGTCTTCTACCAGGGCTCTTGATGCATGCTGTATTAGCTTGCTAAGGCTGCCATAACGAAGTGCCACGCACTGGGCGGCTTAAACAACAGAAGTTCATTGTTTCTCAGTTCTGGAGGTTAGAAGTCTGAGATCAAGGTGTTAGCAGAGTCGGTTCCTTCTGAGGGCTGTGAGGGAGAATCTGTTCCAGGCCTCTCTCCTGGCTTCTGGTGGTTTGCCGGCCATCTTGAGCGTTCCTTGGCTTGTAGACGCATCTCCCTCATCTCTGCCTTCACGTTCCCATGATGTTCTCCCTGTGTGCGTGTCTGTCTCTGCATCCACATTTCCCCTCTGTATAAGGGCACCAGTCATATTGGGTCAGACCCCACCCTAATGACCTCATTTTCACTTGATTACCTCTATAAAGACCTGATTTCCAAATAAGGTCACAGTCTGAGGTACTAGTGGTTGGGACTTCAGTGTATCTTTTTGGGGGACACAACTCAACCAATAACACATGGGTAGGCATGTGCCAAACTTGTGTGCCTTGGAGGTTGCAAGCTGTGGACAGTGTCACCCAGAAATCCTTGACTGTTCTTGGACTGTCCTGGGCTCTGGAATCAGAGACTCTCTGGACTGTCATTTACTGATGAGGACACTGAAGCTCTGAGAGGGGCACCCCTGCGGTAGAACACCGGCAGCCTGAATCCCAGGCCGGTGGGCTTGCCACCACACTCCGTGTCTCCCCTGCTGGAACTGTGAGGTGTGAGTGAGTGTATTTCTATGACCAGAGGAAAGGAAGGGAAGAGAGTGAGGGGAAGGAAACATTTAGTGTGTGCCAGATACTTTCACATCATCTCATTTAATTTTTATGAGAACATCTATGCTGTCCCCGTTTTTTTTTTCTTTTTTTTTTTTTTATTGTGGTAACATAACGTAACATAAAATTTACCATCTTAACCATTTTTAAGTGTACAGTTCAGTGGTATTAAATACATTGTTGTACTGCCATCACCACCATCCATCCCATAACTCTTTTCATCTTGCAAAATTGAAACTCTGTACCTATTAAATAACAACTCTCTATTTCCCATCCCCCCAGCCCCTGAAACCACCATTCTACTTTCTGTCTCTATGACTTTGACTACCCTAGGTACCTCGTATAAATAGAGTCTTGCAGTATTTGTCTTTCCATGACTGGCTTATTTCACTTAGCATAATGTCCTCAGAGTTCATCTATGTTGTACCATAAGTCAGAATGTCCTTCCTTTTTAAGACTAATATTCCATGGTATGTATACACCGCATTTTGTGCATCCATTCATCTGTCAAGACGCGTGGTGGGCTTCCACATTGTAGCGATTGTGAATAATGCTGCTATGAACATGGTGGACAAATACCTGTTTGAGTCCCTGATTTCAGCTCTTTTGGGGATATACCGAGAAGTAGAATTAGTGGATCATTTGGTAGTTCTATTTTTAATTTTTTGAGGAACCTCCAGACTGTTTTCCACAGCAGCTGTACTGTTTTACATTCCCACCAACAATGCACAAAGGTTCCAATTTCTCTACATTCTTGCCAACCTTGTTATTTTCTGGTTTTTTTTGATAGTAGCCATCCTGATGGGTGTGAGGTGGTTTCTCACTATGGTTTGTATTTGCATTTCCCTAATGATTAGTGATGTTGGGCTTCTTTTCATGTGCTTATTAGCCATATTCATGTATCTTCTTTGGAGAAATGTCTATTCAAGTCCTTTGCCCATTTTTGAATCAAGTTCTCTGTTTTGTTGTTGAGTTTTCATCCCCGTTTTTATGATGAGCGAATCAGGGAGGTTAGGTAACTGGCCACAGACTGCACAGTAGAGGTGGAGCTGGAATGAGGACCCGGCAGTCCACACCAAAGTTCCCTCTCCTTCCACTTTCCACTGCGTGCTGCCTTAGTCGTGGCTGCTTGTGTCAATGATTGGTTGGAAAAGGGAAGGGGAGCAGGTCAAGTCAGTAAGGATTTGTTGAAGCGCCTGCTGTGGATCCAGCCCCTGCCTGGATTCCGTAGGGAAGTTAGGAGGGCGTGTCCATAGCCCTGTCCTTCAGTGGTTCCAATCCAGTTGGGGAGAGAAGATTCAGACTCATAAATGAATCAGAGAACAGTACAAGGGTTATGTTAAGGGCCATGTTGGTCTGAGTAGACAGGTCGTGGTCTCCACTGAAGCTCCTGGGGAGAGGGTGCTGGTAGCAGAGGGCCTTTTGGATCAGGGCCCTGCCTGGTGGGAGGCTGGCCTTGATGCGTGCGTGGTCCAGGAGGAGACAGATGGACTTGCTCCATTGGACATGGGGGCTGCAGAGAGAGGACCACTTCTTGAGGACAGTGACTAGCTGGAGCCTGAGTGTGGAGGACAGTGAGAGAAAAGGATAGGAAGAGACAGACAGGCCATGTGGTCTTGCACAAGCCAGGAAAGCAGCGAAGCAGCTTGTCCTTGATTTTGGAAGGAGCTCTCACCAAGTGGAGGCACCGACTCACTGCCCCCTGTGCCACTTGCCATGTGCACCACCGGGATGCAGACCCAGGTGCCCTGGCCAGAGCATCGCCAACAGGACCAAAAGCTCTGTGGGCATGAACTTGGGCTGCTGCTACTGAGCCCCAGGGATCCAGCGGGTGTGTGTGCAGGCCCACTCCCCGCCCAGCTTCTTTCAGCTCAGCTCTGGGCGGGCTCAGAATTTATTTCACTGACTTTCTTTAGAACTTGTGTCTGCTCATCGTCCCAAGAAATGGGCCTCTCATGGATGCTCTTGCTCCATGTTTCTCAGGCCTCTGGCAGCCTTGCCGAGCACCTAAAATTTTTTGTGTAGCAACTTCCATGATCCGTGGAGCCAGGGGTTAGCAAGAGGCCCCTGCAGCTGTGTTAGTGTTTCTTGCAGCATGGTCTTCCGACCACCTGAATCCTAGCTGTCTAGAGCACGTGTTAAAATCACAGGGTCCTGCCCGCCTCAGTCTCCTGAGTTGGATTCTCTAGGGGTAGATCTCAAGAATCTGTATTTTTAATCCTTTCTTCTTAGGTAAGTCTTCTCTACACTAAAGATAGAGAGCTACTTCACCAAGAGACCAACGTTATTGCTCAAGTATTGAACATTTGGATTTGCAGCAATATGGAAAATGCTGGTAACTGCTAGTTACCATTTTGACTGAACATCAGCTGTGTGTGGTGTCATTGAATCGAAATCTTGTGTTAGCTGAGCATAGCCACAGAGCAGCCAGGTGTTGGAGAGCACGGGCAGGCCTCCGTGGGTGCAGCCTCTGCTGGCTCTTGGGCTGCTCTCCTACTTAGGGTGGCGTTTCTCAGCATGGTCCTTGTCTTACCCGCGTCAGTGCTCAGGGTCAGTGGTAAAAAATGCAGCACCTGGGTCCTGCTCAGAAGGACTAATTAAGATCTCTGAGGATGGGGGTCCCCAAATCTGCATTTTAAGCAAGATCCCTGATGATTCTTCTATTCAATAAAGTTCAGGAAACACAGCCCTCACCTCCCTGCCTGACACCTTAAAGATGGCTTGGGGGTGGGGGGTCCTGCTAGTCTTGAGAGATGGAAGGGACTGGGGGAATAATCTAGTCCAACCACATAGTTTTACAGATTAGGAACAACTCATTTTCTGATACCTCCCTGCTCTGGGTTTGTGATTCTTTCCCCTCCTTTCTCAGCACAGGAAGATTCACAAAGGAGAGCATTCTGGATAGAGCTTCCCCCACGTGTCATGTCTGTGCTGAGCACTCTGCTCCTCTCATCTCATTTAATCTCTCTCAAGGCTATGAGATGATTTTAGGTGAATGTTCTCCCTGCCTCTCTCTGATTAGGACCTGCTTTCCCTGGGTGCTGAAATCCTGGGCCTTCCTGTTCTTTCTCCCCTCTCCTCTGCCTTTTGTTCAACAGACCTTGGGTGAAACATCTCCCATCTGAAAGTTTAAATGGCCATGATAAACTTTTGTTCCAGGGACTTTGCTCCCCTCCCCGCTAACTTTCTAAGCTCTTTAAGAAAGATTCTGGACGGAACCATTTTGATGCGGCATCTCCTCATCCCAGGCTTGAGTGAGGTTTGTAAATAATGAATCAGACCAGGGTCAATATCTTATGGCAAATGATTTAAGATTCCTACCAAATGATCTGTTGGAAGACATTCCCAGGCACATTTCTTAATTATTCATAAGATATATAAAGTTATAAATCATTGACTAGATGATAATAAATGTTGTGAATATTTCTGATGAGATTTCATACATTGTCTGGAATCTGCATTGAGGCCTTGCACTTTGAGAAGGTCCCCAAGAGGACAAACCCTGCCTGAATAATTGCACTTCATCTTGGTGCAGAGGTTCTGAACTGGGAGTGATTTTGCCCCCACCTCCCAAAGGGGACATTTGGCAAAGTCTGGAAACATTTAGGTTGTTACAAGTGGGAGGAAGGGTGCTACTGGCGTCCAGTGGGTGGAGGCCAGGGATGCTGCTCAACAGCCTACGATGCACAGGACAGGCCACAGCAAAGAGTGATCCAGCCCCAGATGTCAGTAGTGCCAAGGTAGAGAAACCCTATCTTAGTACTACTACCAATGCTGTTGTCATCAAAACCTGTTTTGGAAATATCACTCATCAGTCCAGAAATATTTGCAGGGCTTCAGCTGTGTTCCCAGTCCCATGCTAGGTACTGAGGATACAGAGATGAGAAACACTATCATTTCAACAAAGGAATACACAGTTCAGTGAGGGTGATGAAAAAGAAAACCAAGCAGTGTAGCGATGGAGATGTGCCAGGCTGCTTGGAGCACAAAGGAGGGCTGTGCCTGGGGGCCAGGAAGGCTCCCTGAGAAGGCGATGCTTGAATGGAATCCTCGAGCATAAATAGGAGACTGATGGGTGGCTGCAGGGTGGGGGAACAGCACGTGCAAAGACCTGGAGGGAGGACATGGCATGTTTGGGAGCTGCGGCTTATTCACTGTGGCTGGAATGGAGAGCACCTGGAGGGGGCTGCCAGGTTCAGAATCCCCCTTTTCAGGACCTTTGTTCCTTAGGCCTGGCTTACAGCATAGTGAGAGATTTTTATTGATGTTATGACATCAGCTAGACACCAGGGCATGAGCATCTTCCACTTAGCTCTCAAGTGGCTGATTTATGAGCAAATATCTTCTCACTTTGCAGTACTTCACAGCTGCCTCCCAGTTTTCCAACACTGGAACAAGCCCATCGTAAGACAGGAGGGGAGAGGAGCACTATTAGAGATGTGAGTGGTAGTCCGGGACTCACACTTCTCTCAGAGACTCTTGTCCTGAGAGGTCTCTTTCTAGGGCCTCTTAATCAACTTTTAGCAACTTGCACCTTAGCTGCTTCTCCGGGTGTTGGGGTCTGTCCTCCCCCGTGCTCAGAATCAATTGATGAGATGGATGTAAAAATTACATTAGGATGGAAAACAGTATGGTGGTTCCTCAAAAAATTCAACAGAATTACCATGTCATCCAGCAATTCCACTTCTGGGTATATCCCCCAAACAGTTAAAAGCATGGTCTCGAATAGCTATTTGTCCATCCATCTTCATAGCAGCATTATTCACAATGGCCAAAATGTGGAAGCAAATTAAGTGTCCACTGATGGATGAATGGATAAACTAAATGTGGTATATACACACAATAGGATATTATTTAGCCTTAAAAAGGAAGGACAGTCTGACACATGCTACAACATGGATGAACCTTGAGGACATTATGCAAAGTGAAATAAGCTAGTCATTAAGGGACAAATACTGTATAATTCCACTTACATGAGTTACCTAGTGTAGTCAGATTCATAGAGACAGAGAGTAGAATGGTGGTGGCCAGGGGCTGGAGGAGAGGGAATGGGAAGTCATTATTTAATGAGTGCAGAGTTTGTTTTGTGAGACGAAAACAGTTCTGTGGATGGATGGTGGTGATGGCAACATGACGATGTGAATGTACTTAATGCCACCGAACCGAACACTTAAAAATAGTTAAGATGGTAAATTTTACGTAATGTATATTTTACCACAATTAAAAAGAAAAGAGAATTACGTTTGGGAAAAGGCGAAGGCATGATATCCTAAGACCAAAGAGAACACAGGTTATCACTGGGTGGCCCTGTGTATTTGAAAAGGAAATGTAAGAAAAGAGAGGGAAGCCTCCAGACCCCTGCACTGAAGGGGTGTCAGCAGAGCTCCTTCCAATTCTGATGGAGCCCGTGTCGCGGTGGAGGAGAGGTGAGAGCTGAGGGCAGTCGCCCGGCATGAAGCAGCGTGGAAGGCAGGGGTATTGGAGACCATCGAGAGGCCTCTCACATTCGCATTTCAGAAAGATTTTCTGGGATTAAGGTGGACAGTGGCTTTGGGGATAGGTGCAGGGATAGGGGAGAGAGTAATGACGAGAGCCTGGAGGCAATGAGACGTGGTAAAACGATCCAGCTGGGCACGAGGAGCGCCCGAGGGAAGCCGCGGAGGTGATGGAGAAGAGGGCATTGATGTGGGAACTGCTTCCCAGGCCCTAGAACGACTGCCCCTGGGGGCCGAGAGGCAGGGAGGACCCCAAGCTGTGTGGACGGGGCATGCCGTCACTGCGCGGGGAGGACCGGAAGTGGGGGCCGCTGCGTGGGGAGGACCGGAAGTGGGGGTCCCTGAGTGCGGGGACCGGCAGTGGGTAGGTGGCGGTGAGAAAGTTGAGTTCCCTTGCGGACGCGTCGCGCCCGAGGTGTCCCGGCGTCCCCTGCCCCGGCAGCCAGTGGCGTGCGTGGATGTGGCGCCGAGGAGGACTTGGGCGCGGGCCCGGGGCTGCGGGTTTGGGCGACGCTGCGGCGCGGACCACAGCTGGGGCAGACAGTGAGGAGGCCGTTCACTTGTTCGTTCAGTGAGTAGGCGCTGAGCCCAGCTCTGAGGTGCGCTGTGCTGGGCGTGGCGGGGGCCAACTTGCGCTTCATTATGTGCTCAGGTGGGATTTGTTGAGCATCTTGTGTGGACCGGGCACCTCGCTAGGAATAAAGATGGAGGAAGACCCAGCTCAGCCCAGGGCAGGCCCTGCAAAACCTGTTGTTTTGAGGAGACCATCGACTTTTGACCATCGAGTTTAGACAGTTGTTTCAAGTCCTTCCTCAAACTCAGAGAACGTAGGCCTGGGACGCCAGCAGAGTTAACAGAGCCCCTGAAAATGTGGGGTTTATAGCAACTCAGTTAGTGGTTCCTTCACAGTATGCAGTTGTTCCTACAAAAGAGCAAATCCTCTGGGCCTCCTGGCCAAGTTTTTAATGTTTTAATCTATGGGAGTGAAATCTGCTAACCCTCACTTTCGAGTCTTCAGTTGACTTATGAGTTTGTTTTTTTTGCCAAAGCTAAAACACAAAGTTTGCTGCCCCAGCTAACGCTAACTCAGGCATTTGTGCTTGTGACTCCAAACTGGGTGCCTTAGGCTGTTTGTGCCTATTGATCTGAGGCTCAGGGAGTCTTTGGGAAGCCAGAGGATCTTAGGAACACAGCCCGGATGATGTCGGCAGCCAGTCACCCCAAGACGCACAGACAGGCGGCAGTTGGGTTGGCAGGAATGGGGCTCATGTCCTGGGTTCCTGAAGGCACAAGGCTTCCTAGAAGGGCTTGCAGACTGAGGGAGGCTGTTGGTTACCTCTGGATTCCCTTCTTGTCATCCTCTTATCAGGCTGGTCAACACTCCACACCCGAGATGCACCTTTCCTGGAGGGATAAACTGAGTTGCTTGGGATGTAGAATGTTTATTAGGAAACCCTTTATAAAAATCCAGGTGTTGGCCTTCACACGCACACAGCTTTGATCAGGGGAGCTGTGGGGCCGCTGGAAGAAGGCAGAGGGAGACGTCAGTCAGCAGTCCTGGATTGCTCTGCACACATGCCACCGTCCACGGGCTCAGTGACCGAGAGTAGTTGTGTTGGTGAGGTGGTTGGAGTGATCATTCTCCCCTTCTGCTTCACTGTCTCCGTGCTCTCTGCAGGGCTTAATTTTCCTTAAATTCTTCCATTAGTTTTATTTACGATGCAATAATGGTGGCAAAAGTGGTTGTGGTTTGCTGTTGTTTACAGTGCGGCCCAAGCATGGTTACCAGACAGTAAATCCTGTGCTCTGCTGTGAGGCGGTTTCACAAGGAACGAGGAGCAATGGGTGGGGAGGGCTGCGGGGATCAGGCAGGTTCCTTCAGAGCCACTGGGGCTGAGGGGCTCCAGCAGCTCCCCGTGCATAGACGTGAGCAGCTTGTCTCTGCAGGAGAGATTGTCCACGGCCCCTTGTGGCCACCGAAAGGTGTCCTGGGCATTTAAATAAGGAAACCTTAGTAGACTTCTTCATATGTATTCCAATGGGAGAAATAATATTCTATTTGGCTTTTGGAGGAAATGATACTGTAAAATTTAAAGGAAGCACTTAACACGAAGCCAATTCATTCCTAGCTCCTAGCGTTATCTAATAAGAACAAATACGAACTGACCTTTGATGCTTTTTCAGTCCCAAGACTTGTAGGAACAGCTGTTCCAGGAGGTAGGAGACCTCAGCTCCAGGAGGTAGGAGACCTCAGCTCTAGCCCCCAGTGCACCTCTCACGACTTCAGTGGTCTTCCTATGGCACCTTCCTGGGCTTCAGTTGCTTCATCTGAAAAATGGGGTTGATAATACCTTCCTGACAAGGGTAATGCTCAGAATGTTTATCAACTACTCCAGCCAGGGCGTTAACCTACCAAAAGCTAAAATTCTATGAACATTATCAAAAGCAAACATTGTTAATGTTCATTATGTTTTAATATGCACAATAAAATGCATATATTAATATATGTTAATAAAAACAAATGACCAAGCAGTACATATTGTATTGTGTAATTTTGGTCAGAAAATAAATATTTGCACACCAAAAATGCTGGGCAGGACAGTCACCAAGGTGTACACAGTTTTGAAATTACCTTTAGCTGGTGAGATTATGATGATTTTTCTAAGAAGGCATACTAATAAAGTAAAATGAGTCTCCTTTCAGATTTAGCAAGGGCAGCAGTATTCCAGGGAGAGGCTGAGAAACTCCCTGTCCCTCAAGTCCTTCCAGATGCCAGTTCTTGAGCATCTCCTCTGTGTGGCCATCTGTCCAGAGGGCCTGGGTTTGCTCCTGCATTCATTTCTGCCACAATGTCTGGTGTAGCCCTGGCTGTCTCTGATGGCCTTGGTGAGGTCTCGCAGACCATGAGCATGGAGTCCTGGAGACGAGAAAGTGAAAGCACTGAGCAAGAACTAACGGCTGAATTAGCAGCAGAGTGGGGACTCCCAACCAGGCTTTCTCTTCTGCAGCAGAGCTCTAAAGTGGGCTTACCAAAGTGTGCCCTGTGGTGTTCCACCAAAAACAAAACACAGTTCCATGCTCAGACAAGTTTGGCATTTCTTTACTGCAGGACTTCTCAGTGTCTTTACTTTGTGCATTGCAAAAGTACAATATGGGTTATATTCCTTGGTGTTCCCAAACGCCTTTGACCATGGAACCCTTTGATAATGGGGTGTGTTATAGTACTAGTTTCCACAGAATACACTTTGGGAAATGCTACTCTCTAGGATTATGTGAGGGACTCTGCAGAACTCTGCATCCTATAGAATGTGATCATCAACTACAAGCACGTTGGAGGGAGAGCTCTACCCAGTGCTCATGGTTGTTGTGCCTCTTGAGAGTTAACACCAGCCGAGGGGTGGTACCTGTCCGTCTGCCTCCTCCAAGAATATGCTGCCCAGACAGCCCCCCTCGGCAGCCCCACGTGAAGGCCTGGGCTCCTGTTGATTTCCCCGCTAAGTCATGGTTTGGGGAGCTTGTGAGTATTACCATCACTCATGCCAGTGTTTCTAGGAGGAAGCAGTTCTGAGGTTCACACAGCAGGGGGCTTTCTAGAAGCAGCAGTTGCTCTATCCACGAACTGCTGGAGACTCTTTGACCTGCTTTACATAGTCTTTTGTTGGCAGCATTGCAGCCTGGTTTGAAACCCGTTTATCTGACCTTAGATGTTGCTCTAGGAACATTAGGAGAGGTGCTCCGAGGGCCTGCCTCACCCCTAACAGTTTCTCCTTTGCCCCCTCACCCAGCACCCCTAAGAGGACTAGCTCCTGAAGAATGTTCTTTTAGTTGTAGGTGCCTTCGCTTACTTGATTTTCCCCGTGTTTGGAGAGATGCCTGCCTTAGAAACAGCAATGCCTGTTGAATGCTTATTCGGTTCCAGGCACTGTCCTGTGAACATTCCCTGTGTTAATCTTCACAACAGTCATATGAGATAGGTACTTTTATTACTTTCATTTTGCAGATGAGGAACCTGAGGTTCAGAAAGGTTGAGTAACCTGTTCCTGTCACACAGCTAGAGTTTTCACCTCAACCCACAGCCTTGAGGGAGACCCTTAGCATCTGGGTGTCTCATGAGTGCATTCTTGGGGGTTCGTTGTTTTGTCCCGGCTACATTTTTACAAAGGGTGTTAGATTTGGCCTTGACTGCCCCGTTTCCTTGGACAGGGCTGATCTGGCCCCTTCATAGATTGGGGTCCTTTTGCCTGGGAACCCCAGGAGTGGAGTGGGTCTAAGCCGTGGTGAGATTGTGCTACTTGCTCAGGAGCAGCATCCAGGCGGCGGCAGACTGTCCAACGTGGGGCATAAATCTTGAGCTATTCTTGGCCCGCAAAGACAGGATTTTAATGATCTGGCTCCTCTGGGCCTTGGAGACTTAGCAAAATTTTAAAGTATCCATCTAGAATATAGGCTTCCCTTTCCCCTGCCCCGGTTGTCTCCTCCTTCTTTTATGTCATAAATATTTGAGCAGATTCTGTCTGTATCTGTCTTGTCTCATTTGCTGATGGTAGGTGTCAGGAGGGAGGTGTCCTTGCTCTAGATCCTTCTCTCTGACCATGTCTACCTCCTCATTGTCCCTTCTTTAGTGAGATTGAGCCCTTGGCGGCTGAGGTCAGTCAGAGGATTGGCAGTTTTCTAGAGAATCTGGACTGTGACACATTGATTCCTCTAGCTGGTTGGGGCCAGAATTCACCTGTCAGGCTGCCTTTTGCTGTTGCAGCCACCAAGGCCCTGCTGGGATTCATAACACCTCAGCCCCTGAGATGTTGGGAGATGAGCAGTTCATAACCCTGGGCTGGAGACACTGCACAGATAGTTTCATACCTGGCAACATTAGCCAAGGAAGAAATCAATCAATCGATAAGGATTTATTGAGCACATAGTCTGTAACTGTCAAAAAAGTAGCCACTAAAGCAATTTGAATTTAAGAAACTCAACTCTTGTCAGAGGGCCAAGCCTGGAAAAATTCCCATCGGTGTTTTTGGGCCTCATTGTCTTCCCACCCCCAGAGCAGGGGAACTCCCTTTCCCATTGTGCATGCATACCTGCTTCCTGGTTCTAGGTTCTCATAGTGCACCTTGGGGCCTCAGAGACCCCCACATTGGGCCACCGAGGCCTGCCCAATTTGGATGGATAACTTCAGTGATGACAGTGGGCAAGGTTGATGGGAGCCCTTCTGCTCCTGCTCCTGTTCTCACTCTCCCCCCCCCCTTCCTCTTCTGTTTCTCTATTCTTGGGTGCCCATTAGCCACCCTCCTCTGGATTCCTTCTCCGTCAACCACAGTCTGCATAGGAATGAGAACAGCCTTAATTATTAAGTGCTCTGAAAGTCGCATCCTATGCGAGGCCTTTTACATAAGCATGTCATTCAATCTGCAGAACCACACTGTGAAGTAGGTTTTATTATTGCTATTCTTTGCTTGTTTTTTCAGACAAGGAGACTAAGCTGGACTTGCCCTGTATATTATAGATGATAAGTAGAAGGAGCAGAATTCAAACCTAGATCTGCCTGACTTCTGAGCCCAGGCTCTTGGTCACCAAGCCCTCAGAGGCCTCTCAACATCAACACTGATCATCTGAGTGGCTCACCTGGCACTGGGTATCCACGAGCTGTGTCCTTACTGTCTTTTTGTCGGGTTATACTCATTTCACCAGCGGGACTTGAGACGACTTGAGGAATGTCCCACAGCTCCTCCCCCAGTGGCTGGCAAATGGAAAGAAGTGCTACACAACTGTTTCTTGAGGAATGATTTGGGTGTTACCTCCTTGGCCCAGGTGGATTTTTAACAGAGCCCATCAATGTCTTAACACAAAGGAACGAGTCAAAGAGGGGATTCAGAGTATGTCAGGGTAAGAAGCTTGCTTGGGGAATCTGTCAGTTCTCATTCAGGGAAAGGAAAAAAGAGGGAGGGACAATGAAATAATATTTATTAAGCAGCAAGGCACAATATGTAGCAGTCACTTTTCATGCGTTATCTGACAGCTCTATGAAGTAGTATTATAATTCCTGTTTTTCAGATGAGAAAATGAGATTCAGAGAGATTAAGTGGCTTTGTCAAGGACACAGAGCTATTAAATGAAGAATTGGACTCAAACCCAGATTTTTCTCATCATAACCCATGTGGTTTCCACTCTGTATACAGCCTCTCCTCTCTAATCTTTGAGTCACGTTTAGGCAAAAGATTTAAAATAACTCCTATTGGTATTAACATTAGAGGAGGCACAGTCGTGTTTAGAAGACCAGAGCAAAGGCTGAAATCTTGCATTTGTATCACGGATTATTGACCTAGAATTTCTGGACCCTAGAGACTCTATGAATAGCTCTCAAGAAGTTCCCTTGAAATTGAAAGCAAGAAGTGTGTTTATGTGTGTTTTCCCTGGGAGAGGGAGAGGGGCCATAGCTCTCATCGGTTTCTCACAGGTGTCTGTGACTCAAAACAGCGTTGGGGCTTCCAATTTACAGGAACAGAAAACACATTCCCAAAGGAAATTTCATCCATGGACTTCTGATCAGGAGAAGGCTTTGTCCTGGGTCGTTGACATTAGAATTTCACATGCGTTCAGGAGGGAGTACGAGTCAGAAGATCTCTCAAAGCTCTTTGAAGCTCTCAAGTCAGACTCTCATGATTCTGAATCCCTGGAGACTGCAGTCTCCCAGCCTCTCCTACAGCAGGTGGTGAATTGGATACGACAGAAGGTGGATGTGCAGGAGCCAGGAGCTGGAGGATTTTCTATTTGGCAAGGGCAGGTTCTGAGTGAAGCTCTGCCCTTTTGGGTCAATGCATTTCACGTTCTAGCGGATGCCAGGGGAAAGGAGGAGAAGGATGTGTCCGGGCAGCAGAGTGCACTCAGAGTCAAGTCTGGATGCAGATCGTCCAAAGTATTGTCGTGTTCACTTTTATAAAAATAGAGCCTGTTATCTTGGGTAGGCAGAGACCTTCCTTCTGACTTCTTGCACTCAGAATGATTTGATTTCCAACGTGGTGGTTGAAAAACAAACACATCACAGTGAATCTGTTGGTTTCTCCGTACATAAAGTGGCGTCTTTAATTGAACTGGACTGTGAAAAATACTCTCTAAACATGACCCAGTGATCTGAAATGTTCCCCGAAAGAGGATGGATGGCATCTCTGCAGTGTGGTTGGTTATATATCTTCCTCCACTCACGCACATTCTAAAGGGGGGGACTCCTATTAGGCTTTGGAGCCCACTTTCTTCACCTTGAAATAAAAAGTGGAAAGTGAATGAGTCTAGAGATGACCTGGATTCTTGTCGTCCACGTCTTTGTGACTTTGATCACTAGACATTTTTGTGTCCCATCACAATGCATCTCGTTTATTTATTTAATTGTCCAGGCATCTGCCTATCTGTCTGTCTGTCTGTCTATCTATCGTCTGTTCAACTAACATTTCTTGGGTATCAGCCATTAACTGACCCTGCAATTGGGAATACAGAGATGAATAAAAATAGTCTCTGAGCTCTAGATACTAGAGTAGTGCTTCTCACTTACAGTGTGCACACCACTGCCCGGGAATCTTGTTAAAATGCAGATTCTGAGTGGTAGGTCTAGGGTAGGGCCCAGAGTTCTGCATTTTTCAAATGCTCCCAGGCAGTGCTGATGCTGCTGGCCCAAAGGCTGCACTTTGAGGAGCAAGTGGCTCCAAGGTCCTTATCATGTCCCCCCATCTTCTCAGCATTATCGTGAGGATTCAGTGGATGATTGTATACAAAGGCACTTTAGAAAAGCAGAAGGTGCTTATCAAATAGAATGTTTGCTCTAACAATGTATCCTTTCTGGGTCTCCAGACAGTTAGGTAATGCAGACCGTTCAGTTGGAAGTGTTATTTGGCCTCCTGGTTGGCTCGGTGGAATTGGGGGCCAAGCTGAGGTGGATGAATATCAGAAGATTCAAGTTTTAATCTAGATTCAAAGTTAGATCAGGCAGTTACATAAGCTAAGCTCCCTCCCCCCTCCTTCCCTTCCTTCCTTTTTATATAAGCTTTTCTATGAAAGATGTTCTCTTTCTCTTCAGATTGCCCAGAGCAGCAACCCTCTGCAGGGAGATGTGGTTTTGCCATGTAGCTAATTGGCAAGATTCAAAGCCATAATAAAAAGCCAAGTATTTAATCCGAGATTAATTAGTGAATACATACTATGTTAGTCTGATAAGGAGAAAGCATTTCTGTCCTTTATGGGAAAATGGTCATGTTGTGTATTATGTGTAGGGTGAGCCCTTCATCAGCCAACACAATATTAACCCAAGGGAAGGTCACTTTGTGTTTCGCAAATGCCCATCCTCTGTTGGTGTCTGTTACAAGGTGGTGGGGGTGGGGGTGTGAGAGGGTTGAACTTAGAGAAGACAAGAAGCAGTTTACTCTAGTCTCTTCTTTTTGCTGTCTTTAGGATGCAAAAATTAAAATAAATTTGATTTTTAAAAGGAGCAGTACCTCAGTAGAGCCTAGAGCAAAATCAATAATAAAATTTCAAGTTGAAAAATTACCAAGAGGGAGAAAAACATTGTGTTCAGATCCCAGAAGAAGAAAAAGTCTAAAATATATTTCATTGATCTTGTTAGAGCATTTTTAACTTTGCTGTTTTTCCCTCACTGTTTTGCCTTCGCAATGCAGAAATTCCAAAAGTTTATTTGAACATTGCATTAAAGAGACATTGTAAGCAAAGTTGCCAGAACAGTTTTGTAGAGTAAATCATTTTTTAGCAAACCCTGACTCTCTTTGGCATGTCAGTATCAGGAGGAAAGCCAGGAAAGAGAACTGTTTTGTTCTTTTATAAATTGACAATAGTTGTGTTCCTGAAAAGTTGAGTGCCAAATGAATTTTGTATATTGTGTCTTATTTTTGAATGTCCTTGGGGAATACCATAGAAACAAAGAAGCCTTTTGATTAAGTGAATACTTTCCTTCTCTCTTGTCTTGCAATTTTTTTATTTTTCTAAGTCTGGGTTTTTGTATGTTTAGTCTGCTTAAAGCAGGGACTGCCTGTGGACGAAGGGGAGGGAAGAAAGGATAATTTGTCCCCATCACAGTCTGCGAGATATAGGCTGAGTGCTGGGAGAACATTTCAGAGAGTCAGGCCAGATGCAGGGAAGCCTTCACAAAAGACCTTCAGGAGCGGGGCGAATCCACATGCTTCGGTGACGAGGGCACGAGGAGGGTGCAGCTCATAGCTTTGGGGCCAGACGGACCTGGATTTGGCTTGTGACTCCATCACCCTCCAGCTGTGTCCTAGAGGAGTCATCAGATCTCTGTACTGAAGTTCCTCAACTCAATGATAAGGCTGAGGCTATTTCCTTTAGAAGCTGCTTAAGATTGTGCCAGCCAGTAGGAGATGCTCAATAAAGGGCAGCTACATTTAGCGAGGGACCAGGGGTCTTTTGGTACAAAGCTCCTTGACCAAACTGGAACTGGAATGTCTGGTGGTTTCTCCCAGTCTCTCCCTCTGCATGTCCCCCATTCCTGACCCTACTTTGTGCTTTAGAGTCTACTAAAGCTGATATTTCTCCCAGTGATCTGTATAGAGAGTGCCATGATCCATTAGCAGTCTCGCACAAGTGCAAGAGAGGCAAATGGTGACACCAAAATGTCACGTTGCCATCTAGTTTTTATACCAAGCTGCTGCCCCACGCTCCCTGCCTCCACCCCATTACCTAGACAGGGGCAGAATCTTAGGGTGGGCCAATCCCCCTATTGACCCACTATCTGCTTTATGGCTAATGGCATAGAACAGCCCCTGATGTCTCTGTACTTCCACCTCCTTCCTTCTACCCTCGGTGTCTTCCCAGGGTATCCTTATGCCCTCCTGCTTCCGCTTCAAGGCTCAGCACCCCTAACTTTGCTCTCCTTCCCTCCACCTGAAGTTCCCCTCCCAGGTGGGTGGCGGGGGCTCAACCACCTACTGGCTGTATGATCTTGATTTGTTGTTAGTGCCATCAGTCGATTCCAACTCCTAGCAACCCTGTGTGCAGCAGAGCGGAACCCTCCCTGGTCTTTTTGTGCCATCTTCTTACCTTCCGGTGCTGTATCAGACAATGCTCCGCTGCTATTCATCAGATTTTCATGGCCAGTTTTTTCAGAAGTGGGTGGCTAGGTCCTTCTTCCTAGTCTGTCTTAGTTTGGACGCTCCACTGAAATCTTCCACCATGGGTGACCCTGCTGGTATTTGAAATAGAGGTGGCATAGCTTTCAGCATCACAGCAACACACAGCTACCACGGTATGACAACCGACAGATGAGTGGTGTGGTTCCCTGACCAGAAACAAACCTGGGCCGAGGTGGTGAGAGTGCGGAATCTTAGCTGCAGACCACCGGACTGTCTGTGATCTTGATGTACTACTTTTAATCCTAAAGCCTCTGTTTCCTTAGCTGTAAAATGGGGATGATGAGATCAGGCTGACAAAGTCCTGAAGATCAAGGATAATGTACAGAAAGCCCCTTGTTGTGGGTTATGAGCTCGTTTGAGCTAAGGACTGGGGGCCAGTGGTGAGGACTGTAATGGCTGAGCCAGTTAATGCATTGCACTTAGCAGGGACTTGCAGTACTTGGATGTGAGGAGCCGTCTCCAGAGGCAGAGTGGTGCAGTGGGAAGCCAGGAGGGCGGGCAGGAGGGAAGGAGGGAATGAGCAGCATTGAGTGCCAGGCCCTGTGCTGGGCCTTTTGTGTTGAGGTAGTCTCACGAGAGCCCTTTCCCTGCCTCTGGCTCCCCTGGATCTAGATCAAGGAGATCTAGTTGGTGGTAGGGTGGGTTCTGGCTTTCCAGCTGACCCTGCTGGAACGTGCCGTTGCTCCATCACTCCATGTTCTGCACCGGTCTCAGGGCCTGGTGAAGCTTCTGTGAGAGAGAGAGAGAGAAAGGAAAGGAGAGGGAGAGGGAGACGGAAAAAAACAGCTGAGCGAGCTGATGACCATGCCGTGCTGTTACTATTGATCAAGATCTCATCGATTCCTTTCTGTGAACTCTGGTCCCGCTATCGATCTCCAAGCACTACAGTAGAATAGGAAGGCATTGCACTGTCAGGAGTCAGGTGTGCTGGCCGGCTCAGAGGCTGGAGGGAATTGTGAGTGGGAGGACACAGGTAAGACTTCTGTGGAGGGGCTTCTTTTCCAGAGACCACTGAACTCTCTCTAAAGGAATTCCCATGTGTGGCAATCATTCCCTCCCTAAGAAAGAGGCAAGGCCACCTGGCAGGTGACATGCAAGTTGGCTTGGCAGTGACACACACCTGGCTTTGGCTCCTCTTCATCCACGTCCTTCATACGCTGTGGGCCCTCAGGCGTGTTACAGGACCTTTCCATTCATCTAGTTTTCATTCAATAACTATTTAGTGAGCACCTGCTGTGTACTGGCTACTTGGGATATACCAGTGAGTGACTTAGATCTGGTACTGTTTTAATCATGTTCTTTTTTTCTTGCTTGGAGAGGTCACTTTTTAAATTTTTATTCTGAAAAATGTCAAATATAGACAGAAGAAGAGTTTTCATTAAACCCCTATGTAACCATCACCCAGTT
The DNA here is from genome assembly GCF_020826845.1 of Diceros bicornis minor. Classification (NCBI taxonomy): domain Eukaryota; kingdom Metazoa; phylum Chordata; class Mammalia; order Perissodactyla; family Rhinocerotidae; genus Diceros; species Diceros bicornis. The sequence continues at coordinate 38,986,620 of NC_080768.1, read as the reverse complement.
TCAACAATTATTAAGTAGTTGAGCAGAGCTTTTCGCCAGTAGACTAAACAATTATAGTGCACTGTGACGAGAGCTAAAGGAAGTTGCTGTGAGAACTTAGGTGTGTTACTGAACCTCTCTGAGCCTCAGTTTCATCTGCAAAATGGAAAAAAATGCGCTTGCCTTATAGGATTAGATGATACTTTGTGTAGTGTGCTGAGGATGATGCCTGCAGGATGTGAGGACCTTGTCCCTGTGAGCAGTCATTGGGCTGCCGGGAGGATTCAGTGAGAGAATGTCTGCAGAGCGCTGGCGCGGGGTGATGGTGGTGAGATAGTCACAGTGGGAGAAGGGAACATGGGGATCGTTGCTGTGATGCTGGCTGCTTATAGCAAGTGCCTGGCCAATAGCCAGCACTTGATAGGTGGTGATGGTTATGGTGATGATGGTGATGGTGATGGTCAATGAAATAATGTCGAAGCTTCGTTCAAAGTTCACACAGTTTGGTGATTTCTGAATCGTTTTTAGGTTTGGTTCAAATCCCTGGTGCCCTGTCTGGCACTGGAGAGTAGAAGCTCAGTAGATAAAGCCCCAGGTTTTAGGGGCTTTGGGATAGGCCTCACTTGGGTGATGGCCCCAGACCCAGGAAGGAGGGTCCCGTACAGGTGAGGGAATGGCTTTGCGTGCCAGCCTTGGGCAGGCTACCTCACCCCTCCGAGTTGGGGTATCCAGTTGTAAAATGGGAAAGCCATTCCAGCCTCTCTGCATAGCAGGGACTGTTGTGAGGGTTACATGAGGTCGCCGTAGGGTACAGTCTATTCAGCTGTCCCGACTTGGGCTGTTTTCAGGTTCGTTTCATCTAATCCCACTTTCAAAAAGAGTGAGTTTTTTCTTTACCTTCAGGGATCCATTCCCTCAACCCCCAATATCCTGAGTGGTCTGATGAGAGGTTGTCCAAACAGGACAGAGTCTTAGGTTAGAGATGAGAGTGTCCCCAAACTGGGCAGTGGGCCAAGGGCAGCTGCTGGAGAAGGGAAGCCATCAGCCCCATGCCTGGTCCTCTGGAGTCTGGCTCTACAGAGACAGATGATGTTGAGCTAAGGTGTGAATGACTGTTAGTGCTTCATGATTTACATGTGCCTGTGAAGTATTTGCATTTTAGCCAAGACCTTCTAGAGACTATACTTTATTCCAAGGAGTTACTCTGTGGTGGAAATCTGAGAGGCTGTGTGATCTGGTGGAAAAAACACTGGGTATTTATAAGGAGGTGTGTGTTAGATTTTGTTGCAGAATAATGTATATAGTACAGTTATATTTTTTGAAGAAGATGATAAGTCAGTTGGATAATCACCGTAAGTACATACATGCATATGAGCGCATGTACAAAAAGATCTGGAAGGATACATGTCTAACTGATAACAATGGTGAATTTGGGAGGGATCTGGGATAGGAGGTGGGATGGCCCAAAAGTATTATAGTCTTCCTCTAATGTTTCAGTTTTTCCAAGGAGAATACAGTCATATGTCAGAGCAGGGGATTTGGAGTCAGAGCACTGGATTCTCTGGAGCTCCGTGGATAAAAGTCAGTGTCATTGTCCCCTCTGTGGCAGAGAGTGAGTGGATGCTGACCTGTCCATTTCCTCTTCCTGGTCCCACAGGAAGACTATATTTCCCAGCCTCCCTTGCAGTTGGTAATTACATGACTAGTTCTGGCCAGTGAAATGTGTGCAGAAGTAATGTCTGCTGTTTCTGGCCTCACCACAAATCCACCTGCACCAGCTTCCATGAAAACTCAATGATAGATCTGATAGTGAAACTGCTCTATGGCTGTGAAGAGATGTGACAGATGGGGTGGGTAGGGGGGTGGCGGCTTAGGAACTGTGCCTGTTGGAGCCCCTCAGGCCATGTGGTAGAGACCAGGATGGGTAGATGAGGCCCCTGAGACGGAGGCCTGGCCTCAGACCCTCTGAGGGGCTGGGGTGGGGGCAGGGGCAGAGAGGGGCTTGGGAGGAGGGCCTGTGGGCATCCTCAAGCTGCAGAGAGGAGCCTGTGGCTGGACGTAGTGCTACAGCTTCTCCAGTTACAGTAGAATCCATGGATCAGGCCAGGATCAATTCACTGCAGGCTGATAAGAGACTCGATGTGTTTTGGGGGGTTGGCCGTTGCCCAGGCCGAAGCAAAAACTTGCACTGTAAGCAGTAATTAAGAAACAATTTGCCCTTGGCCCCTGTTCCTGGGACGAGTGCCAGCCCCTGTGAGCCTTCAGCGTTGCTGGCCTCAGGAGCTGGCTCAGATGGGGACAGGTGACATGCGCTTTCATGCACTGCTGCTCACGTGGGCCTTGACAGGACTCTGTCCTCACTCCGGGCACTGCTCATCTGGTGCTCTCCTTCTGTGGGTGAATACTACTGGAAAGGCACTTGTAGGGCACAAAGGCGTGTCTGCCCAGTCTGCCAGTTTGCCAGGATAATGGGCCAGCATGGTCCTGGGAAAAGAGCTCTGGACTCTGGTTAGTGCTCTGGTGGTATCCATAGCAAGCTGTGTGAACCTGGCCATGCCATGCCATGCTCTGGGCCTCAGTTTCCTCCTCTCTACAATGGTCAAGGGGATCTTGTTTGTCTAATCACAGACCCTGGGAGACAGTGCAGCACAGAGACAGCCTCCCTGCCCTCGTGGAGCTTCCAGTCTGGTTCATCACTACATGCCCTTTGAGCTCAAGAATTCTTAGGCTCTGTGAACAGTGAACACTGAAATCTGAAGCATTCCATTTTGCAAAGAAGAGAGTGGAAATGAATTTGGGAATGAGGTAGAAGAGAAAAGATGGAAGAAAGCAGGACTTTTTGGAGACCCTGATATATAAACATTCTGCAAATCTCTGTAATATGTGCACTGACATGTACTTTTTGCATGTGGAGGCTTAAAATCGTTTGGTGTGTTTAAGAAAGTAGTGGGAGGGTAAGAAGAAAAGCAGATGGGGAAGAGGAAGAGAAAGGCACACTTCTTTTTGCCTTTACTCATGGTCAGGTTATTTTGTAGGAAGGCATCGTTTATGTACCTCTATGCAAATGGTCATGCAAATGAGCTGGTTTCCTAGAGTTAATCATTTCTCCTCTCCCCACTCACCAGTGAGTGAACTACAGCAGGAAGGGATTGACTTGCTGGTTCACAATCCAAACTCCCCCAAGTCTCAGCCTCTCCCCAAAGGCGCACACCTTTCCATCCGGAGGTTCCCTCAGGCTTCTGGAGAGCAGAGGCTGCTGCGAAACAGAGCTTATCCGGGGGCAGCCCCCCAGCCCGGAGGCCACTGAAGAGGTGAGGGAAGAACTGAAGGACAGAATTGCCAGTCCATCGGTTCAGAAATTCACATCTTTGTTTGACAAGATTTGCTGCCCTACTGTTTTGATGGTGGAGTGTCTCTTTCAGAATAAAAATGAACTTGGTCAATTGGCTGAGTAGAGATACCTTTTCCCTTCTTTGCAATCCTGTGGCTGGTGCGTGTCAGTCTCTGGCTGTGGAGGTGCAGGCAGGCCTAGAAGTCTCGTCCCAGAGGGCGCTTTCCTGGCTCTGTCCTCTCGTCTTTCCCCTCCCGACTCTGCGCCTCCCCAGCCACCCCTCGCTCTTGTTTCCTCGTATAAAGAAACTACATTTTATATACTCTAAAGCAGAACTGATCGTTAATTAATAAGAACAACAGCTTACATTTATAAACTGATTTGCAATTTACACAGCTCTTTCATAGACTTTTTTTTTTCCTGTTTGTTCTCTGCCACATCTCTTTGGAGGTAGGTCTGTACATACAGTTGTGGAAACCTCAGCTTAGGGAGATTAAATGGTCTGCCCGGGATCAGTGGTGATGAGCATGTATGTATTTGTATCCAGTGCTTGCCCCTCCACAGGAGAGCACACGCGTGTGTGGTGAGATGTGTTGTGTATGGCATATGTGTGTATGTGTGTGTGGTGGGGTGTGTGCCTGTGTGTGTAGGAGTGAGGTGGGTGTGTGCAATGGTGATGGAGGTGGGAGAAACTGTCACCTGTACTGGCTTGTCCTGGGCTGGCAGGTGCAGAGGCCTGTGGGCCTATCCATCCACCTTCCTGACCTGCGTCTGCCTGTATACTCACAGCTCCAACGCTGCCCATGTCTGGCCGTCTTTTTTAGATCAAGTCACACCCCAGTTCATCTATGGACGTCCCTGAGTGGGTACCAAGGTCTGCCAGGTGGAGGGGTTGGGCAGGGACAGAGTATAGCTGCCTTCCAAGACTTCAACTTCAAAACGCCAGGGCCGCTCTCAAGCCTCCTGGGCTCCCCTCGGTGACAAATGCGTGGTTTCCTGATATGAGATTTATGGGAGCCCTTCCTGACCCACCTCTCTCTGATTTCTAGCCTGCACCGTATCTTCGATTAACAAGCTCCATACATTTATCAGCTGCTGTAAATTTGTTCTCAGATCACCTCCTTCAAACTTCAAGAGAGAGCTGCTTGCTCTGGTGTTTTGGTGTTTGATCAACAGTGTCCACTGGTCCCTCTCATTGAGATTTTCTAGACTTGCATCCTCATCACCCCTTCGGCCTTCCCAGAAAGCCCTGAGTGACAGAATGGATCTTGACTCCCAGGCGCATGATCTGCACTATTGGCTGGCGCTTGCTCTGCGCGCTGACACAGGGCCGAGAGTTTTACATGCACCATCTCGCTTTTAAACGTGCTTTCAGTTGTTTTATCCAAATAATGGGTCACATGGTTAAATAAAAACAACAGTGCCTGCCCCCATCCTTCCAACCCCGGGCCCCTATCCCAAACAAAGCTGCTTGACTGTTTCTCTGTTTAGTTCTTTAGGTGGTTACCTTCATAACTGATACACGCTCTCAGTTAATCTCCACAGCAATCTTGTGAGGTAGGTGCTCTCGTATCATCTCCATTTCACAGATGAAGAAACTGCGTCTTACAGGGGACGTGTGGTTTGCCAGAGTCACTTGAGCTGGGAACTGGTCAAGCCCAGGCTGGCCTCTAGACCTTTACCTGAAAGCTACAGTGTGTGTAAGAGGTGACCCTGGGCTTCCCCTCTCCTTCTGCCCCAGCGTCCCCTGGAGCCCTGCTCCCCCATTGCCATCCCCAAAGTCATTCTGTGGCTTCCAGGGCAGCCTGGTTAATGCCTTCTGGTTTCTACTCAGCTCAAAGCATGGCTTCCTACCTGCTGAACAGAGGCTGCTGTGGCCTCTTGTACCCCAGTCCAGCGCCATCTCTGGGTCTGAACAAACCACGTATAACCCCAGCTCTAGGAACATCAGGTTATTTTTTCTGGAAGTGATGCTCCCAGTAAGACAGAGCCAGACTGGTTGGGAGGGTCCCGGGCCCAGTGATGTGTGCTGCCCCTGTCCCACAGGCTGGGCCTCAGCATGCCCGCTGGAATGAAGGTGACTTGGTAGGACCATATTTCCCGGTTTATCCTTCAGGGAGGAAACAGGGTGAAGTGCAGAGATCATCCACACATTCTTGATGTGTGGCAAGAAGGATCGCTTTCTTTTTTTTCACAGCTTTATTGAGGTATAATTGATATGTAAAAGACTGCACATCTTTAATGTATATAATTTGATCATAGGCATATACCCATGAAACCATCACCAGCATCTTGGTAATAAACATGTTCATCACTTCCAAAAGTTTCCTTGTGTCCCTTCGCTTTTTTTTGTTGTTTTTGTTTTTTTTTTGTAGTAAGAACACTTAATATGAGATCTACCCTCCTAAGAAATTTTTAAGCACACAGTACTGTGTTGTTAACTATAGGCACAAAGTTGTAGAGCAGATCTCTGGAACTTACTCATCTTGTATAACTGTAACTTTACACCCATTGAACCTCCCATCCTCCCTGCCCTCAGCCTCTGGTAACCACCATTCTGTTGTTTGCTTCTATAAGTTTGCAGATACCTAAGTGGAATCATGCAGTGTTTGTCCTCCTATGACTGACTTATTTCACTTAGCACAGTGTCTTCTAGGTCCATCCATGTTGTCACAAGTGGCAGGATTTCCTTCTTTTTTAAGGCTGAATAGTATTCCATTGTATGTGTATACCACATTTTCTTTATCCATTCACCTGTTGACAGATATTGGGTTGTTTCCATTATCTTGGCTATTTTTAATAATACTGCAATGAACATAGGAATGCTAATATCTCTTTGAGATCCCGAGTTCAGTTCTTTTGGATATATACATTGATGGATCATAAGGTAGTTCAAATTTTTAATTTTCTGAGGAATCTCCATACTGTTTTCCAAAGCAGCTGCACCATTTTACATGCCCACCAGCAGTGCACAAGAGTTCCAGTTTCTCCACATCCTCATCAACACTTGTTATCTTTTGCTTTTTTGATAGTAGCCATCCTGAGGAGTGTGAGGTGCTAGGAAGGATCACTTTCATTCTGAGGGGACCACTTTTTTTTTTTTGGCATTCATATACTCTTACTGAATTCAGTTGTGTTATGGACTGAGTGTTTGTGTCCTCCCAAAATTCATATGAAGCCCTATCCCCCAATGTGATGGTATTAGGAGGTGGGGCCTTTGGGAGGCAGTTAGGTTTAGATGAGGTCATGAGGGTGGAGCTCTCGTGATGGGATTAGTGCCCTTATAAGAGGAAGAAGAGACCCCAGAGCTTTAGCCATGTGATGACACAGTGAGAAGGTAGCCGTCTGCAAGCCAGGAAGAGGGCCCTCACCAAGAACCAAATCTGCCAGCACCTTGATCTAGGACTTCCCAGCCTCCAGACTGTGAGAAATCACTGTCTTTTTTTAAGCCACCCAGTCTGTGGTATTTTGTTATAGCAGCCCAGTTGACTAAGACAGATTGAAATGTGAAAAAGTAGACAGAACTGTAAAATTAAGTAATATCATTAATGAGTATATATTTTTTATAATACACTTTATTTTTAGAACAGTTTTAGATTTACAGAAAAATTGCAAAGATAGTGCAGAGAGTTCCCATGTACAGTGCACTCAGTTTCCTGTTATTAACATCTTCTTATGTTAGTATGGTACATTTGTTACAATTAATGACCCAGTGTTGACACAGTTTTATTAACTAAAAGGCCATACTTTATTCAGATATCCTTAGTCTTTAAATGTCCTTTTTCTGTTCCAGGATGCCATACTACATTTCGTCATCATGTGTCCTTAGGCTCCTCTTGGCTCTGACAGTGTCTCAGACTTTCCTTATTTTGATGACTTTGACAGTTTTTAGGAGCACTGGTGGTCATTGGTTTTCTAGAATATAATTTTGACTGTTTTGGTTGTTGTCGGTCGTTGGTGAAGGCGAGGCCCCAGTTAAGGTTGTCCACAGCTTATGTTGGAGAGTCTCACAGTGGGTGAGGATTTGGGACCAAATACACTACTTTCCTGGGCAAAATTTCAATCAAAGGAATTCTCATCCCACCCATCTGTGTGAGCCAGAGATGTAAGCTGCTTCCAGGGCCTAGAGGAAGCCAAGCCTATCACCTGCTGAGCACTCTTCATTTGACAGGTTTCTGGGGCGTAGGGGCCCCGCTTCACCACAACCAGCGCCGCCCAGGGAGGGAGCTTGCCGGGCAGTGAATGGGCGGCTCTGGAGCCCACTGCCTGGGTTTGTTTCTGGTTCTGCCACTTACAGCCTGGGGAACCCTGTCCAAGTGACTCCGTTCCCTTATCTCAGTCAAAGGGAGGGTGACAGTGGTACCCATCCTAGTTGACATATGCCGAGTACTTAGGACAGGCCTGGCACAGAGTCAGCACTACTATTATTATATAAAAGCACCAATTGTAGCAGCAATGAGTTGAAACGACTTCTCATGAAGGTAAAAGACAAACGTACCAGAGCAGGACTGCATTTGACCATCAAGAAGACAGAAATCATGAATACAGAAGAACTACCCAACTTTAATATAGACAATGAAGACATTGAAATTGTTAAAGATTTTGTTTACTTTGGTTCAGTCATCAGTTTAAATGGAGACTGCAGCCAAGAAATCAAGAGACTTGGAAGGGCAGCAATAAGAGAATTAGGAAAGATCATCCAGCATAAGGAAGTGTCATTAGAGACCAAGGCCAAGATTATCCACATCCTCGTGTTCCCAATTAGTGTGTACAGGTGCAAAAGCTGGACAATGAAGAAGGCTGACAGGAAAAAATGGATTCATTTGAAATATGGTGTTGGAGGAGAGCTCTACAGATACCCTGAACTGCCAGAAAGACAAACGAGGGGGTCCTAGAGCAAACTAAGCCCGAACTATCAGTGGAGGCAAAATGATAAAACTGAGGCTGTCCTACTTTGGGCACATCATGAGAAGGCAGGATTCTTTGGAAAAGACAGTAATACTGGGAAAAGTAGGAGGGAGCAGGAAAAGAGGAGGGCCAAACATGAGATGGATTGACTCCATAAAGGAAGCCACAAGCCTGAGTCTACAGGAGCTGAGTAGGGCTGTTGAGGACAGGACATTGTGGACATCACTCATTCATAGGGTTGCTAGGAGTCAGAGCCGACTTGCCCGCACATAGCAACAATAACGACAAACCAGTTATAACTGAAAATGACTGACACATAGAGAAGACAGGTGAGTTCTCTGTCCACGGCATAGTTCCTAACTGACACAGGTGGTGTGGCTGTTGTTATATTTTTAAGATCTCTTTAAGACACAGGACAGGAGGGTGTGACACACGGTAAATGCTAAACAAACATTAGCTATTCTTAGGATGCTGTGTTTCACAGGCACCCCCCTGGGGAGTTCAGGTCCTACAGCCCGGTGGTTAACCTATGGGCTCGGCGGTCACATGGACTTGGGTTCAAATCTGGCTGCTCTAACCACCAGCTATGTGATCTTGGGCAACTCACCACACCTTTCTGCTCCTCACTTTCCCCATCTGTAAAACGAGGATAACACTAGAACCTCCTTATAGGACTGCAGTGAGGCTTAGATGAGGTGGTGGGTGTCAGCGTATGGTAAGCGCTCAATAAATGGTGAAGATGAATGTTAACGTGTCTGTGGGCTCTGTCTCATTTAGGGGCTCAGGGAGAGACACCAGTGTCAGGAGGGGTGAATGTGTGCGGGAGGTGACATCTGAGATCCAGTCCCCCTTCCACCTGGGACTCAGGTTACCCAAGCTTTCCCACAGCCTCCTTATGCCTCCTTATATTGTTTACTGAGGTGTCATCTGATTACATTAACATTTGAAAATGTCTCCCATGTGCTGCAGACCATGCTAAATGCTTTCATGCATGTTATTTCATTTGACTTTCACAAATGTTATCCCATTTTACAGGTAGAGAAATGAAGGCTTGAGTAACTATCGTCAGGTCAGGACACTATTAACAATGGACTGGGAAGCTCACGGTCAGTGTGTTTGCTCCCCAGCTCTTGAACACCAGGGTCATGTGCTCGAGTAATAAAAAATACCCCGTCTTTATTATGAGGAGTAGACTTAACCCTCTGCCAGGGCGAGGACTGTTTCTGTCTTGTTCACCTGCATCCCAGAACTTCATCCAGGAAGTGGACCTAGCAAGTGTTTGATAAATATTTGCTCAATGAAGGCATGACTATAGGGATTTATAGCTACACAGCTCTATTGAGTGTTTTATCTCACCTAAGCCTCAAAACTACCCTGTGAGAAAGGGGTTGATGACATTTTCTCCATTTTCAGGGTCAGGGCAACATAAGGGGAATTCACATTTGCCGAGGACCTTCTGCAGGCAGATGTTCGGCCAGTGTAATCTCATTTAGTCAGTGCTTGTTGCCTTCGAGGACGTATCACACAGCTGCTGAATGCAGACCCAGGACAGTGGCCTTGCATCCGGGCCCCCAGGCCGTGTGCTGCCCACTGTCCTGGCTACCCCTTGCCCTCCTTTTCACAGGCTCCTGCCCTCATAGTCCTTAGCCCTGGCTGAGTTGTTGCCAGCTGGAAGCCAGGGCACTGAGAAATGGAAATCCCATGACACTCAGGCTCCCCACCAAGACCACTGCCATCTTGGCCAGCACTGCTGAGACAGTGTCGGTAACGGGCCTAGCACAGTGTCTGGCCCGTGGGGTGTGCTCACGGTACGGCGACTGCTGTTACCAGGTGTTCTTTAATCACATGTACCTGCTGTTGTAGACAGGAGACAGAGCAAGAAATTACTGGAAGGTGAAAACCTTGCCTCATTTATTTATGTTACCAATGACTTCCTCTCCCCTCAGAAAGAGCAAGAACTGAGGGTTTTTTTCCTTCTTTTAAAAAAATTTTTGGTTGTTAACAAAAGAACTGAACCGTCAGCAGTTTCTTTGTTGAGAAGGGATTTGCAGCATGAAAAGAGGTCATTTTGACAAGTCCTGTGAGTTGTGCTGGGCACAGGGGAACTTTCTGGTAAATCGGGGCCTACCAGAACTGCTGAAGTATTTTTCTGAGGCCTCGGAGAGCCATGTGATTCTAGACAGTGTTCCAAGGGGAGCATCGGCCCCCCAGCTGGAACAGCTGTGCTGGGCACAGGCCCGGAGACAGCCCTGGGGATCAGCACACTTGACTGGAGCTACTCTCCTTCCATCTCCTTCCCCCTCACCCCCACCCCTGTGGACAGTGGGTCCTGTCGCCTTTCCTTGGCGGGGGCTGCCAGGAGACTCGCCGGGCGGCATCAGGGGGTGGTGCTGGATGCAAGGGTCTCAGGGGGCGGGAGAGGCCTTCATCTGCCGGAGGAGCCACGGACTTCACAGCGACCGTGTCCCAGGGCAGCCCTGACCCTCAGTCAGCGTCTCAGAGTGGGCGAGACCTCAGATGGTCTCTAGTCCAGGGGTCACAAGTTTCTGTACAAGGCCAGACAGTAAATGTTTTAGATTTTGCAGACCTCATACAGTTTCTGTCACAACTGTTATTCTTGGTTGATTTTTTTCAATCATTTAAAAATGTAAAAACCATTCTTAGCTCATGAGCTGTACAAAAACAGTCAGTGGTGGATTTGGCCTGGGGGCCAGTTTGCAGACCCCTGATCTCGTCCGTGTTCCTCCTCCTGCCCCGTCATGTCCCCCTGACAAGGGGGGTTATCCAGCCTCCGCCTGAACATCCTCCCAACAGCATATCACCGTTACTCCTGTGACTGGATGTGAAAAGACTCACTGATAGGAGGCTCGGTCTCTAGGACACCTCCTTCTTTCTAGCGATGCCCCTGTGGCTGCTCTGACCAGATTCCTGACTGCCTTCTCGCTACCTTCAGTTCAGACATGCACTTGCCAGCAATTAGCCTCGCCCTGGGGCGCGATGACCACCCTAGTCAGAGCCCTGTGCCGAGGAGGTGCGTCTGGGGAGTGGGGGTGTGCTTTGGTGCCGAGTGTGTGCAATGGCAGGAGGATAACAGTAGGCGGCAGCACTGAGCTGCATTTACTCATTTTCACCCTCAGCAGGAGCCTTAGACCCAACAGAACTGTAGCCTCTGCATGCCCATCATGGACAGACAAGGATGCTGAGCTCCAGAATGGGGGCAGGTGCTCCGGAATCCTTATCCGGCCTCCATCCCCACGTTGCTTCTGCTAAGACTGGGCCGTATTTCGTGTACTTTGTGTGAGCTCTTTGATGCTTTCAGAACGTTGCTGGGGTAACCACTAAGAGTCCACTCTGCACCCTGATAACCTCTTTCTGCTGATCCAGGTCCAGGTGCACCCATGCAACTATGGCTGAAATGGCGGGGGAGAGCCTGGGCCAGGCTGGAGATCACAGAGCAGCCTTTGCTGTGACTTGTATGGTGGGTTTGAGGGGATGGGGTTTGAATGGTGGGGCAGGGTGCTTGAGTGCACCTGGAGTTTGCGAGAATGAAACCACAATCCTGTCGCTTGACGTTGTAGTCGCTTCATTTGCATGATCCTCGCCGGTTGACCAGTGGTGTTCAAAACCTGAAGAACCATGGAATCTAGCAACCTGGACTTCACCTTCCCTGCCTCTACCTTGCCTCCCGCATCCAGTTAATCTCCAGGCCTGCTGTATTGCTTCCTAAGTGTTTCCAAATCCGTCTCCTGTTCTCTACCCGGCTGCCATGGTCTGCCCGAGACCGTGTCCCCATGCCCTGGACAGCCTTCTGGTCAGCCCCGTTCCTCTCCGCTGCCAGAGAGACTTTTCTGAGACGCACCTTGGACGTGATACTCTGACGTGATACTCAAAGCCCTCGTGGCTGCTCAGGATAGAGTGAAACCCCCCCAACTTGTCGTGCCAGGCCCATCAGGCCCTCCATTGCTCTCTGTTGCCGTCTCTGATTTTAGCTGCTCCGATTTGAGCTCCAGCCGCACAGTCGTTCCCTGCACACTGTCAGCTGTTTCTTGCCCCCATGCCTTTGTCCATGCTGGATCCTGTGCCTGGATCCAGTCTCCAAGCTCCACCCCTCCTCCTCATGGCTAACCTCTGCTTGTCCTTTAAGACTTGGCTCAGACATGGCCTCCAGGAAACCCAGCCCGACCCTCCTGCTGCAGCCCCTCTGCTCCCATCATCCCCGGATCCAGCTCTGTTATCCCCTTGGCCTGTTGTGGTGGTGGTTGTCCCCAGAATGTGATGTCCCTGAGTGCCAGCCGTGTTTTGTATATGTCTTTGTAACCACAGCACTGACACAGTGCCTGGAACACTGATGTGCTCAGTAAAAGTTTGGTAACTGAATGAATGGGTGAATGAGAGACAAGATGAGAACTTGAGACACCATTTGGCCCTCCACTGGGCAAACTCTAACCCATGTTTTGGGAACCAGGATCAGGAGATGACCCGATCCTGTGCAGTGACCACCCCCACCTTTGACCATCTTTCTCCTCACAACTCCTTTCCCGATATCTGATCTACCCTGAATCCCTGGTGCTTCCGTTTAACCTTGTTCCATCAACCCTGCAGATGGAGAGCAGCTGCTTAGTGTCGGCTGGCGCTTTTAATATAAGTTCTGGACAGATTTTTCTCTTTGATAATGGCAAAGTAAAAATCCCCAGAAAGGAAGTGCCACCCCCTTTTCTACATTGCTGGGGCCCATGGGTGCACCTCTCCCAGACACCTGCTGTAATCACAGGGCCTTGGAAAGTGCAGAGACCACTGTGAGTCGCCCAGGGGTGACTGGGGAAGACCCCGCAGGTGAGCTGGTTGCAGAATCCATCTGAGGGGGGGGTCTCTAGGGGTGACCCCTGATGTCATTTGAGAGGATCTGATGCGACCTGGAAGGAGGCCTGGGCTGGGCTTGGGCTGCCCTCGCCCCAGTCTGACTAGATTCTCAGGCTAGGCTTGCTTCCCACTGCCCCCTCCCCGCCAACATTTGGCTTTGGAGTCAGCTTCTGGTAGGGAGTAGAGATTGGAGAGGGTATGCTATTTGCCTGGCCTTTTCTCCCCCTTCCCTAGCACCCCAGTCTGCTTTTGTGCCAGGTTTCTAGAAAGTCTTGCCTAGCAGAGCCAGTTCTCTAATGCCCAGGGGATGAGCCAGGGTGTGTGGAGCTAGACTGATGGCGGTGTCACAAATTCCCTCTGATGTGTGGTAGGGGAGGCCACACCCCTGGGGGTGGAAGGTTGTGTTGCCAGATTTAGTAAATAAAAATACATGCAAATATGGCACAGGATACCCAAACGTTAATTGTTGTTTATCTGAAATTCAAATTTATTGGGCACCCTGTATTTTCTCTGTAACCCTTGTAGAGAAGTCTCCCTTGAAGGGGGTGGGCATTCCTGGTGTCAATCAATCAAGAAGAAGTGGGTCCTCATTCAGGAGAGGGGGACTGGGAAGATGGGCCTAGGTACCAAGGTCGCTCCTCTTGGCTTTTCTCTCTTGGGGCTCCAAGTCTTTGGCCTGCTTGGTGGTAGGAGAAGTGGCCTCTGCTTCACTGAGCAGGAGCTAGGCAGGGAGCCAATGAGCTAGGCATTGACCTCTGAGTTTATTTCCCCCGTGTTGGCCCTGAGCCTTTAGTCAAGTTAGGTGACACGTTCTGGCCTGGCGTCTGCTGAGCTGAGAGCATCAAGGGAATGGCGTGGTCAGTGTGTGGGGCAGCAGTGCCCACTGAGGCCAGCGGGCAGTGACAGTGGGGAGGTGGGTCCCAGGGAACCAGAGTTGACTTTGGGGATACTTCTCTTTCCCTGTCTCTCTCCTCCCAGTGGGAAGTCTTCCTCTCTTTTCAGTCTTAGAGGATCAAGACTTGAATATTAAAATAATTTTTAATATTTATTTTTTAACTCAATTACAGTAAAATTCACTTCCCTTTTTGTTCAGTCCTGAGTTGTGACAAATGCATTGAGTCATGTAGCATTACAATCAAGATACAGGACAGCTCCATCACCCCCCAGAATTCTCTTGTGCTGTCCCTTTGTAGTCAAGTCCTCCCCCACCCCCATCTCCTAGTAACCCCAGTTTTGTACTCCACCCTATAGTTTGCCTTTTCCAGAATGTCGTATAAACAGGACCATGCAGTACGTAGCCTTTGCGTCTGGCTTTTTCGACTTAGCATAGTGCATTTGAGATCCATCTGTGTTATTGGGAGTATCAGTGGCTTGTTCCTGAGCAGTAATCCACTGTATGGACATGCCAGTTTGTTATTTACTTGCCAAGGACGTTTGGGTTGATTCCATTTGGGGTGATTATAAATGAAGCTGCTATAGGGCTGGCCCCGTCGTGTAGCGGTTAAGTGCGTGTGCTCCGCTGCTGGTGGCCCAAGTTCGGATCCCGGGCGTGCACCGACGCACCGCTTATCAGGCCATGCTGTGGCGGCGTCCCATATAAAGTGGAGGAAGATGGGCACGGATGTTAGCTCAGAGCCAGTCTTCCTCAGCTAAAAAGAGGAGGATTGGCATGGGTATTAGCTCAGGGCTGATCTTCCTCACACACACACACAAAAATGAAGCTGCTGGAAACATTTGTGTACAGGTTTTTGTGTGAACATAGGTTTTCATTTATCTTGGATACCCACCCAGGAGTGGGACTGCAGGTTGTGTGCTGAGTATGTGTTTCACATTAGAAGAAACTCTCTGGGCTTGATTGTGATTAGGGAAGCTGGTGGGTACCCACAGCCACCCCACACTTTCAAGACCACAGCGCTGTGTTGCTCCTTGGCTTTTCTCCAGATGGGGAAATGGAGACCCAGAGAGATCAACTGACTAGTCCAGAGTTTCAAAGAAAGTCAGCGTCCGAGTCCAGGCCAGAACCTGGCTCTCCCACCTCCCAGGCCTCTGTTCTTCTGTCTGTACCTTGGGTCCCCTTCGCCATCTTGTGCTGCAACTTCATTTTCATGGGACACCCTTTACGGGACACATTGGGCAACTACCCCCGAGCTTCTATGTCCGCTGCTAAGGAATGTGACCAAAAGGATTAGTCCATTTGGTGAAGAAAACCAGTGGCTATGTAAACACAGCTGTATTGATGAGCCAGATTGCTCTCCCAGGGTTATGAGAGTACAGTCGGCACAGCCCTGGCTCTGGTTGTTGGGCATGATGCAGTTGTCTACCAAACTCTTCTCCTGTGATGCACCTACAAAATTATTCTTCTGAGATCTTCTCAAGCAGAACCGACACAGAACCGGTTTTCTGTGTTTTTCCTTGGGCACTGGCTACTGTTTTGCTTTGTCTTGTTCACGTCTGACTATATCCCCCTTGTACCTGTCATTTGGGATTTGAGTACTGTCCTTGAAGGTTCTAGTTCCAGACAGCCCTTCCTTTATCTGCTCCAAGTTTGGAATCAAGAGAGCAGGTCCTGATACTCCCTGGGAATCTTGGCTTTACCAGGATTCCGGCTTTTGAGTATTTCAGTGGAGGATTAATTGGTATTCCTGCTGTCATTGTTATATAGGTCACTTTTTCTTTGGAGCAAGTTGATGGGATTTTATTATCTGTGGAAAGCAGCCATACCAGAATACTTTTGAATGGTGATTTAGCTTAAAAATAGTTTCCTATTGTAATAAGCCTCATCAGGAAAGGATGACCCCAGAGACAAACTGCATGCTTATCTGGTAGCCTGTGTACTTTGTAGAAATTTGTGTATTTTGAAGAAAAGGAGAGGGCTGTGGCTGTGTGGTCCTGGCAACTGGGTCTAGAAGTCTTGCATGGGGCCATCTATTGGCTGTCCCAGCTTGACCGACTTCCTTCTGCACAGGGACCGGCAGTGTCCCTCATGTTGGGAAGAGTCAGGTAATGGCTGAATGGATGTTTCCAGTTGGATTCGTGCAGGCACAAAATCAGATTCAACAAATAGTTATTTAGTGCTCTCCGTGTGCCAGGCAAAAAACGTGCTGGATACTTTCATTTATATTATCTGGGGAATATCTAGGCAAAGATAGGGGAACCTCACTTATAAAAATGAAATACCTTGCCAAGTCAGATTTCTTTGTAAAAGGCCAGTTAGAGGATGGCAGTCTTTAAACAGTGAGGTCCTCTAGTGCACTTCAAATGGAGAATCAAAAAAAGAATTTGAATATTGGAAGACTGATTACTCTCTTCCAGGGAGCTGAAAGTGCCAGATCTTAGAGCGTAGTTGGTCTAGGAGAAAGCAGAGCAGAGTAGTGAGGACTGGGACTCTTAGGGGCAGAGTGCCTGGGTTCAGATCCAGCTCCATTCACTGCTTGTGTAGCCTTGAGCAAGTGGCACTGAGCTTCTCTGAGCCTCAGTTTCTGCATCCGCAAAATGGGGGTGGTGATGGCCCCACCTCATATGGTTGCATTGAGAATTAAGTGATGGAACTGCGTCCCTCAGAAACATCAGCTAAGATCACGAAACCACAAGAAGAAACCTCAGATTTTTTTTCTAGAAACTGCCACAATTGAGGTTTTCCCTTGAAGCCTTGTGGAGGAAGCTTCTGAAAACCAACTCACAGATCGGGAAGGTGATTCCCCAAATGCTCCTGATCTGTACAGAGTAGTCCCCATTGGAGGCGGAGGGGGATGGGGAGGGGATATCAATGAGATGGTGGCAGGCTGTGCAGTGAGCAGGGGAACTCCCCCCCAGTAATCCCTTACTAACAGTTCTAAAGTTGAGTCAGAATAGAATTTTTTCTGTTTTGTTTTAAACAGTAAGTCTGCCCCGGGTTTGAGGCCGGCCCATGGGACCAAGACGGCTGCATGGCCGCCTGGGGGTGCTCTAGAGAGGACAGGGGAGTCGGGTGAGTTGGGGGCTGCCCTGAGACCAGAGAAGGGAAGGAGGTGCCTCCTGGGTCTCTGTGGGTATCCAACTGCAGGGGCACTTCTGTGGAACCCTCCTGGCCCCACTATTTTCAGGGTCCTTGAGGAGGAGGGGCAGCCCACCAGCCCCTTCCACTTTTGCATTGTTGGCGAAAGCCTGTCCCCTGTGTCTTCTCAAACCCTCTATGGATCACCTTCAGGGAAATGAAAAGTAGGTCCCCTCCAAAGAGTAAAGGACTGTGAAGCATGCATGAGAAAGAATAACTATTTCTGTCACAGTGCTCTCTCCCCAGCCCTGTCACTGTAGTGTGAGCAGGAATAATCCAATTAACAGTTACACCCAAGGGCATTTCAGGGCTACTGTTGCGAGAGCCCTCGGTATGAGCCTCAGCCTAGAGAAATAAATAAAATGCACTTGGAGCACAGAGGAGCAGAAGATGCCCTCCGTCTGCTGGTGATGGTGATGATGATGATGGTTATAATGAAAGACAGGCTTTGTGGAGGAGGTGACATCCTGGGGTGCACCTGGGCCTCTGTTTAAGCAAAGGGGAGTCAGAGGAAATAGAGGCTGGTGGCCATAGACAGAATCTGCAGCTTTCTCCACACCATCATACACTGGCACTTTAAAATTTGGAATATGGAGATGGTAAAGGTGGAGAAGGTATTTCATAGAATGTTAGACCGTGAGCTGGAAGGAGGCCAGGATATGTGTACAAATGAGGAAACACGGCCCTGAGAGGTAAAGTGACTTGTTGAAGTCACATAGCTAAGCAAGTGCAGGGTCAGGGGTCGGGAGCATGGGAAGGGATGGTGGGGGAGCCTGGAGGGAAGAGGGGGTAGCACCTGACTTCCTGTCCCCTCTTTCTCCTCCAGCACTCAACCTTTATTACGAAATTAAGCATTAAACATATTCTGATGGAGGATTGATAACTCCAAGTGGATGCTGAGGGCCTGGAATTAAAATCCCTCCAGTGAGCTAGGGAAAAGGTGTCCCGTTTAGTTTCTGTGGCCCCGGGGCTGAACTGGACCCATGAATGATCTCAGTCTGTTGTTAATGATAGGTGAGTCGCAAAAAGTGGGGTGGTGACTCTTTCTCCCTCCAGCAGGGGTGTGTATGTGTGGATTTGTGCCTGGGAGCCGAGGGAATCGCCTTTGGAAAATGAGGTCAGAGAAATGCTACTTCAATGTTAAAAAATAAGTTGTTAATTTGCAATCCTATCTAACCTAAATTTTCTTTTAAAGACCTTTTTATTTTATTTATTTTTAAGTTGTGAAGAGAGCTCGAGGAGGAGAGTTTGCATCTCGTTATTTCTTTCTTTGATGGTTGGATCATTCTGGCTCTAGGGTGACCCACTCTCGATAAATTCCCACCCGGAAAGGTCCAGGAGGGTTCCAGCCCTCAGTCAGTGCTTCTTAGAGAACTAAGCTACATCTGCACCAGCCAAGAGAGGGGCTGAGTTGTGAAAATACAAGATGTGAGCCCATGCTTTTCTGGGATAAACTTGACAGAAGTGCTTTCACCATGGAGCTGGTATTTGTTGCTGGCTTCTGGCAGCGTTATCTGAGAATTTCCACTTCACTTCTGCGTAGAAACACCAAAGGGCAGGGGAAGTAGTGGAATCCGCATAATACGAAGTGATCTGAGAATCAGCAAGTACTTACTGAGTACCTGGTATGTGTGAGACAAGGGTGCTGACCTTTAGGGGCTTAGATTAATTCCAGGAACATAAGACCAAGTCTCTAAGTTATTAGAAAAGACAAGACAATATATCAAGCACTGAATTATGCAATCTATGTAACAAAGGCTGAACCTATTGACAGGAATTAAATTAATACAGACTGGGCTTATTAGGCGAGGCTTTGCAGGACAGGGAATTAAAGGTAGGGGAAGATTTACATAGATGGAGGGGAGGGGAGTTTGAGAACAGCATGCCTGGGATACAGAGGCGAGAATACCAGTGATGTGTTTATTGTTAGAGCAAGCTTGAAAAAACTGCAGGATACAAACTGTTATACATGATATAAGTCTAATTTAAAATATGTTTTATTCATAGGCAAAGAAAAAGGACTAAGCAAATATATCAAAATATAAATGTTTTGTGATAATGTTTATCACATGATGGAGGGATTATGGGTGATTCTTAGTTTCTTCTTTTTACTTGGTATTTTGTGTTTACAATGAAATCATTTATTCTTATAACTAGAAAAAAAAGAAAAAAAGACACTGTTGTTCCTAATATGCTCACGTACTGGTGGAACACAGCACATGCCACCCGCCCACCAGGGGAGGGTATACCTGGGGAAATAGGCAGACCAGCGCTGGGCGGATTGTGTGACCTGGAAAGCCTGGCTCCAGGTGGCAGGAGGAGAGGGCCAGTGGACCCTGGGGAGCAGCAGGCTGCGTCAAGTCTCGTCCAGCAGCAGCCAGCAGAGGAACTGGGGAAGGAGGGACAGCTCCGAGGCCCTTCCAGTGGATGATTCTGACCCAGGGGAACAAGAGCCTGGGCCCCAGCAGGGTCATGGACAGTGAGATAACAGGATGGGCCAGAGAAACTTTTTCTAGAAAAACAGGGCAATTGCACAGGTGGGAAACGGAGGGTAAAGAGTCTGACAGTGGGCATATTGAGGGCACTGAGAGGCCCTGAAATGACCTTTCTCATCCCTAGGATTGGATGCCCTCCATCAGCAAGCTGTGAGAGTCCCAAGATGGCAGGCCTCTTTGGGTTGGGGTTTGAGGGATTAGTGAACTCCCGTGTACGTCACCAGCGGGCAGGGTCAGGGGTGAGGTAGAGGGAAGTTCTCATCTCTCTGTCCCAGGTCTTCACCTAGTGGCTCTCCATGAAGCTCAGCTCTGCCAATAGGACACTGTTCTCAGAGGCAGTGGCTGCACGGGTGGCCCTGAGCTTGGGGGCCGGGCTGCGTCGGGAGGGGGCCCTCTGCAGTATTGCACGGCTGTTTCCAGGTGGGAAGAGGAACCTCGGCCACATTTTGCTTAGGACAGGATCAGTGCTAACGGCACTCCTCACCCGATGGGCCACATTTACTCTTCTGAGATGCCCCCATCCAAAGACCTAAGAAACCGGGGATTCTCACTGGTAAAAATAACTTCTGACTTCTACAGTGGGTGCTGAAGGGCGGTCCTCCCACCCGGATTGTAGGAGCAGGGCAGTGAACACCATTGGCGTGAGTGTGATTAAAGTGAGTGTGTGACCCAAAGGCCAGTTCTAGGGCACAGAGGCTGGAGGAAGTTTGCAACTTACCAACAGTTGCAATGAAAGATTAATAGCACATTGATGTTTTATATTCATAGAGGTGTTTTTATTTACCTAATCCGAAGGACAAGAACACTTTGAGCTCAAAAATCTTTTTAGCCAGAAGCCTGTGTAACAGAAAACTAGGATAGGCTGAAGTGTCAGCTTGGGTTACTCTGCTGGTAATTTGTGAAATTCACCTCACCTTCTTGCTAACCCACTTGTGACCAGTGGAAGGCAAGAAGGGAGGCCGAGGAGGGCGTCACCCTTGAGTAGACACAGCTGGAGCCTGTGAAAGGCACATAGGCCCTGGAGCCAGATGAACAGGGTCCCTGGCCAGCCTTCCTTGCTCCCGGACTCTGTGTGGACGGAACTGGAAGGGTTAGTAGTCTCTTCAGCATAAACACCTACGCAGATGCCTCTGTAACTAAACTCCCTTGGATGGGATTCAAGAGAATCCCACTCTATTCTCAACTCTTGCTGTCTAGAAAATAAGACGTGTGAAGGTGGGGGAAAGGCGGGGTAAACTCCCCGCCTTTCCTGGATGCTCAGCCTGCTTTCTCTGGGGAGAACTCGTTTAGACGTTCATGACGTGTCTTTATGTCACACTTCTTGAATCACAGTATCCATCATTGCTCTGCCTAATAATAGAACGATGGGTTTTCTGTGGAAATAGTGAAATGAAAGCAGTAAGAATTTGCAAAGTCTGAAAATGATTTTGCAAAGGAATCATTTTTCATGTAGTTTGTGCTGACATCCTTCCAGGACTGGGAAGTGAAGGGATTTTCCTTTATTATTATCATTTATTGTGGCCCAAAGAGTATAGTAGGCATTTTATAAATATCTGTTGCATGAATGAGTTAATTAATCAAAGTAATAATAATAAGTTAATAATAAAACATATCTTTTAAGTTTAAAAATACTCAAAGTGATACTATATACTGCTTAGGGATACATATGTATGTTATAAAGCTGTATAGAAGTGTGTGGAGAGATGAATACCAAATTAATATTATTGGGTGGAGAGGGAGGTGCAAAAGGTGGATTTCCAATGTTTTATTTCTTGGGCTGAGCGTTGGATACACAGCTATGTGTTGAATTTTTTTTTTGACCTTTTTTGTATATCTTAAATATTGCATGATACATTTTAAATATAAATAAAACTACATTTAAAACATATCTCTAATATAAAGATTACTTCACTAGAGAAAAACTGGAGGGCGGGAAAGTTGAGTAAATATGTCTGTTTCTTCCCTAAGTTGGGCGCTTTTCTTCTCATGTTGCTCATTAACTCCCACTCCCTTTCTTATCTACACGAACCACTTCTCTCTCCCTAGATTGTCTCTTCTAGCGTTTCTAAGTAATTATGTCTTCAACTACTGACTAGAAGAAAAATACTTCCACGCATCAATATGGGGGCTTTTGATGAGATCTGAGCAACTTCATTTCTTATAGACACCACCTTCTAAATAAGAAGATCACGTGCTGCATGAGAGGAGACAGACATTGGCAGGGCACCAATTCTGTGCCCATGTTACACACATTGCACATATTGCCTCATTTAATCCTCCTAACAGCCTAAAATGTAGATATTAGCTTTCCTATTTTATAGATGAGCAATGGAGGCGCAGTGCTGCTCAGCAATTTGCCCGGGATAAGGCACCCGTGGGGGGTCCCCTATCACAGTCTGTGGCAGAACAGGCTCACACCTAAATCACCTTCCACTGCCCATGTTCTCACGCTGTGCTCTCCACAAGGGGATGCAGATCCATCCGTGTCTTCCGGCTCTCCACCTTGTGGCCAATAGCACAGATTTGGGAGGTGCCTGGAGGGGTAAGGATACAGGCTGGGTGGCTCTGGAGGGCGGTAAACCTCTCTGGCCTGCAGGGAAATTGGCTCATCACCCTGACGGTAAACTCTGATGGTCCTGTGCTCTCCAAAGTGGGTCTGTGTACCCCAGCTGTGTGCAAGAAGATGCAGGAAGAAGATACCTACCCTTTTAAAATTTCTATTTTATTGTGTGTTTGATAATGTACATAATGTATTGGCACAGTAGTACATGTATATGATTTATAGATAAATAAATACCCATATATTGACTGTATATGCCCCAAAATATTTTTATTGATAGGAGTGTGCAATTTAAAAAGTTTGGAGACTTTGCAAAGTCTACTCAACTGAACCAATCCATCGTATTTCCAATCAGCCATTTTATTAGTACACAAGTGTTAAATGCTCTCAGATCTTCTAGTCCAGACACATGTCCTTCCTAGTGCTGAGTCAACTTGGACATATAGTTGCAGAGACAGTCTTGGGAATGTTGGTGAAATCCTGAAGAATTGGAGAAGAAAACTGGAGACAAGTAGATGTCTCTTTTCAAGAAAGCAGATTTCACAGTGCCAAATTCCTGAAAAAAATGTAGAATGGATTATTAAATAGATGGTTTATGACCAGTTAGGGGAAAATAGTGGTCTCTGGCAGCTAGCATGGGTTCACTAGGAATGAGTCACGCCCAAATAAACTCATTTCCTTTATAATACTTTACAGTGGTTTACTGGGAGAAATCATTCATTCATTCATTTGTCTTTCATGCATTATGTTCATGGTCCACTTGACAGGTAATTACTGAGCATCCATTATGCTTAAAGCCCATGCTTGGATGATATCTAGTGATGAACATATTGCAATCTCTGTCCCCAAAGAGCTTTCCTTTTAATAAAGGAGACAAACATGTACACAAATAACTATAATAAAATAAAGCATTTCCTAAGTGCCACATAGTGGTTATAGTAGAAACAAAGTGGTTATATTATAAACAAGTGTGACCAGGATTCAACAAAAGGAGAATGCTGTAGGGACGGTGGCTCCTGATAGTGAGACCATCCATTTCAGCGAGGAGAGAAAACATTAGAACTTCTCTATATATTTGTTTTTAATAGCATATTTCAATTTTCTATTTTGTACATGTTTTACATTGGCAGAGCCTCTCATGATGTCTTTGTGGACAAAATGAAGGAAAGTGAAGACTTTTGGGTTGGATGATAATAGTTAAGTGGCTTGAAACTAGTTGAACAACCATCCCCAAAGTGGGTACTTAATGGACAATATCAGCCCAAAGAGAGAGCTTTGGTGACGTGCTACTGGGCCCATCCTCAGCTTGTGTTGGTTAACCTTCCGGTTACAGTGTGCCTGCAGACACAGCAAGCATATTCATTTAACTCTAGGGAAGGTAGAGCATAAAATATATTCAGATGAACGGAGATCATAAACTGCTCTCTGTCCTCTGTTGGAACATATGCAGAGTGTTTGGTCAGAATGTCCAGATGAAAGACGTTGAGAAAGATGGATAAACTAAAAGTATGTTTGGAGAAAATAAAGATAATAATAATAATAGCCACATAGACCAAGCAAATGCTATGTGCAGGTGCCACGGTGAGCACTGTGCATGCATGATCTCATTCAGTCCTCACAGAAGCCATATGAGGTAGACACCAGTGTTATTCCCACCTGGAAGTGGGACACGTTGAGGTTTAGGGAGGTTCCCCAACCTGAGGTGTGTCTGGAATTCAAGCCCAAGCCTGCCCAACCACCCAGGACTGGGTGAAGGACCTGGACTTGTGGCCTGGAGGGGAGGCAGCCTGAGCAAGGTAGGGCAGCTGCTGCCTGTATGTGCATTAAAGCCAAGAGGAAGGTGGTGGTGGACAGAACTGGGACCACAGGGAGGGAGTTACAGGGCAGCAGCCCCTGCGTGTGAGGAAGGACCTTCTGAAGCTCTGGGACAGGTCGTTCCAGAAGGTCAAGGGGAGCGGTACCACTCCCTATGGGAAGAGGGATTCTGGCACTCGATAACCTTTCGGGTCTGTTTCCACTTAGAGTTCTGTGATCCGGTGTGAAATCATGGACCTGCACTTGCTGTGGATAGACAGTGAGTTTGCTGGCTATTAAAAGAGACATTGATCTGGCTTCGGGGCAGCCTCCGTGGAGGAGCCACAGATGGCTTCACTGTGGAAACCAGTTCCTTTCCAGAGAGGCCAGATCCATGACCTGAGGGGTGGAAAGAACAAGTCCGAGCTGCTATTACCTGAGATTTGCCTTTTCAGGGAGAATAAAAAATAGCTTTCAACCTTTATACCTTCTAACATGAAACTTTACATGCACCAATGATTCAGCTGAATTTTGGACATTCAGCATTTGTCAGGATGGCTGACTTGCCTCCCCAAACACTGCCGAGATTTAGGCAATGCCAGACTATAAATAATCAGACAAACTGTGCCATATCTGAAAGTATAAGCTGAAGATTTTAGGAGTCTAAATGCCTCCGGGTTGGAGAATGACCCTTAGACAGAATATTCAACACTTTCAGTGTTATTATCATTAGATCAGGGGTAAAGCTAGAATTGGGGGGAACCCGAAGCAAAATTCATTCCTTTTCTCTCCCTCTCTTCCCCCACTGCTCACCCCTAACAACACCCCCCACACACATCCGTCAGCTACCCATGGTTCACTGTAAAATGATGGTGAGACAGCACCAGTGATCACTTAACCCTCAACAACATGATTAATTTATTTTCACAAAATAGGAGAAGCAGTGTGGTGTGAGAAAGTCTGGGATTTAGTCAGAAGAACAGATTCTGGCCTCCGTCACTAATTAGCTGTAGGACCATGGAGAACTCTGTTGGATTTTTTGAGTTTCAGTTCCTCACTCTGTAAAACAGAAATAATAATAATAATTTTAATGATAATAAAAACTCCAGGATTGTTTTGAATATTATATATCATAGTGTATGTTGATATGTTTGCAAACTGCAAATTGCTCTACAAATGTACATTATTACCATGATGATTATAAGGTGGAACCTCCTGCTGGTTTGGAGGTTTTTACAGAGGTGCGTATTTGGTCTAAATGCAGTGTTTGTTTTATGGATCTTCAAAGGATTGGGATAAGTAGGTAAATAAATCTCTGCTAAGCCAGTATGTGTGACTGCCAAACCAGGTGGTCACACCCTTAACTTGCAATATGTACAGTCATGTGTTGCTTAGTGACCAGGATATGTTCTGAGAAATGCATCGTTAGGTGGTTTCATCGTTGTGCAAACATCATAGAGTGTCCTTACACAAACCTAGATGGTATAGCCTACTACACGCCTGAGCTATGTGGTACTAATCTTATGGAACCAACATTGTATATGTGGTCCCTCGTTGACCGCATTGTTGTTGTGTGTCACATGACTGTACAAAGAACTGTAAGGAATGAGTTCACAGTGGGGATTAAAGACTGCTCCCCAGCTAAGGACAGTTCTTGAAAGTGTGTTACCAGGGAAGTGCAGGGATGGAGCCACACTGGTGTGGTCAGATGGGTCTGGCTGTCCACATCATGCCCCAGAGGAGACGAAGACTTGCAGGGCAGGCATGCTGCTTGGTGAGTCCTGTGGGATGATAACCCTACAATAAGAAGTTCACTTTTCAAAGAGTTAAGAAATAATAATAACTCGTTATTAAATAATAATAAAATACTCATTGCTAGCTGGGTGCAGGAAAACAGTTACAATTTCTGGAGGAAAATCGACAATGCCCATCAAAGCCTCAGAAATGTTCATTAGCCTTTGACTCCAGCCAGTCCAGAAAAATATCTGGGAAAGATCATAAGGAAACAATCACATTCAAGAACACGAGATATTGATTGTAACATTGTTTAAATAGGCAAAAAATTTAGGAAGAACCTAAGTAGTCAGCAATGGGGATGGGTTACATGAAGTGGCAAACATCTTTAGGACGCCTTACTCTGCAGTCATTAAAAGATGACGCAGGTGTGTATTTTTTTCATGTGAAAAAATATTTCAATATGTTAACAAAAGCAGGTTATAAAACACCTTGAATCCTACTTTTGGAACCATATGTATGTTTATTTGTATTACGTGTGCATTGTTGAAAGTCTGCAGGGACAGTCACTAGACTAATGACACCAGGTCACATTTCCTGAGCACTTGCTCTGGGGCCAGGCTCTACACCTGTGTTATCCCATTTAGTCTTCTCAGCAACCCCCTGAAGTGAGCATTCGTATTCTCACCTCAGGGCGGAGGGAATTTAGGGACTGAGAGAAGTTAGTAAGCTGCCCCAAGGTCATGCAGCTGCTGAGTGGCAGAACCCAGGTCTGTCTGACTCCAAAGCCCGGGTTCATAACCCTGTTACGATACAACCCTCCAGTCACAATCGTGGGTATATTCAGACGGTGAGATTACGAGTTATTTGATCATTTTTCTAAATTATCTAATTTTTAAAAAACTTTTATGATAAGTTCCCATTGGTGACATACTTTCAGTTTTCATTATGATAAATTCCCGTTGTATTTAAAGAAATAAATGTGTTCCTCCCAATTGGATAGGATGGGGCAGTCAACTCAGGGAAATCTATGGGTGCCCAGGGAGAATAGTGAGCACCAGAGGCTACTGGCATTTTGAATACTGCCCCCCTCCCCCAAAAAAAGCTGATTGAATTGTCAGGAACAGGGGAATACATAAACCAGGTCATTTATCACTCCTGACATTACTATCTAGAAGCGTGACTATTGTTTGAGTTGATAATAAAGTGCTTTTAGATCAAGGACTTACTGTGATCTTCATAACAGTCCTGTGAAGCAGGCAGAGAAGGTTATTTTCATATCCATTTTATAGATAGGGAGAACTGAGGCCCAGAAAGGGTAAGTGGCATGTCCCAGGTTCCATAGCCTGTTGTGACAAAGGCTCAATGAACACTGAGAACGTCTCCCTCCTAGTCCAGTGCTTTTGTCATGACAAGGAGTTTTCAAGAAAAGTTGTTCTAGTGTTGAAGTCGCCCCATGGGAGTTGAGTGGGGCTGGAAGTTGCATGTGGTCTGCAGCAGGGATCTGAGTTGGTGCAGGAGAGCCCCGAAGCTCTGTGCTCAGGCAGGAGCTGGAAGGTCGCAGGCACTGACCCTCTCCAACACAAGATCCTTTTTGGGTCTGGACTCAGACCAGGGTGCTGCTGACCAGGGGACAGGCCAAACAAGCTCTTTCTCCAGAAAAGTAGTCCTCTCTCCCTCCTCCTCCTCCTCCTCCTGGAGAAAACCAGTCCTCTTTCTTCTCTTCTGCCTTGTAGACACTTGTAGAGAAGGAAGTTTAGTGATATGAATCTGACTTTCTTCAGCTAGGGCCCCTTGGATACCAGTATTTTACCTCCAAATTTAAAAATAGAGAGGAAGTTATTGTCCTCAGATTTCCAGCTATTATTATCTCTGGACATCTTAGAGATGATCAAAGATTTTATTAGGTACTGCCCTGCCCCATCACTGTCATTGTCATCACCACCACCCCTACCATCACCATGAGATCCATCTAGTGTGCAGCCATCTCTCCAACTCCACATCCTGCCAAGTTGATGTAGCGATGTCAGTGCTCTTAGATATAAGGTGACAATGTTGGGTTAGATGTTCAGTGAAAGAAGGTGAGAGAGTCCAAAGGGGTGGGACAATAATAACTCGATTTCCCTGCTGGACTTCAGGGAGTGTGAATTCAGATAAATAAACCAAAGGCATTTTGGAGGCAATATAGCGTGTGGTTAAGGGAAACTGCTCCAGAGTGAGACTTGGCTTCCTTCACTGGTTCTGTGACCTTGGTAAGTACCTCTCCTGCCTCAGTTACCTCATCACTGAAATGGGGGTTATCACAGTGCCTACCCCATTGGATTGTTGGCGTAATAAGTGAATAATGGATAATAAGTGACTAATGGATGCAAAGCATTTAGACTGTATCTGTTTTCTTGACCATTGCATACATCGTAGCATGCCCAGCACATAATAGGTGCTTGGTAAATATTAAAAGAGAGAGAGAGAGAGGGAGGAAGGGAGGGAAGGAGGAAGGAAGAAGGAAAGAAAGAAAGAGTGAATGAATGAATGAATGAATAAGCACATAGTAAGTGCTTAATAAATGCCAACTATTATTGTTATTGTCAAGTATTTAATTCTTCTGTCCCTCCTCTTAAAAGGATAAGTCCAGTTTTATTGATTTGAATCTGCTTACCTCTTTTTCTCATGTCTATTGATAGTGAAACTGTTCAAAGGAAGAGAATGGTCAAATGCAGGCAGAAACAAGGGCCTTCTAAGGAAAAGAAGGGCCTGAAAAAGCTATCAATTGGGTAATCAGCACATGGAAAGATGAAGAGAGGAGTCTGTCACAGTCTGCTGTCTTAGTGCATTGCATTGCTGCTGTATTATCTTCTTCCTCTTTCTTTTCTTGGTCTTCCTCCTCTTTTTTCAGCCAGTAGTGGAAAGAGCAGGAGAGTCAGGAGACTCTGCTCTTTGCAAGTGCTGGACAGATCACATTATCTCTTTTCACAACAAGGACACGGGAGTAGTTGCGCTCTGAGTTCTTGTCCAGTCTACCATACGCTGGTTCCACCATTCTGGTTTACCAGCTCAGTGTCAGAGAATACTTGAGTACTTAATCTGCAGTTTCAAAGGTCTCGGGAGTCCCCCAGATCCCTTCAAGGGGTCCTGAGGTCAAAACTATGTTCATAATACTAAGATGTTATTTGCCCTTTTCACTCTCACCCTCTCACAAGTGTAAAGAATATGAAAAGTTCATTGACATTAGATGAGATTCCACCCTCCACCTAACCTTTGAGAAATTACCACTTGTCAAGTTTTGGTGTAGTATCCAACAAGAATGTATACAATTAACTGAGAAGGCTCTGAAAACACTCCTCCCTTTCCAACTGCGTATCTGAGTGAGGCCAGATCTTCTTCATGTACTTCAACCAAGATAACATATTACAACACATTGAGTGCCAACGCAGATATGAGAATTCAGCTGTCTTTTCTTAAGCCAGACATGAAGCAGATTTGTAAAACGTAAAGCATGACTCACTAAATTTTTTTCCTGAAAATATAGTTATTTGTCATAAAAATATGTTAACTATGTTAATGTGAAATGGACTTATTATGCTATGTTCAAATGAATTAGTAAATACTAGTTTTTAAAACTTTCAGTTTTAATTTCTAATATAGTAAATATCAATAGGTATAACCCACATTTAAGAAAAAGCTCTATAGGCTCCTCAATTATGTTTAAGTGGTAAAGGGGTCTTGAGACCAAAAAGTTTTGAGAGCCACTGTCCTAAATTTACCAGAATGAGTGGGAGTCTACCACTGGATTACTTTTTATTAACTAAATGTCCATTATTTATCCTCTTTAACCTTTTAATTCCCTCAACTCTTCATGCTGAAATATTGTTTGAAATGAATAAAGTCACTTCTCTATTTTAGTGTTTTGCCTGAATTTAAGAATTTTGCAGCATTCTAGGCCAGTGCTGAGTAGTTAAAGATGTGTAGGGTTTAAGAGAATGGGAGTCAAGTTTCCAGAATCTGGAATATGTTCTAAAAATATTGATCTCTTAAACTTGTAGGCTGACTATACATATAACGTTAAATAAAACAAATCAGTAGTCTCCCTCCCATATAGTCACCCTCTCTTTGAAAAAGACATGAGGACTAGATGATTTTGCAGGTGACAATTAACCCCTGTCATAGACAAACCATTGCAGAAGATAGCAGAGGAAGGAAAGCTAGCCAACTCATTTTATGAGTTTGGTATAGCATGATAAGAAAAGCAAAGACAATATAGGAAAAGAAAATAATAGGCCAATGTGGTGGTTTTAAAATATGTCCACAAATTCTTTGATACACTTCTCTTTGACAATTCCCTTGCCCTTGGGTGTGGGCTGGATTTAGTGATTCGCTTCTAGCAAATAGTCTATGGTAGAAGTGATGACGTATGGTATCCAGACTAGGTCATAAAAGGCTTATGGCTTCTGCCTTGTCCTCTTGGATCACTCTGGGGGAAGCCAGCTGCCATGGTATGAGGACACTCAAGCAGTCCTATGGAGATGTCCATTTGGTGAGGAATTGAGGCCTTTTGCCAATAGCCATGTGAGTGAGCCATTTGGGATCCTGGAAGTGGAGCCTTCAGTCCCAATGAAGCCATCAGATGACAGAAGCCCTAGCTGACATCTTGACAGCAGCTTCATGAAAGACCCTGAGGCAGATCACCCAGATAAGACACACCTGAATTTTTGACCCATGGAAACTGTGAAGTAATAAATTTGCATGTATTTTAAATCACTAAAACTTTAGAATAATTTTATGCAGCAGTAGCAAATTAATACAACCAATATAACTTATGAATGCAAAAATCCTGTATAAAACCTCACAACTGTAATTCAGTGGTGCTATATTAAAAGTAATACATTATGGCCAAGAAGGGTTTAACCCAGGAATACAAGGGTAGTTTAGCATTAGAAAAACCTATTAGTGCAATGCACCACCTTCACAGAAAAGGAGAACAAAAAGTTTAATTTCAACACTCATTCATGAAGGTAACCTCTTTAACAAATAATTGGTGTCCACAAAAAACCTACACAAGCACCATACTTAATGGTGAGGCATAAAAGCAGCGCCCTTTAGGTCAGCAGCTAGACGAATGTGCTGGTGTCACTGCTTCCATCCAACAGTGTATTGGATGTCTTACCCAACGTAACAGAGCAAGAAAAGAAAATAAGGGGTACAAAAACTTCAAAAAAAGACCAAAATGTCCTTATTTGTGAATAATAATTGTTTACAGAGAAAAATAGAATCATGGACACAAACTATTAGAGCTAATAAAAGAGCTCAACAAAATTGCTGGCTACAAGTTCAAGATACAAAAATTAATAATATTCCTATACACTGTAATAACCAAATAAAAATATAATCAAATAAAAGATCTCACATAGCATTAAAAGTGTAGGATACCAAGGACTAAACTAAATAAAAATGGACAAGATCTTTTACTGAGAAAATTATGAAGGTATAAAACATGATTGAAGATCTGAATAGAGATACACTGTACCATGTATATATAATTAAATGACTCAATATTATGAAGTTGTCAATTCTCTTGAAATTGACAAACAAATTCTATGTAATTGCAATCAAAATTCCTACAGAGTGTTTTTGTGGCATTTTCTTAAATGTACGTGGAGGAGCAAAGGGCCAAGAGAAGCTTTGGTGCTTTTCAAGAGGAATGAAGCGAGGAGAAGTACCTCGTCGATGTTGAGACTTATCACATACAGTATTAAACTTGTCATAAAGCAATAGGAATGAAGACAGTGTGATTTCGGCACTGAGACAGACGCACGGGCCAGTGGGTGATAGGAGAGAGCCCCCTAGACCCATGGACGTGGAGACTTAGCATGTGATGGAGATGGCACTGCAGCTCAGTGGAGAAAGGATGGTCTACTCAGTAAATGGTGCTAGGACAATCAGTGATCCATTTGGAAAAAATTAGAACTGAACTCACACCATGCATAAAATAAGTCGGGTGGATTTAAAAACCTAAATATGAAAATCAAAACTATAAAATACTTATAATACAGGAAATTGTGTTTATGAACTTAGAGTAGGGATGTAGATCTTAAACATGACAAAACAGCACAAATCAAAGGAAATGATTGATACATTTGACTACATTAAAATGGACAACTTCTGTTTATCCAAAGACACTTTTCTAAAAAGTGAAAAGATGAGCCACACACTGGGAGAAGATATTTGCAATGCATGTAACAGAGAAATGATTAGTATCCAGACTACGTAAAGAACTCCTACATCTCAATGAGCAAAAGACAACAGAACAGAAAAATAGGCAAAGAGCTTAACAGTAATTACACAGAAGATGAAAAATAAATGGCCAATAAACATGTGAAAAGATGCCCAACCTCACTAGTAATCAGGGAAATGCAAATTAAAACACTAATGCATACCATTTTACACCCACCAGGTTGACAAAAATTTAAAAGTCTGACAATATCAAGTGCTGATGAGCTTGAGGAGTAACTGCATACCTGCTATTGGGAGGACAAAGTCAACAGCCAGTTTCAAAAATAACTCCATGTTATCTAGTGCAGCTGAAGACATATGCACATTACAATTCAGTAGCTGTACCCCCTCTTCCTTGCACACTAGACAAATCTTGCACATGTGCACCAGGAAGCTTTTATAAGAATGTTCATAGCAGTAATGTTTTAGTAACAAAAAGCTGAAAACAGCTCAAATTCCATTAGCAGTAAAATGGACAAATAATTTATGGTATTTGCATGCAATGGAATACCTTATGGCAGTGAAAATGAATAAACCATTCCTGTCTGAATCTCAGGAACATCATGTTGCATAAAAAATGCAAATAGCAGAAGAATCCACACAGCATAATTCTACTTATTCAAAGTTAGAGAACATGCAAAACTAAACAGTACATTGTTTAGGGATACATACAGACGTGTAAAACTATAGAGAAAAGCAAGGGAATGATAATCACAAAATTGAGGACAGTGTTTACATTGTGGGGGGAGGGGTCGAAACATTGGTACCTGGAACACTCTCTTCATTAGCTGGGTCATGGGTACATGGGGGTTCATTTCGTTATCTTTCTGTATGCTTTTCAGATGAGTATAGATTTTTTTTTGTATTGAAATTTCATGAAACTGATAAACACCAAATTCAGATTAGTTGTTACCTATAGGATGGAGGGGGATGGGACCAAGGTGCATTGCACAGGGGCTTCAACAGTATCTACAATGTTTTATTTCTTTAAAAAAAATCTGACTCGTGTGGCAAAATGTAATAAAGCTGAGAAGTGGGCATAGGAGTATTTGTACAGATATCCTCTGTAATTTTCTTTTTGTTTGAAATATTTCATAATAAATATATTAAAGTAAAAGAAATATGCATAGAAAGAGTCTGGAGGGAAATCATCAAAATGCTGGCTGTGGTCATGTTGGGGGGTTTTGAGGGGGATGGAGATTATATGTAATACCCTCCACTTTTCAGATTTCAATGAGGATGTCTTACTACTTTTATAATAAAAAATCTATTTAAAAACTCTTCTATCAACTTATTTATTATCTTCTAAAAATAGAACACTGAGACAAGAACACTTGAAACATTCAACAAACAGTTGTTGAATTCCATACTTATTAAGGAAAATGGATTGG
This sequence comes from Diceros bicornis minor, assembly GCF_020826845.1. Taxonomy (NCBI): domain Eukaryota; kingdom Metazoa; phylum Chordata; class Mammalia; order Perissodactyla; family Rhinocerotidae; genus Diceros; species Diceros bicornis. The sequence goes on along the minus strand of NC_080768.1, from coordinate 38,953,268 downwards.
CTAACTGTGAAGGAAATGAAAGTGTTATCCCAAAGCGGATTGGCTGACTCAGCCTCCAGAACCTCAATCCAGAGGGTTGGAGACTGGCTCTGCCTTCTCTTGAGTAGATTCCTTGATCTCCCCGTGCCTCACTTTCCTCATATGTAGACTGGGCCTAATGACAACGAATACCTCACAGAGTGATTATAAGGATTATGTGAGTGAATGCCAGGTGCTTAGAACAGTGCCTGGCACACAGTGAGCACTGGGTAGACACTTGGACATCAATGCATAAATGAAACAAAGAGAAGAGGGGCTCGTGAAGGACTAGGAGAGGTGGGGGAGCGGAGAGCTGAATTTTCAAGGGATCCTCACCATCCTGAAATAGCCCGGCCTTGCACTTCACACAGCTTTTGTGGCTCCCTTTCAGAAATTAAGAAAAAAGAAAGGTATGTGGCAGAGAACTTGTGAAAGCTCTTGGGAGCAATCTGCTGACAAGGGAGTGACAAATAGCACTTCAACCCACATCACACAACGCGCCCCTCCTTGGCCTGCCTGTCACAGGGAATGCTGCCCCAGGGACGAATTCGGGTCTCCAGCACATGGTGAGTCCCGTGCTTGCGTGACCCGCCCAGTCCCCTTAGCACGGTGGTTTGTTTGGTTTGCTCTGTGTGTGCCTGGCCTTTTTCACGCTTGAGGTACCCACGGGAGAGGAGCCTTATGTTGCCTGGAGGGACCTGGATCTGCGGTGAAACTTGGAGGTGCCTGGCTCCCGGGGACACTGGCTGCTGGAGTTCCAGGGCTTGGAGACCTGTGAGGGACTATCTTGCAGCCGGAAGCACCACACAGGGACCTCGCAGAATCAAGCCTGCCTGACAGTCTACTCGCTGAAGATGGGAACTACAGTTTCTACTCAGAGGACATGTGCTAAATCCTACACTCCATGTTTACTGGTGGCATTCTCTCCTCAGAGCTTGGGAAGTCGGAAGAGAAAAATATTGTTTCTCCTCTTCCCTGGATGGTGAAGCGGCTTCTTGCTCTTATCACCCTGCTGGTGACAACCATGGATCCATTCCAGAAACCTTCACTGAGCACGTGCTCCGTACCAATTCCAGTGCGGTTCCCAACTCATTCGTAGGCCTGAGCGGGGTGCAGGCGGCACTCGGCCATCGTGGACTAGCCTAGCCCAATCTCTGTTGCCAAAGAAGACCATTTGTCCTGTGGCTGAGTTGTATGAAACCTCACATGCCTCATGTGACCTGCTTCTTTTACAGTTTTTAGCTTTCTGGTCCCCTCAAAAAAAAAGCCATTGTTTTGAATTCTGTGCTTCAAAAGATATCTGCTAGGGCTTGTGCTATAATGATGGTGGTGGTTATTTTTAGTCAAAATGTGGCCTAGAACCTGCTGTGCCCTCCCCACACCACATCAGTGCTGGTCTGCTCCTAGATGGCCCCGGCCTCCACTGGGGGGCTTTCCAGCTGCTGTGGCAAACAGAGGGTCCCGGAGCAGCTCTGGTGGCGTTTTCCACGGCAGCTGTGCCCTCGCAGCAGGGCCCGTTTGGATCTGCAGAAAAGCTGCGAAGCCAGAGAGCTGCCTGTCAGGGGACCTGGGCCCGCCTCAGCCCAGCGGGAGGCTGAGAGGCACGTGAGGGAGGAGGGACAGACCCTCCTCAGGCAGACTGAACCCAACAGTGTCAATACGCCTCTAGAAATGAACACATGGAGACATTACATGTAAGCGGCAGCCCCCGTCTAGGTGAGGCCACTCCAAGTCCCAGGGAAACTGCCCTTCTTCAGGCCTCACAGTTCAGTTCCTTGGGGTCCCCCGCTCCCGCTGCGAGCCACCAACTGCTCTTCCAGGGCACGGTGTTCTCAGCCGATGCAGCCACTCTGGGCAGACACCACCTCATCCATTGTGTGATGGGCAGATGTTGCAGAAGCAGCCTCCCCAAGCCAGGCCTGCGGGAGCTTGGCCTCCGATGGGCCCAGCCTGGGGTCAGCCGGCAGCCTGGCCTCCTGGCAGCCACGGTGTAGGGAGCTGCCCTGGCCCCCCTTCCCTCCTAGCCAGTTGGTGGTGACTCACCTCTGGTTCCCAGGAGTGTTGTTATTTTTGGCCCCAGTGTTATTAAGATTGTGTCCAGATTCCCTGAAAATCAGCAGTTAAGGAACCCAGGGTCCCCCAGTGAAAGCATGTAAAAAATCAGAGGGCCAGAGCTGGGTGTCCTGCAGAGAAGGCCAGCGGCTCCCCCAGAGTCTTCTGCCCGTGGAAGGGATGCTGCCCTCACCTGGGGGTTCTGTGTCCTCCAGGCACCTCTTCTGGGCAGCCTGCCTCTGGAGGACTCCTGCCCCCCCAAACTCAGCAGCCGGTCAAGGGGGAGAGGCGGGAGGCAGCTGCTCCTGTTGCCTCCCTGCAGCACAACTCTCCGAGGGGCTGCCCCTGCCTTGCTCAGGACCCCGAGGGGGCCCCTGGCAGGGACTGTGCTGGCCGAGGCCTGGTGAGTGGGCCGGGCCTCCCCCCGGGTAGAGCAGGAGCAGGCGAGGGTGCTCCTATAATCTGCCAGCGCCAGGCGGGCACCGCCCCTCCGCCTGGGCACTGACCCCCCGGGGGCCCGATAGCAAGCCTCTGCTGCCGATAAGGCCCGGCCGGGCCCAAGGCTGCGGGTCCCTGGCCCCAATCGTCCCAGGCTCCGGCAGAGGTGCAGTGCCTCCGGCAGCCCCACCTGTTCCTACAGCACGACTGCTCTCGGAGGAATCCTGGTTAGGGACTGGCATGCTCTCCCAGATGGGCCTCGGCGGAGTGAGTTCTTGAGCAGCTGCTCGAAGGGGCCGGGGTGGTGCTGGGGAAGGTGAGGGGCCAGGAGGGGGCTGCAGCCATCTTGGGGATGTGAGAGCCGGAGCTGTCTGTGCGCGTTCACCTGGGGCCCTGCGCCCCTGGCTCTGTGCTTTATAATAACTTGAGCCCTCATTCGCTTTGTTGCTGAAGGTAGCAGGTGGCCACTGCTTGACTCTGTTAATCCAGTTCATATTTTTTACAGCCCGGGATTTGCTGTCAAATTGAGTTCCATCTACCTGGGTCTCTGAATTATGTTCTCTCTGCATTAGGGATTGGAGAGAATAATCTTTGTATTACATTCCTTCGGTCTGTCTATTGAGAGTCTAGAAGCTTTCCTTTGTACTGAGCAATGCATTTTTCAGGTGTGTTATCACAGGCCAGTGGCCTTGAGGGAGAATAAGCACATGTGAGGGCTGCTCTGCCTGGGGTCCTGGGCCACCTCCATTTGGAAAGGGGCTTGTTTGTTTTCCCAAAGACCCACAAAAGCCAGTCACCTCATTGCCACACCTCCTCTCTTGAGACAGTGAACTTTGGATTTGTGTTGCTAACTAGAGGGAGAAAAGTCTAAGAAAGAAGGGCAAAAGGTGGCTCTGGGAGATAGGGTCTGAAGGATATTTTTAAAGTGGTGATGGAACGTTACAAAGCCCCCCCCCACCCCCACATTCTCCCTGTAGTGATAGGACATATCCTGTGTAGCAGCATGGCTGGCTGTGCTGTCTTTCACGTGTCCTATGGTGCAGTGAGTTTCTTGGTTTTGGTGGTGGGTTCAGAGGCCAGAGTTGGACACCAGGCCACGTGCTCAGAGGGCCCTAGTTTAGTGGCCAGGGGGGGCATCTGCTCCTCCACTCGTCTAAAAGTCTTTGGGTGCAGGGGAAACAATATTAAGTGGGAATTTCTTTTTAGTGGTTTGGCATCTTCACAATATGCTTTCCTGAGGGGGAGGGTCTGTGGAGGAAGCCTGGGCCCCCGCTTTTAGTCCACAAGCAGCACGAGCCAGGTGAAGTTCATCTGTCTTTCCTCTTCACTGGGCAACCCTAGGCCACAGGTGCATTGCGAGTCTTGGAGGCTGCTCATAATAGACCTCAGAACGCAGGGAGGTGACCGAGTGGTAGATGGGACACGGGAACTGTTTCCAGACCCAAAACTAAGCCTGATGTTTTGCAGGAATAAGGAATGGCTTATGAACGAAATGTTTAAAATTAGCGTGATTACTTTCACTGACCAAATAGCCTTGGGAGAGCCACCTTTCTCTCTCTCTTTCTTTCTCTGGGAACTGTGTCTGCTGTGAGGCTGAATCTGAAAGCATCAGAAAAGGAAACCAAGGCCTTGAGGGTTGTTTTTATAAGCAGGGTCACATGAACAGCTGACCCTTAACTTCAGGGATCAATTATGATTAGTTTTTAAACCCAGGTTACCAACCCTTACCTGAAAATGCTTTGGCCAGTGTCTTTGCAAAATCAGCTGACACATTTTGAGTTTCATCTAAGTGAAATATATTTAGAAGGGCAGGTATTTTTGTTGTTGTTGTTCACAAAAAATAAAAGAGAGAAAGGAAGAAAGATAATAGAGTGCTTCCTGAAGGTGAAGTAACTGAAAATCTTTGGCCTCAAGGTCTGTTCGACATTTAGCGAACATCCACCATGTGCCCGCCTGGGCTGGGCCCTGTTGTCGGTGGTGGGAGCGCAGCAGAGAGCAAAATGGACACAGATCCCTGCCCTGCGGGGCTTACGTTCCAGACTGAAAACAAAATAAATGAGTAGTCATCTATCAAAAGCTGTGAAGTGCTGCGAGGCGGGAGCAGACAAGGGTGAGAAGCGTGGGGAGGGCTGTGGTTTAAATAAGGTGCTCAGAGAGAGCCGCAGGGGGCTCACGCCAGCTGTTGATTTTCAAAGTTAGATCCCACGTGACCATGAATAAGGATTACAGTTTGATGTCAAAAATCTTAAATATTAAACTTTGTTGCTTGTCAGAAGCTACAGATTTCTGTTACATCGTCCCTGTTGAGATGGATTACCTTAGAATCCAACAGAATTCGTGATTCTTGTGTGTGCTGTCCATGTCAGGCTCCTGAGGTATTGGGTTGGGTGCTTTTCTTTCTGGCTGGCCCAGCTGGATGACATCTTAGTCATGGGGCTCCGTTCTGTGGGTGGCCAGGATTTCTTATGTCAAACTGCTGATGATTGTGTTTGTCCCTTGTGATTTTTCAGGAAACTTTTGTAAGATGGCTAGTTCCATGTGTTATGGGCGCTGACAAACATGATGATCTTGGTTAGCAGCATTCTTAGGAATAAAGAGGGGCCGGCCCCGTGGTGTAGCAGTTAAGTGCATGCGCTCTGCTGCTGGCGGCCCGGGTTCGGATCCTGGGCGTGCACCGACATGCTGCTTGTCAGGCCATGCTGTGGCGGCGTCCCACATCAAGTGGAGGAAGATGGGCATGGATGTTAGCTCAGGGCCAGTCTTCCGTGGCAAAAAGAGGAGGATTGACATGGATGTTAGCTCAGGGCTAATCTTCCTCACATACAAAAAATAAATAAATAAAAAGAATAAAGAGTATTGTTTTTCATATCTCCTAAAAATAAAAACAAAAGAAACCCATTGAGCAAAGCCTTGAAGGAGGTGAAGGAGAGCGCCCTGCACAGCTCTGGAAGAAATAGCTAATGCAAAGGCCCTGAGGCAGCCATGTGTTGTGGGAAGAACCGGGAGGTTGGTGTGGCGAGAGCACAGGGAGGAGGGTAGGGTAGGAGCGGGTGAGGTCAGAGAGGTGGCAGGAGGGAGAGATTGGGGAGGGGTGGGGATGCAGAACATGTAGGGCCTTGCACACCATGGTACAGACATTACTTCTCCCCTGAGTGAGACGAGAAGCATCACACAGTCTCGGGATGGGACAGGCACGTGGTATGATCTGACTTATCCCTGTACCTGTGACTTCCCTGTACCTGTGACTTCTTAATGCCTTTGAAACCAAACTCCCGGGAACAGGCTACCCACTGGAACCCCTAACACACTTAGTGTGGCAGCGGAGTTCTCTCTGACTCTAGTGCAGCTGTTCTCAGCCTTGTCTTCTGTGGGGTACACGGGGCTGTTGCTGACATATCTACACATGATGTATTTCACGGCCACACCTGGCTGTTGATGATCCCCTTCTCCCTCACACTCTCCAATTTAATGAGAAAATAAATAGTGCCACAGATGCTCTTTACCTAAAAAATTACCATGGGTAAAATTAAAAAAGAACCAGAAGCCACTATAAAGTCATAATTTGTGTGCAGTCCAGTAACTTGTAATCACAGCTGCTGATGATCCTTGGTGTTTCCTTCGGACCTTGGCGTGGATAAAGCAGACTGCAGTTCTAGAACACCAGCTGTCAGGAAGGCTGACGGGGCAAGCATGTGACAGCAGAGTTGCCACAGAGGGGGTACTTGGAATTTGCTCGAAGTTTTAAATAAGTAGTAATGGTCTTCCTAGAGGTGGTCCTGCTCGCCAGGATTCCTGCTTTACACACGACCAACGTGGTTTTGTAGAAGGGCGGATCTCACCGTGTCACTCCCCTGCCTTAAATCTTCCATGGCTTCCCGCTGTTCTTAGGAAAGAGTCCAGACTGCTCACCGTGACCCCTCCTGCCCTGCCTACCCATCGTTCCCGCCCCGCTTCCTATTCTGTGCTCCCACTGGAATGGCAATTCTGGAAAGTTTTATATTATATTTGTAAGCTCCACACAGGGGCCTTGTGCTTGTCCTGTTCACTGTTGTATCCTGAGCACGCAGCCCAGGCCTGGCACATCGGAGGTGCTTGTTAAATATTGGTTGCATTAATGAATGAACAAGCAGTCACTTGCAAAGACCCCCACAACTGATTACTGCTCGCTAGTCTGGTCACAAATCTGCAGTTGACAGTCACGGCTCTAGTGGTTTGTGTGTATGACTTTTTAGATACTCTGCTCTTCTGATCTTTTTAAATCCACACGATAGTTTCTGCTTCCTCTGAACTCTCCTTGCACTTTATTGGAACCTCCCTTAAGGCCCTTCTCACTTTCTGCATCTTTCCATGTATTTACATATGTGTCATCTCCTACAAGCTGGGGGTGGTGGGAGGAGGGCAGCAGCCCTGCTGACTCATCTTTGAGTCATTTCTCCTGTTTTCCCCTGACATCGACCAAGATCTTGAACTTGGGGCTGAAAAAATATATTTGTTAAATGAAGTAATTTAAAACGAATGAATGAGTCTGGGCTCTTGCTTCTCCTTCATTTGCTCAAAGTGGGAGCATTGACTGAGTGTTAGGAATACGTTGGGTTGGTTGTTTGGAAAATAAATCTCCAAGAGGGCTGTGTGCAGAAGTCGGTGGTCACAGCCTACTGCCCCAGCTAGCCGGGCATCCCAGCTTCCCTGACATGCCCAGTGTGGACTGAGGTCGGCGTGAACCTGCTCAGGGCAGTTTCTGAGTTTGTCATCATTTTCTGACAGGCAGTGACAACCAATTAAAGATCTAGTGAGAAGTAGAATTGTTTTCTCCCCTGCCTCTCACTCACGCTTGACCACCATGGTCCCTCTGTGGCTTCCTCTCCTAGTCAAGGCTGATTTATCTTCTGAATTTACTGTCACAGCACCGGACGGAAGGTGCATTAAGGGAGGAAGCGGTCCCACTGCTGATGGGCCTGACCAACCAGCTGCCGAAATCTATTAGCCTGGGGGGGAAGGTGGTGCGGGATGGAGACAGGGTGGATTTCTCACAGGGAAACTTGCTTATGGACAGATTAGTCAAGACAAAACCAGCAGACAACCCCTGCCCCCAGCCCTTCTCTCCTACTCGGGGGCTGGAACGTGTATTCCCTTCTGAGAAAGCCGCAGGTCCAGTTGTCACCAGGAGACAGAGAAGGCAGTGGGAAGTCTGTCTGGCCCTCCCCAGGATGATATTGGTCAGAGTGCTGCTCTGCCCTTTCCAGGAACAGATCGTGAAGCAATAGCTTGTAAGAAAGAGCACCTGGTTTCAATTCCTGTGGAAAGCTAGTGCCTATAGAAGCTGAAAAGATGCTGGCTTTGGTCCAGCCCTCGCAGGATCAAGGGTGGTGATGATTTGCAAACAATGGAAGAGATTCCAGCTACTCAGAACACCCATTCTAGACCCCACTCCGTTTCCCTCTGTGGCAGTCTCTCCTCCTGCTGGGGCGGAGTCACAGTGTGCACCTGTGGTTTTTCTTTTCTCCACAGGGAGAGAATGGCTAGGGGGGTGTCATCTCTAAGTCCCTCTGGGGCTGGCTGACATTTCTGTCTACGTGGTGTGATTTGAAGGTCCCAGCGGAATCCCCTAGTCCTCCAACACCTTCACCACCACTCTGCTGTGAAGCCTGAAGTTCCACCATTAGAGATTATTCCTTAGGTTCTTAAAGGGGTTTTGCTCTCTAAAAGTCTTCTATTAATTGCATACACGTAAGCCTTTAATAATAGGATCTGCAATCATATAGATGCAAGGAACTAATTCTTACCTTCGTGGGATTAGTCGAGGATTAGACCAAAGCAGGGAGTGGAACTTAGGGCAGTCCATGGAATGGGACTGAGAAGGGGCGAGGTGCTGATACAGTGGGGTTGAGGGAAGGGAAAGCTCCCTTCCTTGCCTAGGACAATGGCTGGGCCTAGGATGCCTTCCCAGATATTCCCATATCCTGAGGTCTGGGTTCCAGACAATCTGCCTGTCACAGTGTGGAGCGTGCAATTTGATAAGTGATGTTGGACGGAAGGTGGTAATAAGGACTAGTGATGGAGTTACTCAGGTTCTGAACACCCTCCTCGGGCACACACTGGCCAGGTGGCCATGCGGTCAGCCCAGGAGTTGGTGGCCCCAGTGCCTGGGGCTGATAAAACCTGGCCTCTCCACTAGACTTGCAAACGCCATGAAGAATAATACAGTTTTACAATATACCAAGCATAGCACTTTCTTTGCATACTTCACCTTAATGTGATATTGAAACCACCCTGCGAGGCAGATATTATCATCATCACCTTCCAGATGAGGAAACAGGCTGAGCAGTTAATTAACTGGCCCAAGTTCATGGCTAGGTTCCCTACTCAGGTGTGTCTCCTAACAGCCTATAGGCGGATGCTCACAGGTGCGTATCTTCCTCCCCTCACGTACTGGTTGTGCTGAAATTATTATTTTGTATGCCTGTCTCCCCACTAGTCTGCACTCCCAATGCCCACACTGTACAGTGCAGTGGACCCCCCCCAACAGCACTGAAGGCCAATGATCTGATTGCAGTGGTCCAGCCAGACCACCGGGGTTTAAATCTCTGCTTTACGCTTTCTAGATGATATCCTTGGACCAGCTGTAAACCATCTCTATACTTTCATTTCCTCGTCTGCAAACCGGAGACGATAGTGGTTGTCCTAGAGTTGTTGAGAGGAGTGCATGAGACTGGAGCCTGGCGTGTCAGGAAATGTTGGTTGTTATAATTATTTTGGAATCACACATTCTTTTCTAGATCAATAACTTTCACAATTCTAAGAACTTGGAAATTTAAAAAATATCTTTCTACCTTCAACATACCTTCAATTCAGGTCAACAGAGTTTATTGAGTAGGAAACAAGAATAAATACCCTTAAGAAGTGGTAAGTGTGAGGCTGGAATGGGGAAGAATTCATTCTGCTCGTCAGGAGACGCAGGGAGTATGTCAGGGAAGCTTCATAGAGGAAGAGAACTTTGAATGAACCTTGAAGAATCAGTAGCATTTCCCAGAGTTTGGGAAGGCGCTGGCAGCAGAGAAAGCATGATCAGAAGTATGAAATATGTAGCAGCACCCCTTGTGTCTGGGAAAGGTGCATGGTCCAAGTGTTTAGGGACAGGTGGGTGGTGGACGGAGAGATGAGGACGGGAGATGAGGATCAAGAGGTAGGGAGGGGCTAGACAGTGAAAGCTTCTGAACAGCAGCCTAAGACTTGGGACTTTATTCTGCAGTGTTGGGGAGCCAGCAGAAGATTTTGAGTAGGAAAGTGTCATGATGAGAATGCTCACTCTGGCAGGGTTGAGGAAAAGGGTCATCGGAGTGGCAGGGAGTGAAAACTGGTTGGGAAAATATTGCCACTCTCCAGGTGAGAATTGATGAGATCCTAATGGAGGGGACTGGCAGACAGTTAACCTATCAAGTAACTACTGTGTACCAGCCGTGATGCTATGTGATTTCACACCCAGCTCATTTAATGCTCACAGCAGCCACACAGGAATTACCACCAATGTTACAGATGAGGAAATGGAGTCTTGTTGCAGTCAGGAAGAACAAAGAAATAATCTTGTTGTCTGGGGATATCCACAGGCTGCTCAGAAGGGAGCCCCAGTGGTCTGGGATCTGGTCCTCAGCTTGTAGTCTCAGTAACTTGATTTTGAGGCACAGGGGACAGCAGATTTGGGAACTGACTTAATGCTAATCCACTCACAAGAGTGGTGTTGACATCGGCCTGCTAACTTTAAAATGAGAGATGTGACTTCTGTGGTCCTCTGTTGTTCTTTTGTGTTCTTGTTCACTTGTCTTCTCTGGTCAGTGAATTCCATCCCATTACAAAAATCAAGATGGCAAGTCGGTTAGAACTGTGTTTGTAAGTGTGCAATCAGAGAAGCAGGGGGTGAAATACTCTTGAAGAATGTGTCATCAAGACTGTGGTAAAGCCTGATGAGCCATTCATGCCGCACAGCCAAGAGCACACATTTGTTACAAATTGCTGAGTAAACAACATGGGAATAGAAAATGAGTCTCATTGCCCGTGTCACTGCCAATCCATTTGGTAGCAGCTGCCTGGGATGCTGTGTCGAGAACGATTCTGGAGCCACTCTTAGGCTTACGGGCAAGAATGTGTGGTAAATTAGCAATCGTTGCTGGGGCGCCAGGTGGGTTGGGCCTGTATTGGTTGGAGTGTTATGGTAGCCATTTCTGGGCCATGGTTTTCTTTTTCTTCCTTCTGTCTCTTCTTCAAATGGGCCGTAATCAGATGAGCCATGTTCTGACTGCTGTTTATTTGAGAGGCATCCAGTCTTTCAAGGAGACTTCTGAAGCTGACTAGTGTTATGTATTATGTGTTTATTTTGCTGGTTAGCTCTCAAGGTGATATTATGTCATGTATTTCAAGTTCCTTATCTCTCCTAGCTACCACTGTCAGGTTCTAGGGGGTTAAATTCAGATCAGAGAGCCAAGAAGTGGCAGTGTCTACATTCAGACATAGGCCTGTGTGAGCACAGAGCCTAGCTCTTCCCCTTCCCCCCAGTAAAGCAATGGCAGTGGAGGTCTTTTCATGTTCTGGCAGTGGAGGTCTTTTCACATTCACAAATGTATGTGAATTGCCATTCTATATCACCTGTTAGAATGGAGCTTTCCAACCCAACCTCCCCAAGCTTTTGATAGAATCACTAACAAACCATGACTGTTGGCCTCCAGGCTGGGCCTGCCCCTCCAACCCCATCTCTCTGTGCCAATCCAAATGCTACCCATCCTTTGGGCCAGAGAAGTTCCCACCGTCCTCTCCAGCTCTCACAGCTTCCCCATCCTCTGGTTCCTTAGGCGATGGCCCTCATCTAGCAGTTGGTCCATCTCTGCTTTGGGATGGCTCTGGCACTAAATAAATACTTGTGGAGTTAAAAAAATGAATGAGCATTGAACACCAACTCTGACTTGTGTGTGTGTGTGTGTGTGTGTGTGTGTGTGTGTGTGTGTGTGAAACGTGGAAAAGTGTCCAGGTTGCTGCACTGAATGATTAGGTGGGACTTGTTACACCACTGCCTTTATTCTTCTCCTCATGGAATCCCTCATAGGAATAGCCATTTATTAGAATTGCCGTCTTTCTCAGATGTGGTTAAAAGACATTTGCAGAAGGAGTGATGAACTGACGGGAAGTTTGGATTTTCAGGCTCCATCTAAATCGTCTTCCTATGGGGTTTTGAAAAACCACTTAATTTTGATGTCTTTGTTTTGCCTTCTGAAAAATGCAGATAATCGCACTTGGTACTGATGACCACAAAGGAGTTTGGCTCAAGTGCTGGGTTAGTATTAGCAGGTTGATCTGAACGTCTCAGGCATAGAGTGATATTTAAATAGATGCTCCAGGATCAGGGTAACTGTACCGAGCCCTTTCTCTCTACTCCATTCGTTCATAGCGTGGCCATTAGGAACTTTGTCTCTAGCCTTTGAATAATGGGATATATTTGGAGCAAGTAGTGCCTGGGGCAGCCTTAAATTGTTAACTAAGGGTCTTTGCTTTGCTTGTTTGCATCTAATTTTGTTTGTTTGTGTACCAATAAAGGTGCACCCTGCTTAGAGACATTGCTGATGACTGAACTGTGGGGGGTCTCTCTCCAGGGTCTCCCATGGCTCGGTGTGTCTCCTCTCCAGGCAGCTCTCAGGGCCCGGTGGCATCATGCAGGGCTGCCTGTAGACTCTCTTCTGTCATGCCTTTCACACATGGAGGCCTGCCTCTGAAATTTTCCTAACTCCCTGATCTCCATCGTGACTTGCCCTCACTCCTGTTCCTTCAGAGTCTTGCTCCGGAGCATTTTCCAAATTGATAAGTAGTTACTGAGAACCTGAGATGGGCAAGGTCCGGTGGGGCTGCAGATATGAAGCAGCCTGTGGTGGCTGCTCTTAAAGCGCTTACAGCCTGGGAGGGGAGATGAAGCACGTACATAAACCACTATGATCCCAAAGAAGAAAGGAATTTGCTGCAAGGGATAGAAGGCTTTGGAAATTCAGAAGAGAGAGAGAATATCGCAAGCAGAGGAAATCAAGGGAAGTTCCACGGACATAGTACCTCCAAGTTGGCTGTAAAGGGACAGATGTGATGCCGGCAGTCAAGAAGGGAGGGAGAGGGGAACACGGAAGGGCCCCAGAGGGAGAGGACAGCATGAGGAAAGACCCTGACCGGTCAGTGCCTTTCCAGATTGGTTCAAGGCAGGGGAAGAAGACAGGTCTGAGATCAGGCTGGAAACTTAGCTGGAAAGTGGACCATGATGGGCCTGGGAATGACCTGCCAGGGTGTTCAAAGGACCTGGACAGCGGAGAGGAGCAATGGAGCCGTCAGACCAGGGAAATAGCAGGATCCTGGCTGCGGTTCAGGAAGCTGACGTGCATCACTGTAAGAGGTCAAGAGCTTGGAGGGAGGGGAAATTCGGAGGTGACTGCTGAGTGGTCCAGGTGAGAAGTAACGAAGACCCAATCTAAGGTGTTAGAGTTAAAATGGAGAGCAGTGGATGGATGTGAGCGATCCAACTGAGAAGAGGGAGCTGTCGCTAACACTTCCTGAGCCCCGTGCCAGGCCCTGTTCTGAGAGTTAGAAATGAGTTTTTACTCATTTAATCCCTATAAGGGCCCTATGAGGTCAGTGCATGTTACTAGATAAGGTAGATAAGGAAACTGAGGCATGGAGATATTAATTTGCTCACAGCTACATAGCAAGTATGCTATGGAACTAGAATAGGAAGCTGGGAAAGCCGGCCCCAGAGCCTGGCTTCTGAACCAGTACCTTATTCTGCTTTCAAATGAGCGGCAGGAATGGGAGAATCAGGAAGAAAAGCCGAGGCTGGCCTCACTCCTCCCGGGTCACGCGGTGGCATTTCACCTGGAACTCCCTGGAGCCCACTGGCCAAACGCTTGATTCCAGGGGTGCGAGTATTTGGCCATGTGGCAGGATTGCCGCAGGCCCACCTCTTGGACCCTTCATATCACCCACTCTGCCCATTCCTTCAACAGAGCCTCACTTTTGTTGATTCGCTGCGCACAGGGCTTTCCCCTGGACTCTAAAAACCAAAAACAAAACCACTTCAATAAGCGTGTACGCACCTGAACTCAAAAAACAGATGCAGGACAGGATGTTTACTTCATTTGCAAAAGCCTCACCATGGGGTTCTTTAAGTATCTAGCTCCCAAGTGCAAAGGAAAATTATGATATATAAAAACTTTCATGGAAGGCAAAAAAAATGCTTTGAATAAATTCGGATATACTGTGTATGCTAAAAGTAAAAATGTTTCCAATTTCCTCCTTTTCCTTCATATTTTCAGTGAATTTAATGACAAACATCAATCACCTAAAAAAAAACCCGTGTGGTGGTGGTGGCACTGAATTGTATTACAGGGCTTAGTGCAGAGATGAAATGTAATATACCAAAGCTCACATGTACAAAACAGGAAAATTATGGAATTGATTAACAATATCCCAAAAGGATGTTTGGCTGTAAGAAGGAATTCACTAAATACAGTTAGCTATTGCATTAAAGTTCTTTGTTTTTATGTTGTTAGTTCCTGGGGACCAAGGAGGCTGGACGGGGGCGGTTAGGGTGAAAGAGAGTGGGGCAGAGAAATATAATGAAGTGTTATAAAGCTTAGCTAGCTGGAGATCAGTCAGAGGGAAAATGACCAGCCTGTCAGGAAATGTGTTATGTGAAGGAAAATAAAGAGTTTTAGAGTCAAATACCATTGGGGCACATTGGCTTCAACACCACTGATCAGGTTTTCCCCAAGCCTGCTCAGAGCTCTAACGTGCTCCCTTGTTTTGTGAATCTCTAAGGATAAAGTCTGCATTTCCCATGTTTACTTGCCCAGTGCACCCTTGGGGTGGAGTGGGTGACATAGCACAGGGCTGGTGTTCCTGGGAACGCACTTTGGAAAATGTGGTATCAGGCTGCATTGAGAGGGTGGCATTCAGATTTTCATTTTAGGAGAGACCTTGATAATTGGAGCACATAGGTAGGCAGGAAACCACCAAGGAAAAGGGTATGGAACCATGGCTGGGAGAGACCTTGAAGGAACAAGGGAGAGAAAAACACTAGAGAGTCTGAAGGAAAGTCTCTAATTCTCAGCAGGGTGCCACTGGTGAGAGCAGAGACTCACCCTATGGTGTTCCCAAGGTCAGGACCAGGAAACGGTGGGTAGAAGTCAGGAAAGCAGATTCCAATTTTATATGAGAAAGAACTTTCCAACAATTAGAATTCTCCAAAGAGGAAAATTTCTGACCAAGAATAGGCCTGTCAAGAACTTCCAAGGAAAGTCAGTTGCATGGACCAGGAGAAGGACTTGGATGACCTTGGAATTGACGACTTTGAATGCCGTGATTATAAGATAGACAACTCAAAGAGGAAATGGGGTTTGGCTAACAAAGCCCCACGTGCTGCATTCACTTCTGTGCACAGTTACTTTGCTAAGCGTTGACTTATCTAAACTCATGTAATTTCTTTCTTCTCCTGGGTCTGAGGGGCCTCGATAGTTTGCATGGTTGGCTTAACAGCTCTCTGTGGAAATGAGAAGATCATTCAATCAGGGGAAATGGATTCAGGATGAGCAAAGGAAGTTTTTCCACTGTGGATATTTTAGGAATGCCTATACATTTAGTATATGCAGTAGTTAGAAATCTTGGGACTTTCTGATCAGCTAGTGTCTAATGATCAAGTCAACAAAATACTTGAAATCTTATAAGCTGAATAGGATGGAATTCTTTCATCTAATTTAGGATCCAGATTTATATCTTGTTTACTTAGATTTGCATAAGTGATTAGAGAGGCCCTAACTCCAAATGTGTAAGATGAAATAAAAATTAATTTACACAATGTCCTATATTTTGATTCAAGTAAAATGCTTAGAGTTTGATTCACCAAGAATCCAAGACCACCCAAGATGGTTCTCAGCAGGCGCACCTCTCCCTCCCACGTTAGGAAATGTTTGGGGGGCGGAGAGGGCCTTATGGATATTTAGGGACAGGCCCCAGGACGCAGCGCTGACACTCGCTCAGTATGATGCTCCCTTTGGGAAATAAGATCTCGTTTTGTGGAGGTGGAAACTGGGGAGCGGAATGGTTAGGTGA
Source organism: Diceros bicornis minor (assembly GCF_020826845.1). Classification (NCBI taxonomy): domain Eukaryota; kingdom Metazoa; phylum Chordata; class Mammalia; order Perissodactyla; family Rhinocerotidae; genus Diceros; species Diceros bicornis. Next base: position 38,937,635 of record NC_080768.1, on the reverse strand, counting down.
CTTGCTTGCAGTCACTCACTCGTTAGTGGTGGCAAACCGATAAAGGAAGAAACGTGGAGGGGTGACATTAGGAGGCCAAGGATAACAGCTTCGCTCTCCCAGTTTTAAATACCCACCCAAGAAATGCCAGGCGCATCCTCACCTGACACAGATGAGCTTTCCTACAACATACCCAGTTTCATTTTGGCCCTGCGTTTTGGCCTGGAGAGTTTACATGTTTGGTGTAACAGCTCTCTAGGAAATATTCCTTCTTCTGTGAGGTGGCCCCATAGCAGGGGTAGACTTTTTCAGAATTGGAGTGGGCTGGGGGACAACTTAATATCTGGGGTAAGAGGGTGTGACAGGCAGGTCCCCTTGCCAAAGGGCTCCTAGGGCCCTTGGCTAGTGCCAGGTGGGAAGAGGTTGGTGTTGGGCATATGAAGAGGCTCTTCTCTCTAAACTGAGGACTCAGCAAATAGTGACTGAGCCCCTGTTTTGTACCTAGCCGTTTAAAATCCCAGTGACTTAAATCCTTGGGTTTACTTAGCTGCCGTTCCCAATTTGGCCAGAGTTCTTTCTGACTGCTTTCTTGGCCTTAATTTGGATGGGGTCAGCCACCCAGGCCCCAGCTGGCTACCTCATGCAATTGAGTTGCAAACAGCCATGGATCCCTCAGCCCCCACTCAGTTTGCTCCTAGCCCCCAGCACTTGTTCTCACCTCGCTAGCCCCGGACTCTGGGATCAGACCTGAAGTTGACGTCTGCCCCCAGCCGCTCTTGGCCTTGGAGACCTCGTGCCCTCCCCTCCCTGCCCACGCTCTCCTTGCTCCGTTGGTTCTTGCTCTCTGTGTCCTGAGCACTTGCCGCTCCCAGTAAGGGCAGGGAGAAGGGGCCATCACTCCAGGGCGGAAGTTGTGGAATGTGCTGGACTAGAAGTTGGAAGATTTAGTTTCTGGTCCTACCTCTGCCATGACCTGTATCCTTGATCCGGTCACTTCATCTTTCCAGACCCAGAGATGAGGGGTGGTTCCCAGGTCCCCAAATCTGTGCCTCTCCAGCTGCAGTCAGAGCCTGTCCCACACTCCTCTTTTGTTGGGATTGGGAATATCCGCAGATATTCCTCTGCGGAAGACAACAGCAGTGTGTGAGGTGGAAATAAAAGGGGGCAGGGGAGGTGGGAAATGTGGTGGGATCACAGCCTGAGCACCCAGGGCTCAGAGGGCCTGGAAAGGTGGGTCCTGCTGAGTCCCTTGCACCTGTGAGCCATGGGGCGCGGTCCCCAGGCTGAAGGCACCTGGCACAACTGCTGGGCGGGGGATGGGTCCTGTGGATCCTGTCTCTTGGATTGCACAACACGGTGCCCTTCCAGTTCGGACAGCACCACTAGGTAGGGCTTCCTGGCCGTGGGTTTGTGGATGGCCCAAAGCTTGCTGACTGTCCAGGAAAATGCAGAGGGCAGGAGAAGGTCGAGGTGGCCAAGGAGATTTGGGGGTAAGGCGCAGAACCACAGATAAATCCCACTCCCTGTCACCAACAAAACTTCCGACTGGTTTTCATCTCCTCTCTTGAGCCTTCCAAATGGAGTCCCCAGTTAAAACAGAAAGGGATGGCTCTCTTCCCAGAGAGGGAGACCTTCCACAAATATGTAAGAACAGGGCAGAGCCATTTCTTTTTAGCATTTCTGGTTGGGGATATCATCAGTGTTCTAGTGAGGCACGGTTAGAAGTTAAAAGCCAAAACCATCTTGATTTGTGTATGTGTGTGGTATATTCTCTCCCCAGCCCTCTGTAAGTAATCTGTCTAGTAAACTATACTACATTTGCCTACAGAAAAGGCGGGGAATCCAGCAGCCCTCTGCCCTCCTCGCCATCCTCCCCTAACTGCCCCCAGCCCCCGAGGTCTAATGCCCTCTGACCCACTGTCTCAACGCCTGAAGTTGCCATGAGAGTGATGATACACACACACGTGTACACGTGCACACACATACATACAGGTGTGCCCACACACACACACGCATATACACATAGAAACATATGCACGGATGCATGCACACATACACATTCCCTCAAAGTAGCCTGGAAAAGTACCAGAGCCACCCAGGCCTCGGACTCCAGGAAAACTGTACCCTGTGGGCCCAAGAGCATTGACCACTTGGGTGGGAAGAATCTAGTAAAAGAGAGGTGTGTGCTCCTTTCCCCTCCCCCTCAGGGTTGTGGGAGGATGTCTCATCATGGGGAGGAGAGGAGAGTAAGCGGAAGGCTACAATAGTGAGTCACTCGGGTTAACTCAACAAACTCCTACAGGGCATCTGAAAAATGTTAATTCATAAGAATTCCAGCAGAGTCCAAGAGGAAATAATTGAAAGATAGTGGTGAAAAATCGAGAGCAGGTGAACGTGGGCGTCCTGTCGGATCTGGTTAGCCAGCAGCATTCCAGGGAGTCCCCAGGGGGGACCCGGGAGGCCTGTGTCAGTTCTTTGTGACTTCAGCTTCCCTTCTTGGCCTAGGCATAGGGCAGGCACTTAGCAGATGCGAAATAATAATTAGAGTAAGTGGCCTGGACGAAGCACTGCTGTGGAGCACACCACGCTGCCCTTCGAGAACAGAGACCTTCCCAGGCTTCCTCTCATCTCTTTCCCAGCTAGGCCTGACATCTCTTTTATTTATTGCTTCCTCAGAGTCCCGAGGCTTTCTATCCTTCCACAGTCTCATCCACTAGCGTAGAATACTTACAAAAGCAGGCTTGGCTCCAGATTGAGTTTAAATCCCAACCCTACCACTTATATGCTGTGTGACCTTGGGCAAGTTTCTTAACCTCTCTGTGCCTCTGTTTTCCACCCTTAAAATAAAGACAATTAGAGCACCTACCTTCTAAAGTTGCTGTGAGGATTAAATGAGTTAACACTTGTAAAATGCTTAGAGCAGTGCCTAGCACATAGTAAGCACTCCCAAAATGTTACCTATTATTGTTTGTCTTTCTTTCTTTTGGTTCCTCTACCAACACTTCTAACCTCTTGTCCCATGGGCATCAGAAGATGCATTGATTCTGTAGGTGTAGAGCAGGGCATTGCAGACCCACCAAGAGGCGTATGTTGGTGATGGGAGAGGGGTGTAGGAGGGCATTAGAGTGTTCCTTGACTGCGTCAAGCTCACCTCTCCCAACCTTTGCAGTTCCAGATACCACAAGGCCCATCCCTGCCTGCCTTCAGGCCTCTGCTCCAGCGTCAGCTCCTCAGAGAGGCCTCGTGTGTCTAACACTGCATCCCACCTCATGCTCCGGCCCTTTTGCTGTTTGATTGATCCTTATGGCACTTACCTCTTTTCCACGGGATAGATATCTTATTGCCCATCTCTCCACTTCCCCTATCTCCCTTTAGAATGCAAGCTCGATGAGAGCAGGATTTCTGTCTGTCTGTTCAGTGCTAGATCCTGGCTCCTAACAGGCACACAAATACTCTTTGAATGAATGAATGAATCTAACAACCATCATTTCATTTTTCTCTTTGCATAACATCTTTGTGAGGGATGGCAGCTCCCTTCAACCTCGTGGCAGGAGACATTTAAAACTTTAGAAGCTGTGCTATTGTTAGGAATGAATTATTCTTTTACAGAATAATCGCACAATTCCCTAGAGTAGGCATATTTGTTTTGTTGCCTAACATATGTTTTTAATTTACACGTGTTTGTCTTTGTATCCACGTATTCTGTCGGAGGCATGTGTCCTCTTTATCGTCTATAACCAAATACCTGGAACACTGGGGGCTCTCAATAAGCATTGGTGGTGTTGAAATTGACCCCCATGACTTCCTAAAACCTGGCAGTCCGTAAGGTTTGGTTCCACTCTCACTGCTCGATAGATGATTGCCCTGAGTGCTGTGTCCCCCGCTGGTCTCAGCCCTTCCTTTGAACTCCTGGCACCTCTGGTTAGAACCTCTCCCTTGGTTTTAGTTGTACACTGCCATGGGATATCTCTTGAGCCCTTGTCTGACTGAGTCTTTAACCCTTGTACTGTTCTATTTATTTCCCATGGAGCTTTATCTTTCACCTCTACCAGTTTGCAATCTTTCCATGGGTAGGACCATAGAATATACTTATTTGTATCTGCCACTGAGTTCTTAGATTGCGCACGGCAATTCAACAGTTCATATTTGAATGGAAGAATAAATGAGGAAAAGCAGACCTGTTAGTATCACCAAGTCTTGTATTGATAATGTATCTCTGTTACCCTCACCCTAAAAGCACTTGAAGGACTAAAGATTGTTGTGGTTATTGGCAGTGATTTTCCTTCGGAAATATTCGTTGATTGGCATCTTTGTATCTTATTTCAGAAATCCTGGAAATGTCTCTCTCTGGAGGCTAAGAACCAGCTCAGTCAATACAGAAACGATAATGATTTTTCTACTGATCCTTCATACACTGCCCATTTCTCTCATTCTTTCTCTAATACTTAACATTCCTTTATTTAGGAGTTCAAGGTCGGGGTGCTGAGAAAGGGATTTTTAAAAGCAGCTCTTGGAAGTGGACTTCAAGGTTGATTTTAGAGTAGAAATAAGGTCCTTAATAAAGTCATAAAATTTTAGAGATGGAGAGAACATCAATACATCTATAGCATTTTATTTCTTTTAAAAGATATGAAACCAAGGTTTAAAAAAGGGACCATTTGGACATGCTTCATCACTGTGCAGATTAGAAACGTCCAAATGAGTAACATACCTTAGGATTCACCATGCAAGGTGAGGTTTTCTGCAGATCAGCAGGACGGAGAGAAATGCAGATGTGGCTGATGATTTATAGCTTATTTCCTCACCTTTTTTATTGAAGTAATTATAAAAGGGGTGATATAAATACTGTATGAAAAGATATCTGAACGGGAAGCCAGCCAGAATTCACAAGAGGATTAAAGGTAAGATAATGGTCTCTATTCAATTATTAAGAATAATACGATGAGCCCCGTGTGAAATATTACGTGTGGCACCTGCTCTTGTTGCCTTGGTAGTGAAGAGAAAATAGGACCCGGAAGTGGAAGGCAGATGCCAAGGTGTTTTTCAGTGGTAGCTGCTAAGTGCCCTGTTGAAAGGAGTTTCAGAGGATCTCGAAGGAAAGAGCCTGTCTTCCTATTGTCAAGCTGTGAGCAATGGCAAAATTCAGGAGATGGCGGGTAGGCTGGGTGGTAGTATAACTGGGTTTAATCGCTTGGAAGTGTGTTGACTTCAGGAAGAGGAAGGAAACCTCCTCCATCAGCTGGGTCTGCCCCTGACCATCAGGCTCCAGAGGAGGGGAAGAAGCTGCTTCCATGGCAGACGGTCCCCAGGGCTCCACCGCCCTGTTATCCCTCCTCAGGGCTGAGGACCCAGCACAGCTGGGAGGGCTCAGCACCTGCTTCCTAGAGCTTCTCTCGCCTGGTTCAATAATATAATTGTTACTGTTATAATTCTAGAGAATTCCACTGGAGTAGACTGGGATTAAAACCAACCTCATTGTTTCCAGACTCTCCATTTCCCCAAGCCCTCAGAAGGGACAGTCTCGGCTCAGTCACCCTCATTAAACCCTTTAGGGCGTAGGTTCATATAAACAGGAGCCTGACGTTTCTGCATTGAATGTGCCTCCAATTGGGGGCTGGGGTCTTTTCTGACTAAAGAGAATGGCCAAATTAATAAAGAGGCCCTAATGGCACTCAAATTCCCAAGATTGAGCACTTCCTCCTGGAGAATATTGAATTTCACTTTTGTCATCTACCCTAAAAATACCTTAGGCTCATATAATCAAGGAAAAACCCGAGCCACTCCCTTCACTGTGCTTCAGACGACACCCAAAGTGTCTTATTAGTCTTGGGGACTTTGGGCAAATTACTTAATGTTTTTGTGCCTGGCTTTGTCTTCTGTAAAATGGGGATAATAACAGTAGCTACCTCCTAGGGTGGTTGTGAGGATTAAATGTGTTAAGACATCTAAAATTCTTAGAACAGTACCTGGCTCATAAATTTTAGCGATTATTGTTTTCAAATCCTTTCTGCTTCCTGCTCTTTCATCTATATCTCACTGTCACTACAGTCAAGTATTATGGGCCAGAGGGCATGGAAGGGGTCACACAGCATCACCTTCCCAGGCCCCAGTTCCTAGTGGATGTCCCCAGATCACCTCCCCTAAACTGGGAAAGCCTTGCCCCAGGGGCTGGACAAACTGGGGGGGGGGGCACAGGCCCCTCTGGAATTCTTCAGGCAGGTCTCCATGTGGCTGGCGCTGGGCCACCATCCTGGTTGTGTCCCTTCATGGAGAATTGTTCAAATGAAGGAGAGGCCTGAGCAGATCCACTGGTCAGCCATGTCTGAACTGACACTCGGGCATCCTTTAGAAATTCTGGAACCATGGAGTTCACTACTGATACTCAAGCCCATTTGGCAATTTGAGAGAAAGAAAGAAACGTTTTCCACGTTAGCATGTCCCAGTGAGAAGTGAGTTTGATTTTGCAGTTTCTCCAGGGTCTGCCTACTACTCTTCTTCCCATCCCCGCGGCTGCAGAGGAAGGTTTCCATGGTGTGTGGAAGCATGGGGCATAGTTGAGTCAGTGGGACCGTTCTGGCAGTGCATCACATGCGTATTTTCCAAAACGTAATTTTCGCCTTGAGTCTGGGCTCAGTGATCAGCAGCCAGGCAATATGTTCTGAAGTCAGTTCTGAATGTAGCCAGGGCGTCCCACAGTGGAGAAAATGAAGCATGGCGATGCGACACGGGCCAGTACTCTCAATGATGGGGGAGGCTTTTAGAATTATATTTATGCACCTCGTGACATCTCAGCATCTTCTCCCCCTCAGCGGAGAGATATGAACTATTGAGGAACTGTCTGCTTCATTGCCTTGGCAGTGAGGAAGCAGAGTTGCTCCGTTGGGCCTGGACTGGCAATTTAGTGCTAATGGAGATTGTGGAGGAAAGGCTGGGAGATGCAAATTGGGGTCGGGATCCTTTCCTGCTGTGCAACCTGGGGTTCTGGGATGGGCAGCACCTATAACTTCTCCCCCTGGGAAGTGACAGTGGTTCCAGGGCTGTTTCCACAGGGCCTATAACAGCTTATGGGGAAATGAACAATTGGGTCAACCAGCCCCAAACATCTGAGTTTTTATTTTTCACTGATGTGACTCATTTTAAAACCTGAATTGACTGGATTTCTTTGGATTCCAATTCAGCTAACATTTCTTGAGCCTCTGGTGTGTGGTCAGTATTATGCCAACACTCACGTGTGTTGTTTTGACCCAGCCAGGCTGAAGGTCCCATTTGGTTAACATAATCCTATTCAACTCAAGAGAAGTATTGAATGCTTCCTCTGTACTGGGCATTGGGATTCCGAGATAAACACATATGAGAGGATACCTCATCTCATCCTGACTTTCCTGCCCTGGTAGTGCTGGGTGGTCCCAGGACTGCTCAGCAAAAGCATTTGCTTGTTCTCAAGGCATTTAGTTCTGTAAGAATTCTGGTTCTATTTCTTATCCAAAAAGAGAAATGGATACTGAAGCTGAAATTTGTTATTGTACATAAAACATTCTGTTCTCTTCATCTGGTTATTTGATGACAAACAGTGACGTTTGGATCCCTATTGCTTCTCACTATTGGGAAAATAATCCTGTCCCTGGCAGACTTGCCACTCAAGTCACTCCCCACCTTTCTCTCCAGCCCAGGGACAGGATTTCTGGGGTTCTGGGCACAGAGACCACTGGGGAGCTCAGGCTTTGCTTGGCTCCTCCCATTGGCAAACTCTTGGCTGTGGGCTCTGCAGTGCCCGGGGTGGGGGGTGGAGGGGTTCCAGAGCATATGATTTGAAAATTGGAAGAGAGGGATATGACAGATATATTAAAAAGCACATTGATTTTTTATACTGGGAGTGAGGATATAAAAATAAAAAATCTCAATACTGAAAAATGGACCTGGAGGGCAAAACTCTTCCAACTCAAGGGCTCGTGAGGAATCAAATTCCACTGAGGTCATGTCAAAGAGTGGGACTGCAACTAAAGAGATCCCTTTGGAAGGACAGTCAATATGGTCCCAAGAATAAGCCTTGCCCCAGAGGCTGGACAAACTTCGGGGGGCACAGGCCCCTCTGGAATTCTTCAGGCATGTCTCCATGTGGCTGGCGATGGGCTAGCGTCCTGGCTGTGTCCCTTCAGGGAGAATTGTGTGTATGTGGAGACAAAATCCTAGATTCAGCTAGCTCTCCCCCAGCCCTCACCACCCCCTCCGCCCCACGCAGTGATCTCGGGTTTAATGTTGGCCCTCTCCGGAATCCATGTAGCACCTTTCTCATGAGCTTAAAAATAGACTCCAGGCCTGCCAACCCTCTTAAAAGGAACATAATAGAGATCAGTGCCAGCACTGTGGGACCTGATACCCGGCTCTGATCACTTCCCTAAATAGGCCCCACACTTGGGATCCCTTGCTCCAGTGAGGTGGGGCTCCCAGGGCTACCTAAAGGGCCACTGGGAGCTTACCACCCAAAGTTAAATAGAAAAACAACCAAGACTCTCTTTTCTCCTCTCCCTTTCTACTCTCACTACTGAAAAGGTTAAGAAGGAATTACAAGATCTGAAGGGAGTAAGACTGGATTTCTTAGTCCAGTCAACGTTAACAGCTGTAGCATGTATTCTGTAAAGTTCCTTCCTAATTAATTGGGGAGGGCCAGCGCTGGACGGTGCAATGGTGTCTATATGAAGAATAGCATTTTCCCAGCAGCGATGCTCCTGGTACACCCCTGGGGTGGGTGATGGCTGGCTCCCGGTGGTGTGGCGATAAAGCGGCTAGCCTTTCTCAGTAAAGGGTGGAGTTCCTGGTACCCACCCTTATCAGCCATGCCCAGGGACAAGGGGCCGGGGCAACTCCCTGTTGGGTGAGGGGCAGAGCGATAGAAGAATGGTCAAGAGCAAAGCTGTGCTTGTCAGCAGGCCACCACGCCGCCAGGGGCAGGAATGCTGCAAGAGGAGCTGTCAGACACGGGGCTCAGAGCAGGGCTTCAGCTGTAGACGCAAGTTGAGAATTGTTTCTTCACTGCAGAGAAAATGGAAATTGAAAACTGTGCATTATAAGCCTAAGGGCCCTAGTCGCTACAGCAGGGGATTCCTGGGCCCTCTTCTCGGCCATGGATGTTGACCTTGCATAAGCAGTCGCCCCTTATTTTCCAGTGTAGAAGCAAGATCAGTAACACCCCATACCTCTGGGGGCAAGTTAACCTTTGACAAAAGCTTTAGTTGAGGAGAAGGAAGGGAGGGAAGGAGGAAAAGAGTATCCTCTGTCATTTATCGATTACCTACCGTGTGCCTGAAGTGGGCAAGCATTTTTACATTTTTCTCACCATACCTGGAGAGGCGGGTCAAGTTATTTTTATTTTACCAATGTGGCAACCAACGCTCAGAAAAGTTATTTCCCTTATCAAAAGTTACACAGCTCAACTGTAGTGGGCCTACTAACTTCGAGTATCTTGAGGCTTCCCAGAAAAACAATTAGTGCTGTTGGTATTAAGTTAGTTCCAGATCTGAGTTGATTGCAGACAAGGATTAAAACAGAGGAGGAAGAGGGGCCGTCTGTCCCCTAGTTATCTGCAATGGGAGAGTTGTGATCGTTGCCCTGGCATGAGGTGCCAGGAGGCCCTTCTCTGGAACCCCGGGTCTGCCCTCAGTCTCAGCTCTGATGGTCCTTTAGAGAGGAGCCCGCTGTGTCCCTGCTGGCTGCTGCCTGAAGCTGCCTGTTTCTGTTCCCCTGAAGTGTCCTGGGGGGCAGTGATCTGAGAATCCCGCCCACCTGGAACTCTTTGCTTCAGGCTTTTGAGCAAAAAGAAGCATCCTCCCAGTTTCTGGAAGAGCTAAAGATTCGCAGGGAATCCACGGCAGGGGCCCATAAACCATCCCAGGCTCCCACTCTATCCAGGGGTTTCCGTGTTGCATGGTGAATTGCCTCCTTTCTTCTCGCCGTACTGTCTCCTCCTGACGGAGCTTAATGGGGCCTAGAGCACAGACTCCACAGCCGAAGCATTCCAGCACTCCATTATGCCTGTCTGCTGAGGGGACTACAGAGACAGTTGGTAAAATATTTAGCAAGACTGAAAAAAACTTGCCACGAACCTGTGGATAGAACAAGTGGCCCGGCGTCCTTCCTGAGAACACCTGGTTTTTTCTTTAGCCTGTCAGTTCCTTTCTGGTCCTTTGCTATGGTTTCCGTGACTCTCACTGGCAGATCCCTGGGCACACTGAATCTGCAGGAAAATGTGCGGCCTGGAAGTATGAAAAAAACAATAGGAAATGGGCAAGGAGCAGGGTGACTATTTGTTGTCTAAGGGTGTGGGGGTGATGGAGGGTTGAGGAGGGACCCACAATTAATGGGGAAAAAATAATGGCTTATTTTTCTGAATCCCTAGAGTCCAAAGAGACCCTTACAAGTCAATTTAGTTTATCCTCTGCTTCTATTTGCCATATCAAAAGGTGAGTTATCTTTCTCGGCTATCCTGAAGGATGCACAGCAAAGATTCAGCCCTTTATGAGTAATGACTTTTATTAAGCCATATCCCTTACAGCTGGAAAGTTCTTTCTGTCAAATGTAATCCTTCTCGACATTAGTTTAACCCCGTGACTTACAGTCTCCTTATGACTAGTGGAAATGGCGGGTACGTCATCTTCATACATCAGTCAGCAAGTATTTATTTGGCACCACTGCCCAGCACTGTGCTAGTCACATAGGGTTGCCAGCAAGAAAAGCAAGGGAGAGGGATGGGGAATACAGAACAGGGGAACCAAGCTGTGTCTGCCTGTGAGAAGCTTATAACTGAATCAGGGTGACCAGGCTAACCGCACCTGGGAAAGGGCGCCGTATAATGAGTCCCACTCTGGGGTCCCAGGCTCTAGTGCTGGAGGAGTTTGCATCTTAATGGGTATATCCTTCAGCCTTCTCCTCTTTAGTGTCCATCGTCTCAGTTCCTTTAACCTCAGGCCTTACTGAGCAACACGTCTGTAGTCGTTTCCTGCTTCTCCTCTTGGGCCTTGCCTGATTCTTTGCATATCTAAGTTGCAAAGCCTCAACCCTAATGAGGTTACGGCTAACATCAAGAGTTCTTGGCAGTTCTGAGTACTCAAGTCTTCTGATAATACGTCAGCATCTTTCCCATTATGCTCACAGTGCTATGGGTTGTATTTGGCTTCTGGTCCACTATGAGTAGCTCACCTTTTTTCTTTGTGATTCTATATAACCCATAGCATTGTATGGTATAAAGAACACTGGACTTAGGAGTTATAATACCTGGGTACCGAAATTGGACTGGGAATTTTTTGTTATTTAACTTTGAACACTTCCCTTTACTTGCAAGAACTCAGTTTATCTCACCTTTAAAATAGATATTCTATATATAAAGAACCCTCAAAACTCAATAATAAGAAAACAACCCAATTTAAAAATGGGCAAAAGATTTGAACAGATCCATCACTAAAGAAGACATGTGGATGGCAAGTAAGCCCCTGCAAAGATGTCTAACGTCGTAGTTATTAGGGTGACGCAAATTGAAACCACAGTGAACAACTACCACACATCTCCTAGAATGTCTAAATTAAGGCTGACCATACCAAGTGTTGGCAAGGATGTGGACCAACTGGAAAGATTACAAAGGGGCAGGAAAAAACTTCTGAAGGTGATTTTGGAGGTCCGTTATCTTGATTGTAGTGATGGTTTTATGGGGGTATATATATATAAAAAAACTTACCAAACTGTACCTTTTAAATATGTAGTTTGTAGTATATCAATTCTACTTCAATACAGCTGTTAAAAAATAGTCTGTTTTTCAGTACATTGTGCAATTCAATTAGCATCAGTGTTTTTGAAAGTATTATACGTATTATTCATCTTCCATTTGAGTAGGGCATTTTCTCTCTCTCTAAATATTAATGTTGGAACAGTGCTTTAGAATCCCTTGAGATAGTCCACTGGCCTATGATCAGGGCTGTTCCAGTAATCATAATTTATTAATTGAAGCTCTCTATGTAGAGGATTTTAGCAAATCTGAGAGGCAGTGTTAAGAGGTCGAGAGCAAGAGATCTGTAGGGTGACCTCTGTTTTAAAAATGTGTGCATGGGACGGAAGGGGCTGCCCTGTAGCGTGGGCGTTTTCCTGCCGCCTGCCTTTCAGAGGTGGCCTGTCCTGAAGTTTGTCCTCTGATGATATTGAGGGTCTGAGGCCTGGAGAACTCTGATGCTGCTGTCTTCAAATACCAGTTTTTTCACCCACACAGGACGGAGTTAGTTGCGTTATACACTTCAGATCACTCTTTTTGGGCAACATGCTGACATTCTCTCTTGATCTTTATTTATCCCACTTATTTGGGACTTTCTCCTAATTGTCGAATAGCTTTGAAGAGCACCTTACTTGAAAAACACTCTCAGAGTTTTTTCTAACCTCAGGAGCATCCTCCACATTCTCCCTTCCTGGCTCTGAGCACACTCTTGTTAGGAATCTTGCCAGTGCTGTTAATGGAAGGGCTTTGAGTCTGTTGGACCCTCCATTTATAGTGCTGACCTTGGTTCTGACTCTTAACGTCTCTGGGCTCTGGACAACGTTTCGCTGTCCATACAACCGTAAGAGCACAGTCCATCTTAGGGAGGTGGCTGTGAGGATTAAATGAGGTAATGCAGTGTGTCCATCATCTAAGAGGTACTCACCAGCACACAGCTCTACTGTACCCATGAGTCAGGACAGGAGGGGCAGAAAAAGAGCATCTGGTATTGTGTCTAGACTGCTATTTGAAGAGAGCCTGAAGCTGGGCTCATGATACAAAACATCCATGATTTGAACAAGACTTATGGCCAGGAGCCCAGGGACCTGACATTGATTTTGCTGACCATTTCTCATCACTGTGTTGAGCCTGCTCTTAACAATCTCTGGTGTCACCCCTGAGACTTGGCCAGCTCCCAACATGCTTTTGACATCTACCCCTGAGATGACCTCACGAAAAGGTGAGGATGAGCCCAGAGCAGAAACCTGGGAGCTTACTCCCGCCGTGGGTGCTATTTCCTTAACACCGTCAGCCTGGAGGGATGAAGGAGTAACAGATAGATCTGTGTCCTGCCTCTCGGCTTCATTTGGCGTCGCGGCTCTCCTCTCCGGCAGAATCTGAAAGAGGCTGATGAGCTGGTATCTCAGGACACGATGGAAGAGCTCAAAACATGCAAATTGGTTATGGGGCATAAATAGTCTCTGCTGAGCTCACCCTGGCCGGCTCTGCAGGCTCCGGGGCCCATTCACTAGGGCAGTCGGGGTGGCAGGAAGCAGGGCGGGAGCGCCAGGCAGCTTGGAGCTCCTCACCTCCATTGGACGTGTGTGCCTCTCTTCTGCAGCGGCAGGACGCTCGCTCCCCGCCCGGCCAGCCGCACCTGCAGCCTGGGCCGCACCCCCACCCGCACCCTCCCCGCACCCCCTCCGCCGGGCTTGGCAGCAGGTGCTTTCTCTCCAGAGATCGCTTCGCATTAACTTTCCCATCTGACACAATAATGGAGAGAAAATGAAGAGATCCCATTAGCGGCCGGCTGGCTGGCAGGCTGGCTGGAGGGCTGGCGAGCGCAGGGTCCGGGCGCCAGAGCCGAGCGCAGGGAGCCTGTATTTTTAGCCAGATGCCGTGTAACTTGCTGGCGCTCCCCGCGCCGCCGAGCAGATAACGGGGGAGGGGGAGCAGGGAGCCGGGCTCGGATTTCAGCGCGGGCGCCGGACGATGGCAGCGAGACAGGGCAGGTCCGGTCCAGACCCTGCGGTGAGTGGACGACTGCTCGCGGCCGCTCGGCCGGGCGCTGGGTGCGCGCTGGGCCGCCTGCGGGGTCGGGGCCGCGGCGCCCTGGCTGCGGGCTGCGGTGACCGCGGGCTCGGCGCGCCAACTTTCCCCGGGCGGGTGCGCGGACGCGCGCCCGCGGCCCTTCTGCTGCTTCACGCCGGGCGCTGAGGCCTCTCGCAGGATCCAGAGGAAAATTCCTTTGGCCTGGAGGCTGCGGGCGTGAAAGGGCTGGTGCCGGGAGGCGGCCCGACCGTGGCCGGCCGGGGAGGCGGCACACGCGGGAGCGCGGAGCGGCCGCGGAGGTGCCCCGGACCGAGGCCGAGTCCCCCGCACCCCGGGAAGAGAGTCCCGCCGAACGGATTCTGCTGTGGGGGGCGCCTGGCTGCCCCTCGCGGGGACCCACCCGGACCCGCGGGGATGCCACGGCCTTGGCCTTGGCCGTGAAGAGGCAGCCTCGCCTGATCCCTAAACCTTAGAAACACGAGCGCCCAGAGGTCCATAGGCGGCAGAAAATGAGTGGGGAAGAGAGGAGGGCAAACCTGTTGTGAGCAGGAAGCCTGTGCTTTGCCTGTGCCTTGTCATCCTCACAGACCCACGCGAGCTGTGTGTCATCCCAATTTTAGCAATGGGGAAATTGAGGTTTGGGAACTTGCAGGAGGCACAGCATCAAGTGGCAGAGCAGGGATTCACGCCAGGTCTTCCCAACATCAGGGTCCACTCCTGCTCCTCACACAGCACGGCATCACACAGCCTCTAAGGCTGGCGCAGTAAGAGCGCAAGGAACAGGCAAGCTTCTCCCCGAGGCCTGTGGTTGTGTTGGGAAGTTATAAGAGAACCCAGACTGCTGCTCACACCTCCTGTTTCCTCATCCTTGTTTCATTTGTTCATTTTATCTTTGCCAATGGTGGTCTGATTATGGCGCCTGGAGACAGCTTGTAAAGCTTTAACATTGCAACTTTCTGGGAAGAAAAATGAAAGAAACCTAATGAAAACACACACTGTGGCCCAGGGTTCACTTCTGTGTCTCTGTAGTCATTGGGATAAACGCAGGGTGTGCGTGCTGGCTGGAGCCGACTGTTCTTTCTGCTGGGCCTGAGGTGGGCTGGAGGAATACCCGGGCGCTGAGTTTGAAGGAACTCTCAGATGTGGAGGGCAGCCCCCTAGACAAGCAGACAGCGGCATGTCTAGAAGGTGCCTGCTGTGGGCAGTCTTCTGGATGTGCTGCAGCAGCGGCAGGAGAGGTTCTGGAATTCTCTTCCTGGGAGTTCTGACAATGGCTTTGCTAAAGAAACTACCTTCTGCCCACACAAGACCCCTTGGGAAAGAGAGCTTACCTTATCGCTGTTTACAGAAACTGATAATAGCTCAGTTTCCATTTATCTTTTTAGATATGAATTTTGCACTAAAAGACCTTGAGAAAGTGATTCACGATTTGTCCTGGGGAAAACTTAGGCTGTCTCAGGCCCCAGAGAAGATGTGAAGAGGCCTGAAACTAAACTTTGCCTGGCCTCTGGTGTTTTTGAAGCCTTGTCTGTTCCTGTGTTACCAGCACGCTGACATTTAGCAGCGAGCTTCCAGCCTCTCTCTCCCAGGACACTGGAGCCCCCCTCGGCTACTTATCTCTTGCTATATTCATATTTCCCTACTCAGGAAGTGCAAGTTTAATAATACCCTGGGTGTCTCAGGTAACCAAGGGCTCACCTCCCTTTTCTGAGCAGCCCTGAGGAGAACTTGAGTCCCAGGAGGCATTCCATTCCCTTCCTTTCCCCTCCACTTACTTAGTCCTGAAGTGAGGGCTGAAGTGGGCACAGCATCTGGGTGCAGGCGGAAGCCTCCCTCTAGCCAGGGCTGAACTTGAGAGGAATCTTACGGGCACTAGTAAATGATTGGCCCATGAGGCAGTATAGCACAGGGGTTAGAGAAAGACCCTGGAGGTAGACTACTCAGATTCACATCCTGGCCAAGCCACGTATTAGCTGGGTGCCTTTGGACAAGTTACTTAACTTCTCTGTGACTCATTCACCTCATCCGTGCAAAGGAGACAATAAAAGTACCTGCCTCATGGGATTATTGAGAGGAGCAAATGAATTGATTTATGTAGAACGCTTAAAACACAGTAAGAGCTTTATAAAGATAAACTTATTTTGTTATGAAAGGAAGTTCAGGGACAGCACATGGATTAACCAGAAGGGACGTGGGCTAGGGACACAACAAAATGGGGACAACCCCTCCTCCCCTCAGTGCAGGCACGAGCAATCTTCTCAGGGGTAAAATTAGATTGAAATGAAGCTCAAGATGAGGAAGGGGCAAAGACACAAGTGGGCAGCCTTGGTGGGTCTTCCGAGGGGTGACAGCTCCTTGGTGGTGATCTGGGGTTTAGGGCCATTGTGGACTGATTTTTCTGGACACAGGAGCAGCCTCCTTTAGGTCCTGTAGTCTCCTCTCACAGGGGAGACCTCGCTGAGGCTGCCCACAGGGACGAGTGAGACTCCAGTTTATCACAGTGCAGAGAGAGTCCGCTTAGTATTTTGTCGTTGTTGTTCCTGTTGTCTTGATTAGCATTTCCTCAGATAAATATTCTAAGTGGAACATACTGGATTCTTTTGATTCTTTCTGTCCTATTGGATTACACGGACTGTTCCTAAATGCACAAGAAGTTGCACCAAGGACAGGTCATTGTATTGGAGGTAACTGAATTAGATAGCTGGGCAGTATGGGCTCGGAAGAACAAGGTGTTAAGAATGGGTCTCATATTCTGATGAGGGCCATTGTGTGTACTTAAATATTCCCTGGCACCTAGGAGGTGCTCAATGAATGTTCATGGAATCAATGGGTGCATGCATGTGTGCACGAATGACCCTTTTATAACTCAGGCACTTTGTTTTTCCAATCATGAGGGCAGAGACCTGTATTCTGATTTTTTATTCTCTCTCTCTTTGCTCTAGCAGGATCCTGGACTTGAAATAGGACCTCAGTAAATATCTTGTAGAATTAAACCGAGTGATGCACAGCGAGAGTGACACCATTATCTGTCATTTACTGTAAGATCCTGTCTATGTCCTGACTACTCTATGCCTAGAGAACACCAGAAAGAAAACAAAAAAGCCTTAGCAATTGAACTTCACCTCTAACTATCTAGGTGACCTTAGCCAGTCACTTTAGTTTTACTGTGAGTTTTATCGTCAGCAAAAGGAAGGGCTAGGACTAGATAATTCCTTTCTGGAGGCCTGTTTTGGTCTTAACACAGCGCTCAGGGTCAGAGCCAGTACCTGCCCTGCACCCTTTCTCTGCCATGGATTAACTGTTTGATTGGCAAAGGTGTGTGGCCCCTCCCATCCCCTACTACCTGTCAGGGCTGTCTGGACACCCTCTGGTTTGAAATTGCTGAGAATGCACCTCGGGGTCCAGGGCAGTGGAAAGGCAAAGGTGTTAGTCAGGGAGTCCTGGGCCAAATCCCTGAGTGTTAACTAACTAACTGCAGAACTTGGGCAAGTTATTAACAGCTCCAAACCTCTGTTTCGTCCCCTCTAAAATGTGGGTAACAATTATCCCTGCCTCACCAGTTGTGATCAGGATGTGAAGAGATCATGTTGGTGATACACTGCCCAGTGACTGGTGTTGGAATTATAACTTCATTATTATGTCATACAAACTGCAGGAACTATTTATCCTTCCCCAGCACGGTCTAGATTGGGCTTCCCTTACCCTCTTTTTATCTGCTTGTCTGTCTAAGTATTATCCTTCGCTTCCTAGATTCAGTGCTTCGAACAGTCAAATAGTGTCATTAGTTGACATTGCATCCATTTTTACAGCCATTTGCTGGTTGTCATCCCAAATCCTATTATTGTGCTGCAGAAGATAGTTTGGGTAAGTGGGAGATATACCTCTCTCTCATTATTGGGGAATAATATAGTATTTTTCTTAATACAGTCGTCTCCCTTTATTCACGATTTCGCTTTCCATGGTTTCAGTTACCTGTGGTCAACCACAATAAGAAAATATTAAATGGAAAATTCCAGAAATAAACAAGTCATAAGTTTTAAATTGCCTGCCTTCTGAGTAGCATGATGAAATCCCCCCCCCCTTCCCTCTCCAACCCTGCCTGGGACGGTATGTCACAATGCCTCTGTCATTCCCCTCCCTTCATCTCATCACCTAGGCGTTGTGTCATCTCACGTCCTCACAAGAAGAAGGGTGGGTACAGTGCAATTGGATATTCTGAGAGAGAGAAAGGCCACACTTGCATAACTTTTATTACAGTATATTGTTATAATTGTTCTATTTTATTAGTCGTTACTGTTGCTAACTCTTACTGTGCCTAATTTATCAATTTAAACTTTATCATAGGTCTGTATGTATAGAAAAAGCATAGTATAGATAGGGTTCGGTACTGTTTGCAGTTTCAGGCATCTACTGGGGTCTTGGAACATGGCCCTGGCAGATGAGGAGGGACTACCCGTAATTGAATCCAGACAGACTTTCTGCATCAGCAGGCACAAACAAACTTTTCTCAGAGGGACTAAACTTTAAGTCTGATTTCTCTGGGAATCCCGCTTATGAGGAACCAACAGATTGGTCCTCTTTTTCTGAAATATTTCCTCCACCACAGGTGCTTTGCTGAGGAACCTGGGGACATTAGGTGCCTTATGTTTGAGGCCAAAGGAGGTCTTGGCCTAGCAGACACTTCATGCTTTGAAGGATTCAAAAGAGATAGAAGATTTGGTCCCAGCCCCAAGAAGCAAACAACTTGCCCGGCGAGACAAGACGTGCAAAAATCAAATAACTAGAGAAACATGTATTTAAAATGCATTTTAAAAATTCAGCTCCTGTTCCTAGATTTAAAGGTGGTAAATACTGAGTATCCAAGGACAGCGTCATAGAGGAAGTGGGGGCTGCGCGGACCTCAAAGAAAGGCTAGGTGGGAATTAGCAAACGAGAGAGGCCAAGGGCTGCTGGATCCCGGGAAGTCAGTGTGTGGGCCTGGAGGCACATGGAGTGTAGGAATGCCATGGGGGTCGAGAGAGAGAAGAGGAGGGGGCCCTTCTGCCATGCTGGGGGCAGTCAGGTCCATGTGTGCGTGTGTCGTGAACAGATAGAGCTTGGGTCTGAGCTTTTATAGCAGGGGGCCTGTGTGGGGCCTGTGGGGAGTAGGTGAGGGGTGGCAGGACATCAGGATTTTAGGAAGATCAGCAAGGCAGCTGGAGTGTTGCTGGGAGGCAGGCAAAAGCAGCAGCTCTTCCAGAGCAGCACTGGAGGCCTGCGGTGGCAAGCCGGGAGGGACGGGGCAGCACTGGAGAGTGAAGGGCTGGACCACGGTGAAGGGAGTGTCTGTACGGCTGGAGGATCTTGCCTGCTGTGGATTAACTGTTAATTGGCAAGGGCATGCAGCCCCGCTTTGGCATGGGATCAGGGTTTAATTGGAGAATACTGTTTGGGACTGTTGGCTGTCGATTTTGAGTCTTCCATGTTTAGGGATGGTCATCGTTAACATGTGTATTAGTTCCCTGTGGTGGCTGTAACAAATTGCCACAGATTTGGTGGCTTAAAACAACTCATCTGGATGCAGGGGTGCTCCTCTGAGCTGGCTCACCCCATTCCGATCGTGTGCTCTCCCACCACACTTGCCTGCATTCGTAGACTTTATTTTATTGTCCCCAGCTCTTACTCTCTCTGGCTGTCATTCATCTTCAATACAAACACGTGTTCCTGGTGGCAGGGCCTTGATGTGCGTGGTGTAGGTGACTGAGGAACAACCACCCAACTGACCTGCATTATTCCCATTCGAGAAGGCAGCTCACTGGGGCACCTGCGGTGTAAAGCTCACGTTAAGCTGGCAGTGGAGCAGGGAGGTTAAGCTCACAGATTTCAGAGCCAGACAGCCTGAGTTTGAGTCTGGCTATGCTTCTCACCTGCTGTGTGACCCTGTACAAGTCACTTCAGCTCTCTGTGCCTCGGTTCCCTTATCTGTAAAATAGGGACCACCATAGTACTTACCTCTTGTGGTTTTTTTAAACGAGGATTAAATGCATCTCTGTGTGTGTGTGTGTAAATATATATAATATGTAAAGTGTTGATAATAGTTCTTAGCACATAGTAAGTGCTATGTGCTGTTTACTTAAAAAACAATACCACAAAATAGCACCAAAGGGCATGTGTTTGGTTCCTGTGGTGCCTGCATCTGTGGCTCACTGGGGCCAGGGCCTGTGTGACATAGGCTTCTCAGTAAGAAGACAGTGGGCCCTTGGAAACGTGGCAACAGTAAGACACCAGGCTGTGCTGAGCATTCACCTCTCAGTGGGGTCCCTCTCAATGAGGTCCTACACAAGAATACTTGCTCATAAAAATACTAGAAGGAAGGGAGGCTGGGCTTGAAGGCAGCCTGACGTTACGGACTGGCCAGGGGCTCCAGGCCCATACCACACCTGGGTACCAAAACAGAAGGGTGCAATGGATGCCACCACGACCTTGCCCCTTTGTGCAGCCCTGGGCTGGAATGGGACTCTTGTTACCACTTGGCACACTCACAGCCTGCTCTTTCTCCTCACAGGCTGACGCTGCTACCAGCTTTCTAAGGGCAGCAAGATCAGGTAACTTGGACAAAGCTTTGGATCACCTGCGGAATGGGGTAGACATTAACACCTGTAACCAGGTAAGTGGGATGGGGACAGGCATGTGGTCTCAGAAGAGTGGCTCTTGCCTGCTGCCATTTCCTGAGAGCTTTAATTTGCCTCTGTTAACTTTTTCCTGCTGGCCTCAAAAATCCCCAAGGGCTTCCGCCTGCTGAAGGCCCTAACCTTGGTGTTCACATCCCTACCGCGGTCCAGGGCCCCACAGAGAAGGGCTGATGTCTAAACAGTGTGTGCCGAGCCCGGGCTCCATCCCCTGCGGCCTCTTCCCTTAGAAGTTGCCATTGGTCCCCGCTGTGGTCTTAGAATTTGTGGCCTTTGAAAGTAGGCAGGAGGAAGGGCCTTTGAAGGATGCTGTGTCAGTGGTGACATTAAATCTCCTTTGTCCACCAGCAGCCTTTGTGGGTTCTCTGCTGGGCTGAAGAGGAAATAGCGATGAGGACTCGCTCCGTCAGGGTGTGGACGAAGGCGAGTCTGGCTCAGGCTGAGAACCAACGTGGCTTAAACCGCTTCTCTGGAGGTGCCTGGTTTTAAGTGACAGGGGCTTGGTTTCGGGAGGGGGTGGTCAGGAAACTTAATGTGTTAAGGACAGATTGGAGGGCAGAGTCAGATTTGGGGCCAAAGATGTAGGAATTGACTGAATAGAGAGGAAATCATCCCTAGAAAGAGAAAGGGGGTGTGGCTGGGGCTTGTGGATTGGATGATTTTTGTTTTGGTTTGTTGTATGTCTTTGCCAGCCATTTAAGGTGTTCGGGCACACAGGCTAATTCAGTTTCTATTTAGAATAAATTTACCAATTGTGACCTTTTTTAAACCATCTTAACCATTAAAAAATGTTTTTAATTGTGGTAAAATGCACATAACATAGAATTTACCATCTTAATCATTTTTAACTGTACAGTTCCGTGGCATTAAGTACATTCATATTGTGGTACAGCAATCACTACCATCCGTCTCCTGAACCCTTTTCATCTTGCACAACTGAAACTCTGCACCCGTTAAGCAATAACTCCCCATTCCTGCCTCCCGCCAGCCCCTGGCAACCATTCTACTTTCTGTCTCTATGAATTTGACTACTCTAGGTACCTCATATAAGTGGAATCATACAGTATTTGTCCTTCTGTGACTGGCTTATTTCACTTAGTGTCCTCAGGGTTTGTCCATGTTGTAGTGCACTGGATGACTTTTGCAAGCCAGCAGGGGCAAATTCCTGGAATGCAGGTTAACTTCTCTACCAGCCTCTGTCCCCCTGTCCCCTCAGCCTCTCTTCCCTGCCCCGCACCCCCAAGTAAAATGCAGAATACCACTTGCTCTCTCCTGGGGCCCAGACTCCGTTTGGATTCAGTTGGTGTTCTGTGGTATAAATTCACAGCTAAAAGATCAGAGAGGATGGAGCAGGTGGCGTGTGATAAGAAACAGAAGGAGGTGTGTGATATGAAGCAGAAGCCATGGCAGTGAAGTTCAGAGGGGAAATCAAGCTATGGACTGGACTTGAGTACCAAACTGGATGAGGAAGAGCAAGCGCTCCTCCTCTTCTTACATCCCTGCGCCCAGATTTAAACCAACACACACATATCAACGGGTTTAAGGATGTTTGCAGCGATTCTGACCATACAGAGCTAAAGGTTGGCCTTTGGATAATAGCAGATGGAAGCTCCGAACTCATTTCTTTCTTGGGGAGAGGCTATAGGAGCAAAGTATGGGGAGCAGAGTGAGTCTGGGATCAGAGTGGCTCAGTAGAGGGGGCTCAGGGACCGTGTCAACACCACCCCCCAGAAACAGCTGTAGGAGCTGTGGTCGTGTTGTCCCCAGCCCCCCCGCCGGTGAGGGGCTGCATTCCCGGGCGGGACGGGCGTGGAGAGATGCAGGTCTGAGCTTCCTTTGTTCAGGCCGTGGCTGCAGAAACCCAGAGAAGCGTTCCTCCGCAGTGCAGCTCCGGCTAAGGAACGTGAACCCTCAGAGGCCGTCCAGGGGTTAAGACGCCAGCTCTCAAAGGAATCCACTTAGCAGAAATGGGGACAACTGAACGTTCATAAGCCTTGAGCCAGGGCTCATTTTCAGTGTGAAATTGGAAGATTTTGATGACACCCGGGGAATGGCTTTGTCCTGACTGGTCTGTCGGTGAGGCCCTGGATGTGACTGGCTTGTCCCTCCACCGTCTCTCCTCAGAGCACCTCCTCGGTTCATGTTGGCTGCAGAGCAGCAGGCACCGAGGCGTTATTTGCACTTTATTGACACCATTTCCCATCGGCTCAGCACCAGCGACAGGGAGGCTCTAGCCTCAGACTGGAGACTGCGGTCCTGGCTACGACCTGCCTCTTTCTTTCAAAGAGGAATATGCTGCCAGCCAGGAAATGAATGTCAGAAGGGAGTAAAAGGAAGGATTTGCTCTGGTGTGAAGCCCGTCGCTGCTGGTTTATCCCCAGGGCTCCTTCACCCCGATCTTGGGCCCTGTTAGTCTGTGTCTTGTGCTCTAGGACTGCCCAGGGGCAGGGAGGTGCTGACCTCATCCTGGTTTATAGGGCGGCTTGGCCTCTGCTCTTGAGTGGAGGGTCGGGTAATGGGGGAGGACTCTGGAAGCTGAACTTCCGCCCTCATTAAACACATTAGTGTGCCCATCGGGACAATGCTGCTGCTTTGCAATGGCACAGGGCCAGACTCGTAATGGAACTGGAGCTTTCTTCTCTTTAAAACATGCCTTTATTGTTTTGAGATGATAAAAACAGGCTCTTGTCCTGGGGTCATGGCTCAAGAGTGTGTTTTGGCTTGAAACCTTTGAGCTGGTGGACGGTGAGAGCAGTCCTACAGCCAATGCTGACCCTTATATAAGTAACACACTTTCCAATAGCGTGTTTTATGGAAAGAAAACGGACTGCTTGCCATAATAGGAAGTAATTACTCTAAGTAGTACGGAAAGAGAAACTCTGGGCTTATATAAGAGACATCTGAATTTTCAGGGTAGTTTCCTCATTGTGTAGACTGTCTACTAATTTTTGTCGTCATCTCATTATTATACTTATAGAAAGGATGAAATTCACACATGAGGACACACACACACACACACGCATGCACCCATATCTCTATGAATGCCTGATTCTTTCATTTATTCAAGAGCTGTTCAAGCTTTAGACCCATGTAGCCAGGGTCCTCTTGTACGTCTCCACATGTACATGGAGTGCTAGGCCTTAGGGATTTGATAGTACAAAAAAAAGTCCTAGTCCTCATCCTTTCTGAACTGTAGTCTACTGGTAGTGAGAGCTCTTAGTCAAATGATCACATAAATAGATATGCAAACCAAGCTATGTTAGGATTATATGAGAATATATAGGAGAGACTTGACCTAGAGTTGAAGGTCAAGAAGGCTACCATGAGGAAGAGATAGTTAAGTTAAGGGATGAGTAGGGTTAATGAGGCGAAGGAAGAGAAGAACATTCCAGTGGTGGAGAATGGGCTGTGCAAAGTCCCTGAGGCAGGGAAGAGCACGGAGGGTTTATGGAAGGCCAGAGTGGCTGCAGGGCAGAGAGCAAGTGGGACCAGATGAGGCTGGAGAGGTGAAGTTGGGATCGTGCTGGACCTTACAGGCAGGGGCGATAGTCACAACAGTCAACAACTAGGGCAATGTGCCCCAGGGCAGGAGCAGTGTGTGTGCATGCACGTGTGTGCACCTTGTGTGCGCGAGGGTATGTTTCCCTGCTGCACCATATGTTAACCTTGTATTTGCTGATTGAGGGGAAGGATCTGGGGGAGGGGACAGAGTGGCCAGAGCAGCAGGGGTGCTGAGGCAGTAGCTATTGACCGAGAGGAATGGAGGCATTTCAGCATTTAACGACCTGTACAGCCGTATCAGCGTGTCCTGGTAGACTATCCACTCTGCTTACAGAAGCCGTGTTAAGGATTTTGAGTTTTATCCTAAGAGCAGAAGGAAGCGAACCACCGACGCAAGCACAGGAGTGACGTGATAGGAGCTGTGCTCTAAAGGGTCACTCTGGCTACTGTGTGGGAGACAGATGGATGGGCCCAGGTGTGGATGGGGAGCCAGTTATGAGACTATTGTAATAGTCCAGGAGAGAAATGTCGGTAGCTTGGAGAAGGGTTGTGGCTGTGGAGATGGAACAAAGTGAACAGGCCTGGGTGATGAATTGTATAGGGGAGGGCAGGGAAGGAGGCTTCGAGAATGAGCCTCTGGTGTCTGGCTTATGCAGGGGTGGAGAGTGGTGCCATTCACTAGACAAGGAATGCTGGGAGCAGACTTAGTGTGTGGAAATGGGGTGAGGAGGCAAGAATAGAGCTGTGTGGAGATCCTGTGAAGGAGTCTTTGAGGACTCTAAGTGAAGAGATATAGTAAGCAATTGGATATTTGAGCCTGGAACTCAGATAAGAGGTCCAACCCAAAGGTAGATATCTGGAAGTCATTCAGCAGTCGAGGAAGTCAAATGCTGGTGTTGGCCGATGAAAACTGGGATGGAAGGCATGTTGAATATAATACCACCAGTGTCTTTGTGGGGGTCAGTCCACATGTATTTATTAAACACCTACTTGGTGCCAGGTACTATTCTAGGCACTGAACAAGACAGACAAAATAGACAAAGTCTGTGCTCAGGTGACATTTATATGCAGGTAAAGAAGACAATAACCAAGAAAATGAACAAATATGCAATGTCTCCTCCTACCACAAAGGAGAAACGTATTTTAGATGGGGCAGTTAAGGAAGGCCTCTCTAAGGAGATGACTTTTGAGAGACCCAAAAGAAGTAGGCGAGAACCATGTGGTTTCTGGGGAAGAGCATTGCTGGAAGAGGGGGAAACAGGTGCAAAGGCCGTGGTGGGCAGGAGTAAGCTTGGTTTGTTTGGGGAATAGCAAGGACAGTGCAGCTGCAGTGGAATGATGGAAGGGAAAAGTGGGACATGGAGGTGGGAGGAATTGCCAGGGCCAAATCTTGAATGGCTTGTGGGCCATGGTGAGGACCTTTTACTCCAAGGGTGGTGGGAAGCTGTTGGAAGGTATCCCACAAGAGATGCTCAATCTGATTCAGGTTTTTAAACAACCACTCTGGGTGCTGTGTGGAGAATTGATCTGGAGCACAGGGACAGAAGCAGGGAGACTGGTCAGGAGGCTGAGGCCATGGACCAGGTAGACCCCCGTGTGGCTCTGAATAAGGGATAGACAGTGGAGGTGGTGAAGCCAAAGGACTTGCTTCCCCAGGCTTGCAGTGTGGTCGCCCAGCACATAGGACCCAAGGGCATGGAGGGGCCAGGGGCCCTTTACTCAGCCTGGCACAGTGTCATTCTTCCTACTGCAGCAGCCACGTGGTGATGGGCTGATTGGTTCACATGTCAGCTCAAAAGCCATCGTGAAGACACAGTGATCCTCAGAGCCTGAGGTAATCTCTCCCTACAATTGAGCAGTCCCTCTCTTATAGCTCAGTTGTGTCCTACCGTATAGCATGGTAATGTGGAGTGCGTCTTATGTGTCCTGTAGACCCTAAGCCACCTGAGGGCGAAGTCCATGACTGCTTATTCCTCACAGCACAAATGGCTACATAACTGTGCACTTACCAATATCAGCTTCATATGTTCCAATTCCAGAATTATTGCTAGATTACTTAAGCAAATCAAACTATTTTATTATAGAGGCCATGGCAATAAAAAAATAACTGTCTGGGATGAACTAATTGACTCTACACATTTACCAGTTAGCCAAATAAGAAGAAAACAAGAGGAGAGCCGTCAGAGCCTCTGTTCTCCTGAATTCCTAGAATTGGTGAGTCAACACAGGTGCTCCACTGGGAACCAGGAGCTGTAACTCCGGGGCAAAAAGCCTCACTATTTTAGGTTTCTGTTCTATTCTTATTACGCTAACAAACACTGGCTCACTTGGCCTTCCTGATAGGAAAGTTACTTGAGACCTCAGAAGAACATTTGACACCAAAAAGAGAAGCCTTGTTGTCTACAGTGCTGGCATAAGGCAAAGAGTTAGAAAAGAGGTCTTCTGGAGCATCCCAGGCCCGCCCCCCATCCTCTTAGCCTGTCTTATTTCTCTCCATTCTACTTATTACTGCCTGACTTAGTAAAATGTAGGCACCTCAAAGGAAGAGGACTTGGTTTTATTCGGTGCTCCTTGTCAGGATTCTGCCTGCACGTAAATTCAGTCAGTAGATGTCTGCTATAACCACTGATGACTAAAGCTCTTGTATTTGACACTCAGCGCGTGTAGGAACTCCATCTAAGTGCTGTCACTGTTAAGAGCATTGTGAATAGTCATTCTTAGGATAGTGACTCTCCTGCGTGGTGATGGTTCAGAGTCTGGCTCCCGCCCCACTTGTCAAGTATGTGGCAATATTGGCTGCAGTCTCCAGAAGCTCAACCATCTGAACAATCACAAAAACATGAGAGATTTCCAATGCCAAAAGAGCCAGCAAAAGCACGTGAAACCATGCTAGTTCCATTGATGCTCTCTAAATTTCCACATGGACATTCCACATGTACCCCATCACTGTTGGGTACTTGTTTATCTTGAAGGTAAAGGGTTTTCGGCATTTCAAATAAATGAAACACCTGTACTCTGCCACAGAGTAATCTTTTCTACAGACACCAAATGCAAAGTCTTTTGATCAGGATTTGTTGGGCTCTGGTGTTTGGGGTAATTGCTGCTTTTTCAAATTATAGAATCTTTGAGCTTAGAGAAGATAATGGCATTCAACTCGCTCACCTTATAGCTCAGAAAGCTGAGGTCTAGAGGTTGTTTCTGAACATCTTCTGAGCTTTATGACTTTGGATTTGGTGAGATGGGCTTGAGAAGACCACCTGAACTTTCTCTGCTCATTTATTTATTCCACAAACATCTATTAAGCACTTACAATGACTCAAGCGGCTTGCTGGAGACTAAATTCATTCATCTCCTGCTTTCAAAGAACTCAGAGGCAGATAAAGAAGTCCAGCTTGTAAATAGAGGGTTACAAATTCAGTGTTATAAGTGCCACCCAGAACGAGCACAGAGGATGTTTTCATTAATTTATTCCTTCATTCAATAAATATTTATTGAGCTGCTCTAATATGCATCATGCTGCCTACTCAAAGGTGAGTAAGTCCCCGTGCCTGCTTTCCCATTGCTTCTAGTCTCGAGGTAGTGGCTAAAATGCCGATGAGTCAGAGAAAGGCTTTGAAGGATGAGTAGGAGTTTGCTAAGAAGAGAATTGGGAAAAGAGAATCGCAGTGAGAAGGAACAGAGTGTGCAATGGCAGGAGTGATGAAGGGCATGGAACAGCAGGGGATCAGTGAGGTTGGGGTAAATGAAATGAAGGAGGGTGAGGGTAGTGGTCAATCAGGCTAAAGAGGTTATATTGAGATCAGGGTAGATATAGAGCCTGTTACTGTTCTCTGTCATTTTCTTTTTCTTAGGAACTATTGCCAGGCATAGAAATGGCATTCAACTACATAGTCCCCGAATCCTACCTGCACCCCCAAACTCATTCAGAAAGACTTCCTAATATGATAATATGGCAATATGATAATATGGCAATATTAAGCCTTCTTAAAACTTGCTGCCTTGTTGCAGCTCTGGAATAGTGAAAATAGAGAGAGAAGAATATTTTACTGCAGCCCCCACTGAGAAAGTGGTGCTCTGTGGTGTGCAGAGAAGTAAACGAGAGAAGCCACTAGATGCCCCTAGGCCTGGTACCATGGATTCTTCTGAAGTTCTGGTTCCTATTAGAAAAGGTATTAGTGAAAAAGATGGAACTTGAAAACCTCCATCCCCTGAATTATTTTAAATAGATAAATTGCTTTTGCATCTCAGCAGAAATAAGCTATTTTATGTTCATCTTGCTAATCATAATGACTAATGTATAGTTTTAAAGTAAGTGGATTACTTATCATGAGTCAGAGTGACCCACGGGGTTCAGTAATCAGAGATCCAGTTCTGCGGTGTCTCTGCTTTCCCAGGCCCTTCTCCAGGCCTGGCCACTTCTAATGCCTTCATCACCCCTGGGAGGTGGATAGAGCACGTGGTGGACAAGGGAGGTTGCCAAGACGCGGAGGCAGAGGCAAAGAGCCTTCCTCAACCAGAGCCGGGCTGTCCCAGCTCCCAGCCTGCGTCTCTGCACTGCACTCCACAGAGGGACTCGAGACTGTGCAGCAAGGCCTGCTGCTCCTCTGGGCGACCTCCCCTGTCCTGGTTTCCTTTTCCTTTTCCCTTCCTTCTCCGTTAAGGAGGAGTTAACTGACAGTCCAATTACATTAAAATGTCTATTTGTAGCAACAACAGGGACATCTTTGGATTCCAGGGACCAAGAAATGGGTGAGTAGCATCATCAGGAATGATCTGGAATATATTGCAAGGAAAGTATACCCTCCAACCTCCACTTTATGGTTTGATTGCTATGAATTTACAATATGAAGACTAGCTGTGATATTCTCAGTCTTGAGAATGTAAGGAAAAAAAGATAGCTTTGTGTGTGTGTCAGGTTGCATGAATATGCATTCAATTCTGCAAACGCCTGTGGAGCTCACACTGTGTGCCAGGTGTGATGCTAGGACCTAAGATACAAAAGTGAGGAAAACATAGGACCTCAAAAGTCCTCTTTGAGAGACAGACACAGAGCAGATAAATGCAATTCCATCTGATAAGGGCCTTCATAGAGTCATCGAGTGCCATGGGAACACGGTGGAGAGAGCAATTCACTTTTAGGGGACTGGAATAGGGTATGGTGTGGTGATGAGAGACGGACAGGGAAAGTCACAGAGAAAAATGACATTCGTCCTGGGCCTTGAAAGAAGATTCGCCTCTCTGGTTATTAGAGGAAATGCTAAACACTATTCCCATTCTTTCTGATTGGAATAGACTATGCATGTGAATTTGCCTGGGGTTATTTACATGTGATTGTGAATTCTTTGATAGAAACGTTTTTGACAACTGCATCCCTGATTTTAGTTGTTTCATGATTTTTAATTTAACACAAAATTAATGCATGGCAGTTGTTTAAAAATTCACACTATACAGAAATATGTAAAGTCTTCTGTGAGAGCCCCCCTACGCCCCCACCCCCCAAATCACTGTGAACAGTTTGCTGTGAATCTTGCCATACCTTTTTCTATGCATCTCTACGTGTGTATCTTAATTGTTTTCTGAGAGCCGTTGCATTGTTTTATTCCGGAATTGTGGAATTGAGAGGAAGCTAGGAGCTAGAGCAGTTCTATCATTTTGAAGTTACATAGATTGAGGCCCTGGGGGATGAAGTGACACGTCAAGAGGACAGTTCAGATGCCTCAACTCCTAATCTACTGTTCTTTCCTCTAAACCCACTGCCCTGCTTCTCAAGGTCTGGCTCTTTTATCTTTTTAAAGGCATACCAAGATCTCGGACATGGAAACTCTTTCTAGTCCATAGGAGATATTCTTAGCCGCTGGGCTGGATTTCAGAATCCCATTCTCTCATTAACCTGAGCTCACCTGCCTCCTCCAGTCTCCCGAGGGCCTTCAGCCCCACAGCTGCTCTGCTGCTGAGCCTGGGGACTCCTCTGAGCTGGAGGCTGTACAGGTTTTGTACAGAGTGGAGAGAAGGTGATCTGGGGTGGATTCATCTCTTTGCAGAGCTCTCAAATAGTGTGGGTTTCATTTTTCTTTTTTTAAAGATCATGAAAAGCGTTAGAGTGTTTTTCCTCCTCATGAATATCTAGTAAACAATGAATCTTAAGAGCTACCTGGGTCGGAGAGCTAAATTTAGATCCTACTAAAGCAAACGAGGGAAGGTACTTAGAGCCGGTCTGTTCCTTTCCGTCTGCGCCACCTCTGTCTGAGCTTGCGCTTTCCTCTCGGTTTCTGCTCTTGTTCTCCCTTCCCCGCCCCTGGACAGGAGACAGGCTGGCAAAGGAGATGAAGTGCGCTTTTCCTCAGGGTCATGGCGATTCCTTCAGCTCTGTCTGGCTTGTGATTCATTAGATTCCAGGATCACATCTTTTTAGCAGACCTCTCCCACCAAGCAGTCTGTGGGGAGCAATGCGATATCGGGGTCAGAAAGAGGCTGCAGGTGGGATGGCCCTGCGGAACATGATGCCTGTCTTCCGGAAGAGGCTGCCCCCTCAGCTGGTTCCCACATAGGGCTGAGGGCTGCTCTCCTGTTGAGGTTTGATGGCACTCTGGGTTTCCATTCTGGAATCATCTCAGAACTCTGGTAAAGCTCGCACCTCTTGGGTCCTTTAGAAATAGGAGGGATGCATGTGCTCACTCCTCAGACTGGCTCTGAGTCCTTGGACGTGCAGGAGCCTGAACGGGCCATCCGTCCTCTACCACCAGAGGCAGAGCCCAGAGTCACCCACAGCTCTGCCTTCTCTCCTCCAGCTGCCTCCTCTACACTTCTACCACTATTCCTTCCTACCCCCACTTTCTTTTTAAAATTTTAAATAGTTTTGAACCTATAAAAAAGTTGCAAGAACAGTACAAAGAATTCCCACATTTGCCTCACCCAGATTCTCTATTACCATTTTACTGCATTTGTTCTTATCTGTCATCTATTTATCTATCATTATACTATATATGACAGAATTCCCCATCACCCCTAAACATCCCATTGTGCACCACTGAACGGTAAGGACACTTTCCCACATAACCACCTTATAAGCCTCCTAATTAGGAAATAACACTGATGTGACAACCATCCACAAACCCCTTAAATTTGCCAACTGTCCCCCAATGACAAATTGTTTTCTCTCTCTCCCTCCTTTCCCCCCTTCCCCACTCCTTCCCTCCCTTGCTGCCGTCCCCCAACCCCCCCTTCTCTCTCCCTCTCTCTTTCTCTGTTCCAGGAGTCTATCCAGAACACACTTTGCATCTAGTTGTCGTGTCTCAGTCTCTTTCAATCTGGAATACTTCCTCCATCTTTGCCTATCTCGCATATTTTTGACAGTCTTCCATTCTGTAGTTTGATTCTCAACAGAGTCTGCTGATGTTCCCGTATGACCAGACTAAGGCAGTGCATTCTTGGCAGGAATACCATCGAAATTATGCTCCCTTTCCATCCCTGGTAATGTTAACCTGGATCACCTGGTGAAGTTGGTGTCTGCCAGGTTTTTCTACTGTAAAATCATCGATTTTTCCCTTCGTAGTTGATCAGTATTTTGTTGGGGGTGGGGAGATATTCCAACGTAATGCCAATATCCTGTTCCTCATCAAACTTCCAGCCACCAGCCTTGGCATACATTGATGATGTCTGCCTGTATCAGCCACCACTATGATGATTCCAAAGAGTGATTCTCCATCTCCATAATTTCTTCTGCATTTAGTAGCTGGCATTCTACTGAAGGATAGGCTTTTCCTCCTCCCCCATTGATTTACTTTTTTCATTATTTATTTATACCTGTTCAGACTCATGGGTTCCTATTTTATTTGATGGGTTGTAGTCTGATACACTCATGATTTATTTTGAGGTTCAGACCTACGTTAGGCCAATAGGAGCTCTTTTGATAAGCTGGCTTCTTTGTTCTTTGACATGTCCTTACGTTCTTTGAGCATTTCCTTACTTTCTGGCACAAGTTATCCCAGGGTCATTTTGTGCTGTCTCTGCCCCAACCCTGGATGGGCCCTTTTTCCAAGGATCCTGGTGCCTTTTAGTGGAGGATGGTATTTAGACACCAAAATCTGGTCACTTGATGTGCCTATTGCTACTGGTTAGTGTGTGTGTGTGTGTACACATTTCTATAACTATTTCTATATCTCTCTCTATATGTGTATTTAAAATCCATGAGGGGCCGGCCTGGGGGCATAGTGGTTAAGTTTGTGTGCTCTGCTTCGGCCGCCAGGGGTTCGTGGGTTTGGATCCTAGGCACAGACCTACACACAGCTCATCAAGCCCATAGTGGCAGCATCCCACATACAAAATAGAGGAAGATTGGCACAGATGTTAGCTCAGTGACAATCTTCCTCAAGCAAAAAGAGGAAGATTGGCAAAAGATGTTAGCTCAGGGCCAATCTTCCTCATCAAAAAAAAAAAGATAATAAAAAAATAAATGAATAAAATCCATGAGCTCATGCCAATACTTCCAATTCTAGTCCAATGCCACAGAGTTCTCTCTAGCCTTTCCTCTTTCCAGGTTTTTGAATCGCTTCCAACAGGGAGAAACCTGCCTCCCATTGATTCACATCATCCTCAGCATATTTATTTATTTGCTCAAGGTAACAATCTCCCAACCACTCCAGTAGCCCACTCCTCCTTCTCATACACCAGACATACTGCTGCCAACACCTCTGCAGGCACCCTGCTGGTTCACTACTCTGCATCCTCAGATGCCAACATCTCCAAGCTGGGAGGGGAGGGAAGGGCAATGGTAGAGAAGGGAAGATGCGAAAACTCCCATTCACTTTTGAGTTCATTTCTGTTTTGGATGAAAATTTAATGCAGGCAATTTGAGGAAAGGAATCAAGATTTACATTGTTCTTATAATCTTTTGCTAGCAGCTTAATTCATTCCCTCATCTCCTCAGCCCATAGTGACAGTCACTCCTTCCCTCTTTCCCCATCATCTCTTCTTTGTTCCTTGTCCACCCTGCCTTGGGTTTCCATGGTCTTTGCCTTTCTTTCTTCCCTTCCTCTTTCTCTTCAATTTCAGGATTTGGAGTAGGAATGGCCACCATTTCAATCCTTTTTTTCTCTCCATAAGCCCTGTTTAAATTCTTATTTCATACTCTATTTCAGGGCTGCAGACCTGCAAATATATAATGTCAATGGTCTTGCTCCACAAATAGGGCCCAATAATAGAGCAAAGCTGGAGGTCACAAATGAACAGGCTGCTTGTTACTTGGGGAACTAAACTTCCGTCTCATAGAGTATAGTACCTTCTCTGGACAGATATCATAAACTAATAGAGAATCCAGATTGAGTAGGAAGTGGGCTATTAAACATAAAAACCTAAGTGGAGACCCTCTATGTGTACATCCTTGTCCTTGTTTGGGGCGAGATCTTCTGACTGGTTCTTTACTAGCTGTGTGGGTAAAGTGGCATGTTGCATGAGGCAAAGTTACCTAGAAGTCCCTCTCCCCCACCTCTCTTGTTGTTTACTCTGGGGTCCTCAGACTTATCAGCTTTCTCTGCCACTGCTCTTGGCTTATTCTTCCTAGGACTCCAGTCCTTTCCTTCCCCATGAAGACTTCCCCTGGCTGGTGCTCTGTTGCCTCTGGGCCTGGCTAGATGGCAACCAACAAATCTAATAAGCTGAACCAATAACATGGTACTAGGTGTTTATGAATGAAAAGGTCATGCTTTCTAGATACTACATTAGCACGTTACCTTAAGTCCTCTGGAAATACACTGCTTAGTTCAAAGAAGGGGGATAGGGAACTGAAACAATGAGTTTCAGGGGACGTGGGGTGGGAGGGGCAGGTGGACCTCAAGGTCCTCAGGACACAGCTTGAGGCTGCCTGCTCCACGGGAGAAGGGGCCAGCCATGTTTGTGGGTAAAATAAACAGCTGTGAGAAAAGGAATGGGGAATGGAAGGGTTGTGTGTGTGCACAATAGTGTAAGCATCAGCTGTTGAGATGTTCTTGGAATTTTCAAAGAGAGAGAGGACCTCAGGACACCATGGCCTTTCTCTTTCAAACTGTCCTTTGCTCTGGACAGGATAAGAGTTAAATTTCCTATGACATGTCTACTGTATTTGTACATTTGGAAATCAATTAGTGCAATTGGGGCAATCAGAGATGCTAAACAGAGGAATCATTTACTGAGAATAAATGTCTGGAATTGTGTATTTTGCCAGTGGAATTTCTCACAGTTGGTACAAGAAAATACTCCAAATTAAATCATTCAGGCTGAATGTGGCTTTTTTCTTTTTCTTAAAAATGTTAAGAGAAACACAGCCTGGCTAAGATCTCCTCCCCCTGCCATTGGACAGATTGCTTCCCAGAAGAATCCTCTAAATTGACATTATACCTGAAAAAGAGCAAAGGCAGATGAAAAACTCCAGGTGTGTGTGCTTGGTATGAATACTATTGCCAAAAAACAGCCTAAGAAGGTTGTTTACTCTAGTAGAACCATGTGGAACGAGATCATATGGGGCCAGGTGGCCTTGGAGGCTCAGTACAGGGATATGTAGGATGTAAAATGCTTCAAAGAACATTGCTCCCACCCTAACAACAAGAAGAGGCTGGATAATCCACAAAGTTGTAATTTTTCTTGAGCCCGTCAGAGGGCTGAGGTAGCAAGGCAACCAAGTTAACTGAATTCCAAAGAGGAACAAGCCCCTCCAAGGAGAGGGTCACCGTTTCAGCTTTGGCAGAGTACAGGAGAAAGAGGCAGCTACCATACAAGCCAAAATCTTAACAAATTCTTAGAGGCCAGTGTGGGCCAGTGTGTCTGGAACCAGCTTTTCTCCACAGGCCTCACGAGAAATACTGGGTAAGTCAGAAGAACAGAGAGAGGCTGCCTCAGTGGCACAAGAGTGCAGGAGGTGCCTGGTGGCTGTGGAGGCAAGGGTGAGGAAAGAAACAGACAAAGCCTGGCCTGCTTCCCTGGACTCTTCCCTCATGTGAAGCAAAGACAAACCCTCTCACCTTCAGACCATAGGAAAAATCCATTCTTCCTGGGGAGGAATAGAAGCAAGCTGCCGCCCCCCTGGGGAGGGGCAGAAAACATTCCTGCCCCAGGACATGGGCAGAGACCCAGTGATGCTGTAGGAAAGGTGGAGGCATCCATTGCCGGGGGAAGGCAGGAAACCGTCTTGGGCCAGGATCGTACACCAATAACAAGCTGGAGGAGGAGCAAGAAACTCCCATCCAAGACCAAGTAGAGAGACAAGGCAGATTTTACTGCCACAGAGAAGAGGAGAAGGAACGCTTTTTAAAAATCCCACTTTTGAGGTCCAGGAGCACAGCCTGCCTAAGACTGAAGCTGAACTAGGACAGAAGAGAACTTCCATGCTCCCACCTTATAACAAGGAAGAGCATATTACTGCTGGGAGATGGGCAAAAGCATGGAGAAAGACCTCATTTGAGGCATGGGCATGCAGGGATGGTTGAAAGCCAAGGGGAGATCAGGAACACAGAAAAACCGTCTGGCACCCCAACTCCTACTCTAAGCTGAAGGTAACAACAGCCTACCTCTAGAGGAAGTTGAAGGCTGTGGTGTGCTCAAGACAACAAAATCCCAGCTAGGTCAACTCCTGACTAGATTGACTCAGCCCTTACCCCATGCTAACAACTTTACAAGAGAAGAGGCGTGTCCATTTCCAGGCAGAAATACCATTTACTTCAGTCTTTACTGCTCTTCTACACATAGTATCTGGCATTCAATTAAAAACTACAGCACACACGCAAAAGCAAGAAAAAACAGACGACTGTCAAGAGACAAAGCAATCAACAGAACCACACTCAGAGATGACCTGGATGTTGGAATTATCATAATGACTATGACTAATATGTTAAAATAACTATGATTAGTATGTTAAAGGATCCAGTGGAAAAAATGGACAACATTCATGATCAGATGGGAAATTTCAGCAGAGGGATGGAAACTATAAGAAAGAGTCAAATGAAATGCGAGAAATAAAAAAAAAAATGCCTTTTTGACGATGAGGAATTTCTTCAATAGGCTCATCAATGGACTGGACACAGCTGAGGAAAGAATCAAAGAACTTGTAGATCAGTCAGTAGAATGATCAAAATTGAAATAACAGAGAAAAAAGAGTGGGGAAAGAAAAACAGAAGACAGCAGCCAAGAGCTGTGGGACAGTATCAGCTAGTCTAACATACACTTAATTAGAGACCCGGAAGGAGGCGTCTTTAGGAAGAGGAATCTGGCAAGCTAGTGTTTTCCCCTGAGAAGGGCATGTGGTTAAAAAGTGGCCACAAGCAGTTCTTGCTTTGTTCCCCAGCTTCTAATTTAGCTGAAGCATTTACTCTCATATTCCTCCACCTCGGTCTTGTTTATCTTCTACAGCCAGTTATTTGGGGAGAGAAATGTGTGACTTCCCCCCATAATTCTCCCCAGCAGTCTGTCTGCCACTCAGCATCAAGAGGAGTGCCTGTGAAGGTTAGATGGAGTAGCTGGGAAGACGCAAGACAAGTTCAGCTGCCTGCCTTTCACTTTTAGCAAATAACTTCAACTTGACTAAACTAAAATAAAACACAGGCATCCTGGCTTTGAAGGGGTGGTAGATTGCAGTTCATCTCTGTCTGTAGTTACAGCTAAAAACAAAGAGCTCACAGAATTTGCGCTCCTCCCCATTCTTATCTGAGCAATAAAAAAATCAGCTTAAAGAAAAAGAAAGTATCAAATATGGTATTTATCCATGAAACGCTCTTGAAATACCAGAAGTGGTCTCCTGTATAGACTAGTTGTGCATTTAATAAAACAATTGTATGAGCTCCTTAGTGTATGTGTGCAGTAAATTAGTTTGCAGGCATATAGTGACTTCAGCTGCTGGACGGCGACCAGCCATCCGCCTGCTGAGGCCAATTGCTGGAGAAAACTTGCTGCTGTGGGTCTGGATGGTTGTGCATCCCTTGAATTCAGACGCTTCATGAAAGGAAGAGGAGGGCACTTGATGAGAATGGCTGTGAGGGTAGTTTCTAAAATTTTAGCCCGTGGGTTTAAAATTTAAACTCAGACGTGGCTTCTCATGTTGCCATTGTTAATGAACTTGTAACCCTGCTGTGTGCAGGCTGCCTTGAAAGGCTGCCTCCGTGAAGCTTCCTGACCCTCTCAACAGAGCAACTCCTTTCTCCTCTGTACTGCTTCTAGTCTTATACGTACCATTTTTGGCATTTATTACATGATTTTGCATTTATTTTTTATGCCTGTTTCCTCTACTAAACCGAGACCTTCAAGGATAAGGGTTTGTGTTGTATTTAGCTTTAGCACAGCGCCAGGTGCAGAGTAGGTTCTCAGTAAATGTTTGCTGAATTGGGTTAAGTAAATGCTCGCAGCAGGTGGCTGCATACCTGCCATAGCCGTGCCAGCCGGCGCTTGCTTCTGTGGCTCTGACGAGGGCTCTGGATTCAGATCACCGCTGAAGAGACTTGGAAGTAACTTAGGGTGACCGTGTTGAACACAAACACACAAATTAAAATCAAGTGAGAAAAATGAAAAGTCATAAAAAGACATCCTTGAGCCAGGATCTGGGGTGGAAGCTCAGGAAACTCTTAGAGATGCAGGTCTCCTCAGATGGCCCTTTTACGTTGAAGAGCGTCACCCTCCACTGCCAAGAGTGCAGCTGTGGGAGGGAGGCAGGTGACTCGAGGAGGGGAGCGGAGGGGCTTTCTATGGACCAGGGCACTGAGTAAAATCCTGGAGATCAGCTGCAGTGGTCATGAGCAGACCCATGTGGATGATTATTGTGAGTGACTGTTAGCTCTGAGCTGCCACGTAGTCAAAAAGGGGAAAATGTGCTTTCATAGAAAGAAACATACTCGTTCCGAGGGCGAAAAAACACCAAAACTCTTTTCCTGGGTAATCCAGGTTGTTTCTGTGCGTGGCTGTGCTCTAGAAAGGCTTTGTGACCTTAGCTAATCTCTTGACTCCTCTGGACCTTGATTTCTTCAGCATTCACCTTTCAACGCCAGCATTCTCTGGGCTGACAGTACGTCTAGAATCCTTCTGGAATGAGATCCTGGCACTGGCTCCAAAGAGCAGGGACAGCCACCCTGGAGCGTGAGGGGTACACAGGAGGTGTTTTCCTTCTAGCTTTGCCAGCTTCTCAGCTTCGAGGCGTTCGGGATCAGTGCTCATGGAAAGTGACAGTGCTGCCCAAGTACGAAAACTCCAGCAGTCAGCACCACGCGGCACTTGCTGCTGCCACAGCTGAGGCCGCCTCGACGAGCAGACTGCAGCAGCCGCTGAGATTCCCAGAGCCGCAAACACCACGCCAAATGCCCGAGTCATCACGGGGTGCCTGCGCCCAGCGCCGGAACCTTCCAGACCAGAACCTTCCAGACCAGGCCGCTGCTGGATGCGAAGAGGGGATTGCAGACCGCAGTGCTCTGGGAGGGAGGAGGAGCTCCTGTGCAGACCTGCCCCAGGGTAGAGTTGAGGACGCAAAGCTGGAGGCAGCAGCTCCAGGCTTCCAAAGCACCAGTCACTTGACAAATTGCTTTTCAGTGAATTAGTGTTTTGCAAATTGATTTGAGGCCAATTGGTTTACTCCCTCCCAATGCTATTCTCTCTCTCCCAGATTCCTGTTCTGAAGGATGGCTGTCTGCCTTCAATCACTTTCTCCCTTTCTGCTATCAAAACTAGCTCTGACCTGCCTTTATCTGATAAATTCATTTACACTGGGGTGTAAATAACGCTTCTTTGGACCTACATTTAATGGAGTACAAAATCTACAAGAGGAAGAAATCTAATGATGATTTTCAGGCATTTGCATACGGAAATATTGAGTGAAGAGGTCCCCTCATGCCCTCCCCCCCCACACACACATGCCCTGGCAAGACTGGCAGCGCTGGTGTGCAGATTTGGCTAACTGCACTCTGCGTGTTTGGGGTGCAGGGCGGGCTTGATCTAAATAGGAAGTAGGTAAAGTTCCCTTTGGAGCCCACTCCCACTTCTCTTCAACACCCAAGGCCCCTGTTTGTTATATTTGCCCTGTTGAAGGCCCCGACGTAAACAGAGTTTTGTACACCTCCGTTCTCACATCATGAGGTGCCTGTCCCGGGTCTCCTTACTTCAGTAATTACTCAGTACTTTCCTCTGCTGGTTTTAGCAAAGCGGGATGACCAATCTGTTAGTGTGTTAATGCACTACCACTACCAGGAAGAATATTTGTGTTTTAACAAGAATCTCCTCAAAATGATACCTGACACAAAGAGAGAGTGAGAATTTCAGGTACCCGTGGTGGGGTTGTGGAGATGTTTGGGGATAGGTGAGTCAGGGACCCCTCAAATCACACCCTCAGGAGCCAAGCCCCTCCACCGTGGTGGCGAGGGTCTTTCTTATTAGCCAGAGCCTGCAGTGGCTCTGGGGCATCCCCTGAAAGGGGATATGCTAGAAAAGAGTTGACCAAAAAAGGAGACAGGTAGGAGGAGTCGGGGAAGAGGGGAGAATTGCTGGGGAGAGAGGAACAAGACACAAAAGTAGGAGATGGGGATTGCTGACTCACTAAAATCACTTTCTATATGGAGCCCAGATCCACTCATCCGCTGGAATTGAAATTTAGTTCCATCATGTTGTCAGAATTATTTTTGGCTCTAAATAGCACTCTTTGAAGTCAGCTTTTGCCAGAAAGTTTCAAGATATCTAAGCGTAGGGATCAGAAGACCAGGAGGGTGATAAGTGAAACCTGAGCCAGGCTGCTTCACCAGATGCGGTGGAGACTGTTATTGGTCGGTGAGCGTTCTGCTTTTATGGACTGATGACCGGGCGTGGAAAATGTTTGCTCATTTCCCCAACATTTAACTGGCAGACAAGCTTCGGTCACATTTGAAGTGGCAAGGTGGCCAAGGGGCTGTTTTATACTCATTCTTCTGTTGAGGAAATCTTATTGCTGGGTGGTTGGTGGTATTTAGTTCTCATATGACCTTATTTCAAAATTTCTTATTTGACTAAATGTACATCTATCTCTGCAAATGGTTGGGATGGACTGGTATTGCCTCTTTGCTTGTTCTGGTTGCTACTGTGAACATGAACCAGGGGATTGAAGCTATACCATTTTGATTAAGTGGCTGCCTAAGGCCTGGCCGAGATCTGAATTTCAAGGTCATCATTGGTTTTGTGAGAGCTTCTCCACGCCCAATTCATACCTGGGGGTGGTGGTCTTGCTATCACCCCCTCTTTCTTTCCCTGCTTTCCTGTTATCTGATGCTCCTACAGAAGAGCTGCTCGGAGAGGCTGTGTTGGCTCCACTCAGGGCCCTCTGTTTCTTCCCTCCAGCCCCTCGCAGGGAAGGCCACTGCAGCCACTTGGAACCAAGAGGCATAGTCCCCTGACCACACTCTTCCTGCCTCTCTGCTCTTTACAGAATGGGTTGAACGGCTTGCACCTGGCATCTAAAGAAGGGCATGTGAAGATGGTGGTTGAACTTCTGCACAAAGAAATCATTCTAGAAACGACAACCAAGGTACGTCTCTTAGGAAGAGGGGGAGCTTTTCTTTGAAAATTCAAGTGTATGGGTCCCTCACGTATTGTTCCAAACCTTGTCGTAGAAACCAGCCCTTCATGAGAGAAGCCCACACATGCTTCTGAATTTCTCTTGTCCTTCCAATCACTTCCTAGTTCTGTGAGTCCCTGAAGTCACCTGAAAAACACAGGACCCTGTTTCCACAAAGAGTCAGTGGGCCTTTACTTCATCCTCATCACTAGATTATAGAGCTAAAAATAAAACCCTTTTCCCGGTGTCTTCATGCTTCCCCAGGGTCTTTGACTCGAATACAGGAGCTCAGAGCCCTGGAATCCCCACGGTCAGGTGCCTTGGGTCCAGATCCTAGCTAAGATGCTTCACACTCTGTGACCTCAGGCAAGTTACTCAGCCAGTGGGCAGCCTCAGTTTCCTCATCTATAAAATGGGGATTATAATACTTAGTTACAGGATTGATATGAAAATTAAGTGAGATTGTGTATGTAAAATGTCTGGTAATAAATATTGGTGACTGTGTTGTTATTGAGGGCTGTAGAAGACAGTCCAGATCCCTCTCACTTAGCCTTTCCAAGCTAGTCTTCCTTCCCAAACCTGTTTCCTTCCTAATTACCTGAACAGCGTTCTCCTTTCCTGGGAGGCATTTGGCACAGATGACATCAACCTCTCACAGCAATATGTTTCTCCCCACAGAAATAGATTATAAACACCAGTGACTTAAGTTCAGAAACCACAGTCATGAAATTGATGCATCTACACATTGCAAAATCAGCCTTCTTTCTTACATATATGCGTCTTATTTGTTTATTAAGCAACATGCAGTCAGCATTGCAAAACAAAACTAAACTAAACAAAAAATCACCTCTATTTACTAACTCGAGTACTGTGTCCTCTTCTCTTCCTTCCTTTGTTACTTTGCGTGGTCTTCCTCTTGGGCTGGTCCCTCCCATCTCTTATTTGTCATTTGCTATTTATTAAACCTGGTCTCACACCCAGCCTCAATTTCAATTCCATGCAGCAAACATTTTGCCACCTCTCAAGCAGAGAACAGAAGAACAATGTGTAGAGAACAGATATAATTTATGGTTATGAAGCGAACTACCAAAATATTGTGAAGGTAGAATCATCTTTTGAGGTAAAATTCTGTAATTTTCATGTCATTTCCCGAAGGTGAAAAGATCTAGCTGGTAAAATAAACTGAGTTGCTCTTTCTGAACGTACGTGGGCATTTTTTTCTAACCCAACGACAAACACCAGTTGTTTCCACCCTGCTCCCTCTGTGGATGAAGGGGATGCAATTATTTTTCCTCTGATGCTCTCACATACCTGGCTGCAAGCAGCGTGCCATCTGACGGGCTCTGCGGGCCAGAACGGCTTTTCCTCTCTGGGCGTCCCTCCAAGAGCTGCAAAAACATTCTGCTTCAGCACTTTGACTCTTTCCGAATTTCCCACTTTGATTGTTATTTCGCAAGCAAACACTTGGTGTGTCTTTGTTATTTATAGAAATTTTATAAGCCAACGTGGTTCCTGAATGCCATACAGAGGGAGGAAAAAAAGAGTGAAACCGGAACCGTGGGCTAAGCAAGAGTCATAACAGATTGGGGAATTGTAATGGGTCTCGCAAGCATGAGAAAGATTAAAAAAAGAATAAAAAGCCAAAACCAATCTAGTTTCCTAAACTGTGCTTAGAAATTTTAAAAGCACAAAACAAAGCAGCCTCTCCCCATCCTGCCACCTCCGCCCTCGGAGTGGAAGCTGGTGGTGGAGGGAGAGAGCACTCCTTCCACGTGTACTCACTCAGCACCTGCTGCACCCACCCTCCCTTCCATGAGCTCGGTGACTCCCTGGAAATGGACAGGTTGGGTCTTTGTGGATCCAAATAGAGCTAAGAAATTTTTCCAGCTTCTTCGAGGGCATGTTCCTTCATGCTGAGGGAGGGACAGAGAACACAGAGGCCGGGCACCCCTCTGCCTGTGACTCCCAACCCAAGGCCAGGGGGCCGCCTTCTTGAGCCTTGCAGCATGCGCATGGGGGCCCCTTTGTCCTCATTCCCTTTGTTCTCATTCCTCACCAGTGCTGCCCTCAGCCCAGATCCAGAACATGGCGTGGCCAGGATCCACAGCCCGGGGTCCACCTCTGACTGGCTTCCCTCCGCGTGGATTTATCCAGGGAGAGCTCTGATGTCATGTGATTTCATGAAGGGGCAGAGGGAAAATAACATCCTACGTAGCTTCTTGAGGGTGAGGAGCCTGAGTCTCAGCCATCTCTGTACCTCCAGGCCTGGCCCAGCGCCTGCCACACACACACGCTCAGTGTGTGACAAGCGAATGAATGGACACGGCGCGTCTCCTTCTTCTAAACGGGGAGACTTGGAGTTCAGAGTCCTGATTTCTAGAGAAGGTTCTGGTGCCAACAGCCCTGTTCCACTTGGTACAGTGAGTGAGTTGGACCCAGGTGCTCTAAATGTAGGCTCTTTGGACTTCTATGAAAAGTGATTAATTAGCATCCATAAATTCATTTCTGGCCCTTATTCTCTGATGGATATTTGAGGAAGAACCCTTTTGTTTATCAAGTGGGACTTCAGGAGAAATCAAAAAGATGACTTCGGGAGGCTACAAGCGGACACTCCTGCCTGATACAGGCCACACTTTAGAAACCAAGACCTGAGCCCCTTCCAGCCCCAGGGCGCCCTTGGTGGGGCCGGCTCACCTGCCTTGGGGCAGCAGTGGCTGGGTGGCCACAGAGTGTAGACCCCGTGCTGCTCAGCTCTGCGTGGGTGAGGATGCTTTTCTCCCAGGTAACAGACGGCCACAGCACAAGGACTGGGTTTGAAGTCCCTGCTTGTCGGGGTTTGAGTTTCCTGAGATGGATTAGCAAGTGATTGTGTAGTTTAGTTAAAAACTATATACTGTCTGAACTAGAAAAAATGAGGTCATTTGAGATCTCTGCTCCCTGAGTAGCAGAGGGACAGATGGATCCAGCTGTGGTTGCATTTTCTCTCACCTGCCCTATCTGACGGAAGTTGTTAAGCTGGGCCCATCCTGCCTGCTTCTCACAGAGCAGAGGTGCCAGTGGGTCACGTAGGGGAGTCCAAATGTGCTGACCATCCAGCCCCTGGACACCCAGGAGGCAGGAAGGATCCTGCCGGGAAGGCCGGCATCCTGGAACAGGAGAAGCCTGCTCGACCTAAACCCGGTGGAGGAATTGTTGTTAAATGCCCAGGATGAATCCGGACCAGACAACCTGGCCGTTCCACTCACCTCAGAACCTGCCTGATTTCTTAGTCTCTGTTGTCAGTTCTTAGCTTTTAAAAGTTGACTTTATAACTGTGTACCTCATTTTCTTCTAGTGTTTATTCTCTCTGGTTTTTCTCTCCTCTCTTATTTGCAGCATGCTTGTTCATTATATTTTACTTATTAATATTGCAAATGTTCTTTCTTTGCCACATTTTATTCTATTTTCCCCCACTTACTTTCATCTTTGCCTTCTCTTCCCTACATGCAGCATAGAGTTTATTTTAGTACCACACCTCCCTTACACATTTTTTTTGCTTTCCTTTTCTGTCTGATACCTCACTCACTCTCATTCCCTCTCATTCCCTCGGTCCCTTTGGTCCAGCTTTTGGTCAGTGGGTGTAACAGCATCGAGGGAGCTGAGCCCGTGGGGTGGATCTGTTCAGCATCCTCTTCTGGGAGCTCCGGGCTTCCTGGCGCTCCACGTTGTCCTGCAGAGTTACAGGTTGTGGGGAGCTGGAAGTGCAGAGAAGGCCGCTGGCCTGGCAGACCCTGAGTGTGTGTCCTGAGGAAC
The DNA here is from genome assembly GCF_020826845.1 of Diceros bicornis minor. Lineage (NCBI taxonomy): Eukaryota > Metazoa > Chordata > Mammalia > Perissodactyla > Rhinocerotidae > Diceros > Diceros bicornis. Next base: position 38,893,390 of record NC_080768.1, on the reverse strand, counting down.
GCTGACCTTCTGTCAGCTGATGACAAGACGCTGCGCCTGCATGCAGCTGATTCCTGTTGAGAAGTTGGCTGTTTTCTTCTTTGACATAATTTTGTCACAGAGAACCGGAGGCATTTTCCTTCTGGGGCTTTCAGTACTATGTCAAGATGTCTGATGGGTCAGGCGCACACACACATGTTGTCTGCCCCTTTTGGTCATAAAGAAAGCCACCACACCTTCCCACAACTAGCACCTTGTTCCTGTACTTTTGATAGTCACTTACACAGGCCCAATGGGAAACCTCCTCCCTTTCCTCCCTCCATGTGTTTCAGAAAGGGAACACAGCTCTGCACATTGCCGCCCTCGCTGGTCAGGATGAGGTGGTCCGGGAGCTGGTCAACTATGGCGCCAATGTCAACGCTCAGTCTCAGGTGATGGTTCTCTCCAATCCTTGGCTGGAGGTCATTGACTTTCTTCTTTACCTGCGTCTCTGTTACGTGGTGGGCACACTGGCTACTGCATTAGTCCACACACACTGTGTAGCTGAGTCTCGATTTATTGGCAGTGTGTCTCCAAGCACTGACGAAAGCATCCTTTGTCATTTTTTCCTGCTTTTGCTACACAATGTGTTTGGTCATTGTGGACCCCATCTCTGTTCAGTAAACCAGCCAGATAATACGTTTAGTTATGGCTCATTTGGGGAGAAACTGTGTTTGGGGGGTGAGACATGGGGGGTAGATGAAGACGGGAGTGAAAATAGAGGGGATGGTGTGTGCAAGAGGCTGAGTGATGCTGTGAGGGGCAGAAACAGACTTCCATGGAGTGTCGCCCCACCTTGTGGCCTTTCGTAATAATCCCACTAGGCCATTTCAAAATAGCAATGAGTTTTTATAACTGGAGATACAGGTGGGGTTATTGCCCTGGGGACTAGGTGAAAATAGGATGAAGAGAGAGCTGTCCTCAGGTTTAGAGGATTTTGCACCAGTTTTAGCATCTTTCACTATTGTGGGTGAATGTTAATGACTTTTTCTCCTGGTTTACAGAAAGGCTTTACACCTCTGTACATGGCAGCACAAGAGAATCACTTGGAAGTGGTTAAGTTTTTACTGGAAAATGGAGCTAATCAGAATGTAGCCACAGAAGTAAGTGCCCTGGGAAAATGGCCCACGGCTGGAAGTCTCCAGGTGCAGGACATCGCTGTGGGTCCTGCCTCCCTGGGACATGGCTTGAGATGCGTCCTCTGTTGTGATCAGTGTCAAGTGTCATTGAGTGCTCTTGACCTTCAGCTCACTGCAATCATCCTGGGTGCTGTCGGGCTCTGCGAAGGAGCAAGAGACAAAGTCATGGGTCTTGAGGAAAGCCTAGACATATATCAGAGAAATGCCACCAGAGTCAGTGTGTCCTTCCCACTATAACCAACACTGAAGGCTCCTTGGACGGGGTAGGGGTGGTGTGCGTGTGTAGGGTAGACAAGTCCACCTTGGACCTTAATGAGAAAGGCTCTTGCCATGAACCCGATGGACATGCTGGACAAGTCACTTCAGCTCTGATGCTGAGTTTTGTCATTGGTGAAATGATGACACTGGACTAGATAGACCCAAGGCTTCTCCTGACCCTTAACATTGTAAGACTCAACGATTATGACTGTTATCTTTCTGCTTCACCAGTTCATGGAGTCCTGTGCCCCTCAGTATTCAACTGAGGGGATTAATAACAGGAGCTCACAACTGAATCTCAGTGCCTGGCATGGTTTCTAGCATTTGGTAGGTGTTCAATAATATTCGTGTAATGAATAAATGAATGATCATCCACTGTGTTCAAGGCACTATCCTGGCACTAGTGATGAGGTGAGAGGGAGCATAGGCCAAGAAACCCAGGGTAGTGAGAAGCTTCTCATAGCACTCAGTCAGACTGGGAACAGGCTGTACAGGAAAATTAAATAAGTGCTCAAGAAAAATTACTGTAGGCTCTGTGAGATCACAGAGGAAGTGGGGCCAAGGAAGGCTTCAGGGAGGAGGTGGCACTTAAGCTGAGCTTCAAGGATGAGGAGGGCTTTGACGAGCAGAGAATGGAGGAAGGTCATTTCAGGCCGAAGGCCTGTCATGAGCTGGAGCCCTGCAGTGTGGAAGCGTGTCCTACCTTGATGGCAGTGAGTGGTCAGATGTGGTCGGAGCAAATCAATCTTTCCTCCTCTCTTCTGGCCAGGATGGCTTCACACCTCTTGCCGTGGCTCTGCAGCAGGGCCATGAGAACGTGGTGGCACACCTCATCAACTTCGGGACGAGAGGGAAGGTGCGCCTCCCTGCCCTGCACATCGCGGCCCGCAATGACGACACCCGGACAGCTGCGGTGCTTCTGCAGAATGACCCCAACCCAGACGTGCTTTCCAAGGTGAGGGTGGCCAGACGGAGGGCTGAGAGAGTTCTAGGGCCTGGACTGTGGAGATCTGTGGGTTACAGAGGCACCATCAACTCCCAACAATTTCCCCAAGAACGAACCCAGACCAGAGATGGTGTCAGCCACGCACACCAAGCACCAGCTCCCACGGTGCCTTTGGGTTCCCACCACCTACGTATCAGAGCCAGAGAGGACAGCCCCACTTTAAATCCCTGGTGAATGCCAAGAAAACTGTGCTTGGCGTGGGGCAGGCAAGGTTCTTGTTGCTCCAGGTCATCCAGAAAAGTGTCTAGGCGGGGCAGTGTGGGTCTCTGGCCAGAGTGAAACTTTGGAATCCCAGCAGGTGGTGGTCTATGGTTTTATCCTGCTCTTTTTCCCTGGCTGCCCCTGGTGGAGGGGTTGGGGGTGGTATCCCCACATGTGGAGGTGAGAAGTAGAGGGGCTCCCCAAGGGGACTGGACAGCTAGCCACCTGAACACACTGGCTGATGTTTTCAGGCACTACTATCTGTAAGTTTAGGCTGTTAGTTACTTTTCTTATAGTGGGAATCGATTTGCACGGAGTTATTTACCTAGTACCCCCACCCATGGTCACTGGGTTTTGTCTGGAAAACTGCTGCCTGGATTAGGCATGGTCTGAGGTTATAGAACAGAATGATGACAATAGACCCATCAACGGGTCAAAGGGCTGCCTTTGGCCAGCCAGCTGAGGCAGCACACCCCTTTAGGGGGATGAAACCATCCCTAGGATTAAGATCATGGACCCCGTAATACTTTTCATTCATTCATAAAAACCTCTTCATAAGCAACCATGCAGATGAATGGGCCCTGCAGAGTGTGAGCCAGTCCTGAGCGACGCTCTGTCCATGTGAACCACAAAACAGAGAGTGTGGGTCCCTCAGGTAGCACCTAGCTTTTGAAGGAAACTTGTCACAGAGTGTCTCTTGACCCCTTCAGCAAATGTTCTCGTCAGTCAACATCTGCTTTATGGATAGGTCCTCTGGCCCTGCCAGCTTTTTCAGAATCCCTGGGCTGATTCTGAGATAGAAATGGCAGTACATGGCATGTGACACGTTGTTCCCCCTCTGTTGTGCCCCAGACGGGATTCACCCCCCTCCACATCGCAGCTCACTACGAGAACCTCAACGTGGCCCAGTTACTCCTCAACAGGGGAGCCAGTGTCAACTTCACGCCACAGGTGAGGCTCTTGGGCAGGCCCCGCAGACAGGTTTGGGGTTGTCTAGAGTCTAGGCGCTCCTGCCTCTCTCTGTGGCACCATGGATGTCCCCCACACTGCAGAGTGCCTGTGGTGGGACAGCCCTGGTGTCTGTCAAGGCTGCTAGTGGGTGGGTTCCTAACCACTGCCCGTTCTAGAGGTGAGAAATCTGGAGGACTGGCTTCTTCCAGCCTGTTGTGTGGACTCGGGGAGACCTGGGCTTGGCCAGCTTGCTATGATTAACCGCAATGCTGTCAAGTCCGCACAGGTTTTTACATCTTTCTTAGGTGAGAAATGTCCTCACAGCAGGCTTAAAGTGGCTGCTTGTACTGTTGCCATTGTGGGGCTGGGACGAGGGCCCCCGGGGAGTGGGGTCCACAGCAGCTGCATTCAAGAGGAAGATGCGGTGTCCTGACTGGTCCCTGTTCCTCCCTCCAGAATGGCATCACGCCGCTGCACATCGCCTCCCGCAGGGGGAACGTGATCATGGTGCGGCTCCTGCTGGACCGCGGGGCCCAGATAGAAACAAGGACCAAGGTGGGTGCCAGCGAGCTCCATGGCAAGGCCAGGGGAGGGAACTCTGCCTTCCAGAGCCTCACCTGGAGTGGTGGGCTCTCGGTGACCAGCCAGTGATGGGGCATCCAGCCTCCTGGAGCCCCCTGCAGAAGGAGGCAGGGTGCGGTGGGAGATATTACAAAACTGCGCTGAAGGTCTTGTGCTGGTCCTGAAGGAGGTATGCGCGCATCTGCGGCTGGAATGATGCTGCTGGCAGTCTTCTCTCCAAATGGCCTCTGATGGGTACCTTTGGGGCTTTCTCTTTTTGACTCTGTCTTTTAAAGGATGAATTGACACCTCTCCACTGTGCAGCTCGGAATGGGCACGTGCGAATCTCAGAGATCCTGCTGGACCACGGGGCACCTATCCAAGCCAAAACCAAGGTGCGTGCTTCCTTTACATGAGGAGCATCTTTTAGGCAGGGCTCCTGGTCAGGGCTACCCAGGATCAAATCCCATTTCTGAGAACCAGAGATGCTAACACTACTAACTGTGTGTGACATTTACCCCAATGCCTGTCACACAGGAGGCACTCAGTATAGCTCTAATTATTATCTAGATCAAGGTCGGTAAACTTTTTATCTAAAGGGCCAGATAGTAAATAGTTCTAAGCTTTGCAGGGCATGGTCTCTGTCGCATTGTAGTGGGAGAGCAGCCATGGATAATATGCAAATGAGCAGCCCAGTTCCAATAAAACTTTATTTACAAACACAGGCGGCAGGCCAGATTTGACCTGCGGGCTATTTGCCTACTACAGGTCTCCATCACCCCTTGTCTCTTTTATCCTGGATCCAGGAAAGACAGGAACTAAGCACTCCAAGAAGTCTTAGAGCCAGGGCTAGACCAGAGTGAAGTTAAACAGAAAACAAAACAGTTCCTCTCAAGTGCATTGGGGGCCAGAGCAAAGGCCCATGCTTAGTCCTAGTCTGGGGTCTCAAGCCTTCCTGGGCTCAAGCTGTCAGACTGCCTGGTGCTGCCTGTCCCTCCTCCAGGCCCCCACCCTGATTTGCCGTGTGACTTTGAGCATGTCTCTTACCCTCTCTGTGCCTCAGTTTCCTCATCTGGAGAGCTCTGCTCCTCTCTCCTAGGGTTGTAGGGGATGATCGCATGAGATGGTATCTTTGAAAGTACATGTAAAAGTAAAAATCCTCGGATAAGTGAAGGTAAAATTGCTACTGCCAACTGTATTATTAGGTCAGGAGATTCTCAACATTTTTCCACAGAGGCCCTGTATTTAAACTTATATTAATGTTCCAAGTTAGTAATGATTTTATATTATCCAGATTATTAGAAAGAGGCTAAAAAGAATGGTTATAAAAGTTTCTTACTGAAGACTTCTGACCTGAGTTGGGAGATGTGATCAGAGCTTTCTGAAATGCAATAGTGGTAACTAACTGCGCTGGTCTGCTTGGGCTGCTGTAACCAAGGACCACATGCTGGGTGGCTCAGACAACAGAAACTCACTGTCCCGCAGTCCTGGAGGCTGGAAGTTCCAGATCAGCTTCAGCAGGATCAGTCCTTCTGAGGCTGTGAGGGAGGATCTGTTCCAGGCCTCTCTCCTGGCTTCTGGTGGTCTGCTGGCAATCTTTGGTGTCCTTGGCTTATAAATGTATCACCCTGATCTCTGCCTTCATCATCACGTGGCATTTTCTCTCTGTGTGTGTGTCTGTGTCCACATTTCCCCTTTTTACAAGGAAAGCAGTCAGATTGGATTAGGGCCCACACTAGTGACCTCATCTTAACTAACGACATCTGCAGTAACCCTATTTCCAAATACGGTCACATTCCGAGCTCCTGGGGGTGAGGGCCTCAACATGTGAATCTTGAGGGGACACAATTCAGTCCATAACACTAATATTGGTTGTCATGCAGCCTGATTGGGTTTCTCCCTTGCTGAAAGTCCTCTTTCAGTTGTCAGTTTCTGAAAGCCAACATCCCAGTTCCTTAGCTCATAGTATCATGGTGCAGCTCCTGCCTGCCACTCCAGCCTGGCTCCATGCCCCGTCACACTGTGCCCTCCTGTGTGTTTAACTGTGTGCAGGTCCCTGAATTCCCCCAGGACAGCTGTCTCTGTGGCGCTGCACACGCTGTCCCCTTCACTGTGGCACTGCACTCGCTGTCCCCTTCACTGTGGCACTGCACTCGCTGTCCCCTTCACTGTGGCGCTGCACATGCTGTCCCCTTTGCTATGGCGCTGCACTCGCTGTCCCCTTCACTGTGGCGCTGCACATGCTGTCCCCTTTGCTGTGGCACTGCACACGCTGTGCCCTTTGCTGGGAGAATCTTCTCCTTTTGACTTTCTGGCGAAGTCCTAGCTCAGAGATCACTTCCTCCTCGAAGCCTTCTCTCCCTGTGTCCCTCCCTCCTGTGACTCCCCACTCCTGTGTACCTCTGTGCTTTGACCATACTTCCCCTGGTGTCACCACACTGAATGCAACAATGTGTCTCTTTCCTTATCTTTTATCTACTAGTCTACCAGCTTCCTTAGCCAGGGATGATGTCCACTCTCTTCTGTTTCCCCAGAGATTAACCCATCCCTGGTACACATTAATGATTTAATAAATATTTGTTGAATCAATGTCTGAATGAATGAGTCTCTTCTGTCTTTAGTGTTTTTTAAAATAAATTTCTATCTCAGAAACATTGAGAATCCTTAATGAAATTTTTTAAAGTGATGTGCATTTGTTAGGGGCAACAAACAGAGGGATTTAGATCCAACTTCTAGTTTATCGTCGTTCATTCATTCAAACCTCATTAATCAAGGACCACTATGTGTGTTACATGCATGTACGGAGCACTGTGAGGCATATAGGAGATGTTAGGCACAGTCACTGATCCTAAGAAGCTTATAAGGAAGGAGAGAAGATACACACACCTGAAAAGTTAATTACAAATACAATTTGGCAAATTTATGAATAAGGTGTGAGTGAGTAGTGCAGGTAGAGAAAGCCCAGAGAAGGCTATGGTGGTCAGGGAAGGCTTCATGGAAGAGGTGGGCCTGGCTGGAGCTGGCTTGGAGGATTTGGCTAGGTGGAAAGGAGAATGTTTGCCGTCAGAGACTAGCATGAACAGGGAAGCCAGAATGAACCATGCTCCCTCAGGAGCCAGACAGAGCATTGTATAGAGAAAGAGTAAGAAGTAAGGTTGGAATAATTGCCCTGAAGTGCTGTGTTCTGTCTCCAGAAACCTTTGCGATTACTTGTTTTTTCCTCTTCACTCAGAATGGCTTGTCCCCAATTCACATGGCGGCTCAGGGAGACCACCTTGACTGTGTCCGACTTCTATTGCAATACAACGCAGAGATAGATGACATCACCCTGGACCACCTGACCCCACTCCACGTGGCAGCCCACTGTGGCCATCACAGAGTGGCCAAGGTCCTTTTGGATAAAGGGGCCAAACCAAACTCCAGAGCCCTGGTGAGTGGGGCTATTGGATAAGGTGCCGGAGAGGCAAGCGCTGAGGGAGGCGGGACCAGATTGCATGGCCAAACCTCGTGGGAAGGGCCCCAGCTGGTGCCTGGAACTACTCCTGAGATTCAGGGCCTAGAAAGTGGCAGTGCCTGCTAAGGTCCAGGAGGCATGGCAACACACAGCCAGGATGGTATCCTTCACACTCCCCCCACATCCAGCTGGGGGTCGCCTCCTGCACCCATGACCGTGGCCCCCGGTAACAGGATGAGGTCAAGGGTGGATTTGGGCCAAGGAGACCTGACTCAAGAAGTAGTGTTCATGGTAGGTATGTGGGTTGGGGTGCCATTCCATCTGAGCCAGGCCCAGAGCTGAGGGATGGTGACTTCTTAGAGACTGCCTGGCTTTTGATCTGCTTTGGGGCGAGTGAAATGGCCTGCGCTAAGCATCCTTCCTCTGCCGAGGGGCTTGCAGTTTTTACAGTGCTCTTGTAGAGGTGAGTTCAGGCCCAAAGCGATTTTCTTACTGGGACTGTGGTTCCTCGCAGTCTTCGCCCAGGCCAGGGGCTCCCAGGGCAGCTTCAGGGGTTTGGTGGGGCCGGAGCTCTGCATAGAACATGCCCGTGACCACCATCTCCTCTCTGCCCATTTCCCCAAGGAGGAGGAGAATTGAGAAGGCAGGATAGCCAGCAGGGACAGCAAGGATGGCTCGTTCACTCACTCAGCGTTCCCTGAGCACTCACCAGTGCAGGCACTGTTCTGGGATACGCAGGGTTTCTCAGCCTCAGCACTAGTGACGTTTGGGCCTGATAGTCCACATTCTGAGGGGCTGGCCTGTGCATTGTGGGATGTTTAGCAGCATCCCTGGCCGCTACCCACTAGGCACTAATAGCGTTCCCTCTGGTGGTGACAATCAAAAATGTCTCGAAACATTGCCAGATGTCACCGGGGTGGGGGGAGGGGCCAAAATCCCCTCCCCCAACTTTGAGAACCACTGCCCTAGGGGGATAAAGCACAGACAAAAACCAGCAAACAAAAAAACACCCCTGCCCTTGGGGAGTTTACATGCTTGTACCTCACTGTAGAGCAGAGCTGATATACAGAAACCCATCTTACTAAAAATGAACAGCAGTTTCTGTGAAGCAGGATTTGCTTCACAGAAGTACTCTTTCTTGTAAATTTCCCCATAAGGAAACTTTAAACAGCAGGCTCTCTTAGTGCATCCAAAATTATGATTAAATTTTTAAAAAAAGGTTTCCATGGGCCGGCCTGGTGGCGTAGTGGTTAGGTGCGCGCGCTCCACTGTGGCGGCCCTAAGGTTTGCAGGTTCGGATCCTAGGCGCGCACTGATGCACCACTTGTCAAGCCATGCTGTGGCGGCATCCCATATAAAGTAGAGGAAGATGGGTACAGATGTTAGCCCAGGGCCAGTCTTCCTCAGCAAAAACAAGAGGAGGATTGGCATCGGATGTTAGCTCAGGGCTGATCTTCCTCACAAAAAAAAAAAAAAAAAAAAACAAAGGTTTCCAGACAACATGTTCAGGAACACGCCTGGTGCATAAAGTGGGGGCCACCTGCCTCTCAATGTGCTTCGCCATAACTGACGATCTGGTCTGTGGGAATCGCTGATAGGCTGGGGCAGAGGCTGCTTTTCATCGGCAAGGTGGTCTGGGTGTGCCTTGGGCTAGTATGTAAACTCCTGCTGGTCTGTCTCCCTTTGTGTGGGACTGCAGAATGGCTTCACCCCCTTACACATCGCCTGCAAGAAGAGCCACATCCGGGTCGTGGAGCTGCTGCTGAAGATGGGAGCCGCCATCGACGCGGTCACCGAGGTAGGAGAATTCTGCAGGTGCGCAGTTGCTCTCTGCCATGCTCTTCCTTCCGTAGCCTTCTTTGTAGCTACACATGGCTGCAGGGGTGTGTGTGTGTGTGCAAGTCTAAACTGCTTGAAGGAATAAATCAGGGGCGACTAAGACAAGGGAACATGTGTCGAGTCTCTGGGAGCTTTCCAAGATCAGATGCAATTTTTTAAGTTGTAAAAGTGGGCGAATCACCCCGCAGTGTTTTTTTTTTCCTCCAGCCCTTTTCCTGGAAGCAAACCCATCTCATTTAACTCCCTTTTCTTGGAAAACCATTCTGGAGCATCTAGAAGCAAGAAAGCATTAGAGACATCTGGCTGTCTCTTCTTTGGAGGAGAAGGAAAGTCTCCTCTCTTCTCATTCCTCTCTTGTCTGTTCCAGTCTGGCCTGACACCTCTCCACGTGGCCTCCTTCATGGGGCACCTGCCCATCGTGAAGAACCTCCTGCAGCGGGGGGCGTCGCCCAATGTCTCCAACGTGGTAAGCCCTGAGAGAGCAAGGTCTCCTTCCTCTGGACCAAGAGCTCAGAGGGCCGCTTTACCTGGGGATCCCAAGATCTCCTCTCTGGGGATAGAGGTGGAATTCTCAGAATAGCTGTGGACATGGGGAGAACTTCCAGATATACTGATGCTTTCCCAATTAAGCTTGTCACACATCTGTAAGTCTTGGAGGTTTTATTTTGGACGATAATTTGGGAACTTCTGTAAGTTATCTGGGAACACATTTACATTTTTAAACATTCATTAACTCTGGGGTTTACTTTTAAGTATACCTAGAACACACACACACACACTTACACACACACACACACGCATGCACACTCCAGGCATTGGCAGGCTAAAGGCTAGAGGAGCTGCTCACTGGGGTGACTCCACCTCTTGGCTGAAACCCGCCAAGCTACTCCAGGCTGGCACTTTGGAGTTCTGTGTGCGTCCTTTTGGATATGCAGCCTCTATTAACACTTCTGTAATTTGGTTATTTTACAGAAAGTGGAGACCCCGCTACACATGGCAGCCAGGGCAGGGCACATGGAAGTGGCCAAATATTTGCTCCAGAACAAAGCCAAAGTCAATGCCAAGGCCAAAGTGAGTTCTGGAGGTGGGAAGGGAAGGGTCCTGCATGTAAGCAATTCAAGTGCAATTAGGAGAAATCCATCCTGATTAGAGGCCTGGCTGCAGGGCTGGTGGCTCCAAGATCCTTGTCATTCCGACGGCAGTTGCACTAAATGCTCAGATTCTGCTTTGCAGGGGTTTTGAGAAGGCCAGAGATATTTTTTGTATCAGATATTTTGTATGTATATTTGTATTTTGTATTGTTTCATTAGGATAATGAAAGTCCAAGGAGCATGGCTGGCCTGCAGTGTGTTTATTGGGCTGAAGGGGTTTCATGGTGGTTACAGTCATGGTATAAGAAGAGAAGCAACTTTTTGAAGAAAGTGTTGCCAGTGAAAATCAGTCAGGAATTTCTTGATCTAAAAACGGGTGATTCCCCCTTGTTGTAAAAGGCATTTTGGGGAGATTGAGTGAGCAAAGTGTAAGGATAGCTGCTGATTTTACAGATCAATGGGCATTGACCACAATCCGACTTCCTACCCTCAGGCCACAGAGGCTCCGTTAAGAGTTAGGACTCTGGTTTGTGTTTGGGCCACAAGAGGGAGGCCCCCAACTGGGCCCTATAACACAAGGACCTCACCCAAGGACTGCCTTCAGCATCAGGCGTAAACAGGAAAGGGCAGGCGGGGGGATGAAAAGGTGGTCTTTGGGGCCCGGCCTGGTGGCGCAGCCCCAAAGTTCGCTTGCTCAGCTTCGGTGGCCCAGGTTCGCAGGTTCAGATCCCGGGCACGGACCGACGCACCACTTGTCAAGCCGTGCTGTGGTGGCGTCCCTTGTAAAGTAGAGGAAGATGGGCACGGATGTTAGCCCAGGGCCAATCTTTCTCAGCAAAAAGAGGAGGATTGGCATGGATATTAGCTCAGAGCTGATCTTCCTCACAAAAAAGAAAGAAAAGGTGGTCTTTCCCATCAACAGTTTAGACTCTCCCATGACCCCTGGCATAGAGAAAACCAAGTAGCCTCCAAACAGAAAGACAAGTGTCCACTCAGACGTGACTTGGGAGACAGTGATAGCAACCACGATTTATTGAATGCCTATTTTGCGCCAAACACAGGCACATTTGTGAAACGTCTGCTTCACAGACGTTTTTTGGTCCTCACCACAGCCCTATCAGGTAGATATTATTCCCATTTCACAGATGGGAAGGCTGAGCCTTTGAGCAACTAAGTAAAAATAACTAATCTGAAGGGTTGTTGTAAGGATTAAATAAGAGAGAACATATTGGTTTCTGTAACTCAGACTTGATTTGAATCTCAGCTTTTCATCTTACTAGTTGTATGACCTTGAGAAGGTCACCTAACCTCTCTGGGCCTCACCTTCCTTCTCTGTAAAATGAAGAGCTGGATTAGGTAACCTTAGTATTCCTGTTCTTTGTTTCCACTTCGGGTTCCAGGATGACCAGACCCCGCTTTACTGTGCAGCTCGCATTGGCCACACAAACATGGTGAAGCTCCTGCTAGACAATAATGCCAGCCCCAACCTGGCCACCACCGCCGGGCACACCCCGCTGCACATTGCGGCCCGAGAGGGCCATGTGGAAACAGCCCTGGCCCTTCTGGAAAAGGAAGCATCCCAGGCGTGCATGACTAAGGTACAGCGTTCCTCCTCCCGTTCTCCAGAAGCAACAGGCCAGTCACCGCGGGGTCTAGGGCATGGGTGGGGCATTCCCCTTGATGGTGCTGGGAGCAGCAGGGGGGCAGCACTCACAGGACTGGCCACCGTCTGTGAGCCTGTTGTGTCGTCGTCATCCTTTGCCAGAAAGGTGGTCAGCTGTAGTTTCTCATCCCCCTACCCAGCCATCACCTGTTCACCAGGGAATAGTTATCTGCTCAGCACCCGCGCTCAACAAGTCAAACAGGTTCTGGGATACAGGAAGGATTGAGACCCCTGCCCTCAACTAGTTAGCAAATCACAACCCAAGATGGTTTTATGCTCCATCACGAGAGATGGGGGAGGCGAGTGGCAGAGGAAGCCTACTGATTCCTGAGGTCTTGGCCTCTCCAGGCGTCAGAAATCCTGTGCCCTTGATTTGACTGGCATCTCCATGCCTGTTAAGTGGGATGCCTCCTTAGCTACAGACTCTTTCTCCAGGGAGGACAGCCATGGCTCCCCTGGTTCTGATGGTCTGTGTTCCTCCTCAGAAAGGATTTACTCCTCTCCACGTGGCGGCGAAGTACGGGAAGGTTCGGGTGGCAAAGCTGCTGCTGGAACGGGGTGCTCATCCAAACGCTGCTGGAAAAGTGAGTGAACCCCCTCCCTCTCTCGGGTTAGAGAACAGAAGAAAGGATAAACGTTCCTGCTCGTGAATGGCCTCGCTTGCCTAAGCCCATCTGTCCCCCTTTTGAATGGGCAGCCGTCTACAGAGAATGGCCTTTGGGATATGGGTCTTGCTGACAAAGGCCTTGTCCTTACAGAAAGACCTGGTGGCCTCTGAATGAGTGTGCTGATTGTGCTGCCCGCTCAGGCACCCCCGGAAATGAGGAGGTGGCCTGGGGCTGGCTGTTTATGCTCTTGAGTGACTTCAGATTGAGATCGGCTTTGGAATAATTTTTAATCAGATTTTACCATATAAAAGGTACAGATTCCAAAATGGTAGCTAAAGGAAGTCAGTTGCATGAAGGCCGTTTGTCCGTCTCACCCTGCAGAACGGCTTGACTCCGCTGCACGTGGCCGTCTATCACAACCACCCGGACATTGTCAAGCTGCTGCTTCACCAGGGCGGTTCCCCGCACAGCTGCGCTTGGGTAAGCCCGCCCTGGTCCACACCTGGAGCTCAGACCCTCTCACAGCCTGGGCCCTGGGTAGCAGGCCGCCTGCCACTCCTGCCCAGAGGGCTGTTTCAGACGCAGCCCAAGGCTTTTTGTGTTTTGTGTTTATTTTCATCTCAGAAATCTCGCCTCACTTTCACACGTTACCTGCAGTATAATTGCTGCTGTTTGGGGACCAGAGCTGGGTAGGAAGTGGGTAACACTCGTAGCAACGGGTGGCCACGCAGACGTGGAATTCGTCTTACACAACAAATGTGTTCCCCAAACGGCTGTGTGTCAGCTAAGTTTTGTAAGCTGGCTGTCAGAGGTGAGCGCGTTCAGGATGGTCCTGGAGAGGTGAGCCTTGTTGTCTGTTGCGCTGGCGGCACAGCGGCCACATCTGAGAAATGCTCGCGGCTGCAGGTGAACTTGCCTGAACTTTGAAGCGAGGAACCTATTTCGAGTGTGAATAATCACCCCCAATCTGCTTCTCGCATGAGCTCAGGCTCGCAGGCGGCGGTGCTGTTTAACAAGGCCCACCCAGGTACAGTCCCGGGGACAGCTGAGCAGTGGACCAGCCTCACGCCAGCCTCTGAAGTGCGCTGCTCCAAGCAGCAGCTTCACTGCCCCCAAGGGAACCCGAGGAAAGGGAGCAGGCAGGACTTGCTTCTGTAAGACCAGAGGAGGGGAGGGTCATGCAAGTGTAGGGATAAGGCCAGACGTGAGCATCATTTCTGGAGACAGGCTGCCCCCTGTGGGACATGAGGGTGTGCAGTGTTTGTCTGTGAGGGGAGGGGCGCGCAGAGGAGGAGGGGTGAGGAGGGGAGCAGGGCTCCAATACAAAGGACGCACGCTGTCCCTGCACCCAGAGCTCACCGTCTAATAGGGCAGCCAAGCCTCAGAAGAAGCAGGGTAATTTATGGGAGAGCAGCCCCCGTGCTCAGCCATGCGGCAGCAGTCTGAGGGAGCCATGAGGGTGGGGGTGGGGGGTTGCTGTGTGATGCCGGCTGACACCTGCCAACTTCAGGACGGTGGCAGCCGAGTCAGGGAAGATCATTGCAGGTCTCCAGTTTGTCTTCCCTCCTCAGAATGGATGCTCATCTGAATTTTACAGCATCACTTTCCTGCAGACACAGCGTCTCCCAGACACCCAGGGTCTCCTTGGGCTCCTGTCAATGTGGCTGTTGTAGCAAGCCCACGTCACCGTGTAGACGGAGCCAGGCAAGCGGCCCTGCTAAGATGTGCCTTACTCCTGCCTCTAAAAATAAAAAGCTGGACTCCCTTCCTCCCCACTCCCCTCCTTATATAAAAGAAATCGGTGCCAGGTTCATGGTATTTAAAGAGAGCTTTATCCAAGCACAAACCCTGTACAGATGGGTTTTGTTTCCATGGCAAAAAATAGTTTCCCAAGTAGTCTGGCAATTTTGTAGAATTTCACATGCAAATCTCTCTGCACCCAAACCAAACCCTCCCCTTCCTAATTGTGATGCTAATGTTGTTTTAACATGTAGGCAGATCTCTCTCCAGCGTGCATTCCTTTGGGTGAGCTCATTTCCTTGGGAAAGAAGAGCCTTTTACTGGCACACATCCCTCCCTAGCCTCTTTCCAACTCTCCTGCCTGGTTGCCTCTTGTCCTTGTCACCTACAGACTGTCCCACTTGTTCCCTTTAGTCCTGGTTTTGGGGAAGCTCAGAGGAGTGGTCCCTATTCTGAGACCAACAGTTGCTCTGTGTCTCGGTTTTAACCGGGGGTCACCTGGCAGCCTTGAGCTGCCTCTGGTATAAGCTCACCCTTTGCCCGGACAGGGTGCTGTTCTTGCCAGCGTGGACAGCCACAGCTGCCCAGGTGGCCTGGCAATCCTGATTGTTCTTCTGTGAATATACTTGAAGTTGCTCAAGTTACTGTCCTTTGTACATTAAGAGAAGTTCAAATAATCGTTGGTTTCATTCAGTGAAGGCCTGCTGTGGGCCAGGCGCTGGCTGGGTGTTCAGCTGCTTCACTCCATTTCCTCCTGAGCAGCCCTGGGAGGTGGACGTTCTCCAACACTCATCTGAGAGAGAAAGGTCTCCATTTGGGAATGATTCCAAATCTCTGGCTCGTCCACTGAACACACTTCTTTGCTCCCTTTTGACACGGTACAAAAATCATATGGTTTAATTACTTTTATTATAATCAAAATGCCGTTCTTGTTATATGAATACAACCTACAAAGAAGAATTTAATGTTGTCTCATAACATAAGCAAATTAAAAAAGAAGGAACACTCAAATGGATTATCTTGCATAATTATTCAAAGAGAATGATTTTTTTGTGCAATTTAATTCCTTGCGTAAATTACAACTTTTCATTTCCCCATAAAAGCCGCTTCACAGATGGATCTTTTCCTGTCCCCTGTGCTGTAAAGCTGGGATTTTACTATATTGGTCAGCCCCTCTTCTTCTCTTTCCTTTTCCTGATCAGTGAACCTGGCAGAATCAGAAATGTTCGTTTCCACAGTAAGATAGTGGCTGTCGGAGGAGATTCTGTTTTCTGGGACAGCCAGAAGAATGCTAGCCAAGGTGGGGAAACTATGTCCCTTATGCCGTCTGCCCTGGGACTGGGTGGGCGTATGCTCAGAAAGTCCTGGGTCCTGTATCCTCCTTAGCCCTGAATGCTTCGGGGCCTTGCTACTCAAAAGTGTGGTCCCTGGACCAGCAGCATCAGCATTACCTGGGAGCTTGTTAGAAATGCAGAATCTTGTGCCTTCCTAGACCTTCTGAGTCAGAATCTGCATTTTGACATGATCCCAGGTGATTTTATACACACTGAGGTTTGAGGAGCACTGCTCCAGCTGAAAGAATCTGGGATCTGGAGTCAGAAGGCCAGGCTTGTGTTATCTGTTGTTCCACTTACTATGTGACATTAAATAAGGCACTTAGCCTCTCAGAGAACTGGCTTCCTTATGCACAAAGTGGAGTGATAATAAAAATGCCTGTACGTGGTTGTGGTGAAGCTCAAAAGCGATAACATGGGTGAAAGTGGGTCTAATAGTAATGACCAGAGTAGACTGTCACCTGTCTGCAGCGGATAAGGAGCTTGCTCCAGAATGTAGACCATGCACTGCTTCCTTCATTGAGAAAGTCTTCCTACCGAAAAAAAAGAAAAAAGAAAAGCCAGCTGAATAACAGAGCACAGTGATGTGGTTGATTTACTTTGGGGCCAAGCTCCTTCATCTCGTGGACTTAAAACAACTTGTGAACCAGCTCACTGCAAAAGCACACAAAGGTTTATTACTTTCATGTCTTAATTTTGGAAAGTACCTTCAATTAGATTATCATATTTGATCCATTCACCAACTATAAGAACAAGATAGATGTTATTATCCACTTTTAATGGCTTAAAAAAATACAAAAGGCAGTCTAGAGGTCGTTGCATATCTTGCCCCCGTCACATGGCTAGTTACAGTGGAAGGAGGGCTGATTCCATGTCACCAAGTCCTTTCCCTGGTGTGCGTCCTCTTACACCCCCTGCCGGAAGCTGGCAGGTCCGGGGGAGCACTTGGCCCAGGTGCACAGGGAGAGAAGGGCTCTCTTCCTTCTCCTTTATGAAATGTTTGGGGGGTTTGGTTCTTCGTGCAGGAAGGAGGAAGCGGACACTTTTCCCTTGCTGACTTACCTAGCCTCCTGGTTGCCCCAGAGCCCACCTAGTTGAATCCTAGCCCCTGTGAGTGACAGAGCACTTCCTGCACAGCAGTTTGTCAGAGTGTGATACAGACAATAGATGGTGAGAAAAGGAACCGGGCATTTGCTGGCTGTGGGGCCTCTCCAAAGCAAATGGACTTGGTTGGTTGGTTTGTTTACTTAACTCGCCCTCCTGGGTGACAGCAGCCCTGCCCAGTAGGTGCCCAGCAGGCCAAGAACCAGGCCAGCCCTCCCTCAGAGGATTTAAAAGGTAAGGCGTGTGCTCCTATCGCTGACTCAGCATTCCTGTAACGAGGCTCCGGGTGGCTGCTTCTGTTTCAGAATGGCTACACCCCTCTGCACATCGCTGCCAAGCAGAACCAGATGGAGGTGGCCCGCAGTCTGCTGCAGTATGGGGGGTCAGCAAATGCAGAGTCGGGGCAAGGCGTGACGCCCCTCCACCTGGCTGCCCAAGAGGGTCATGCAGAGATGGTGGCTCTGCTACTCTCCAGACAAGCCAATGGCAACTTGGGGAACAAGGTAAACGTGGCACCTTCAGATCTGCCCTGTTGTCTCAGGAATGTTTTAGTGTCAGCTAACGGGGTATTGTATCTGAATGTTGAGTACCCACTATATGCCCAGGTTCTGAATTAGGGGTATATGTGTGTGTATGTAATCCTTAAACCGCCCTGTGTAGGTTTTATCTCAGCTTTATAAAGGAATAAACAGATTCAGAAAGGTTGCTTATTCCCAAGGTGGCATGACCCTGAGCCTGTCTGATGCCAAAGCCTTTGCTGATTCTTTCTAAATAGATTGACTCAGGAATCTGCAAAAAGATCAATAGCAAAATCCATGGTACACTTGCCCAAATATAGGCCAGTGGCTACATTCAGGACTGTATTAAATAAGTGGGTACTAAATGTTCTTTTTCTGTGGGGAAGATATTTTTTGAAATGCCCACCCTAAACTGGGAGTCCTCAATCCAGCAACTATTGGCATATGAGCATGAAACCTTCAAAGATTCTACACAACATTTTGGGAGGATGGACATATGAGCATTTTTCTGGGTGTCTTCATAGTTTTCATCAGCTTCTTAAAGGAATGCATGACCCAAGAAAGACTTAGAATTACTTCTTTTTTTAAACAACAATTTTATTGAAATATAATTCATAAACCATAAAATTCACTCTTTTGAACTGTACTATTCAGTGGTTTTTGGTATATTTGCAGAATTGGGCAACCATCACTACTAATTCCAGAACATTTTCATCACCCCAAAAGGACACCTCATACCTATTAGCAGCTGCTTCCCCTTTTCCCCAAACCCCCAGTCCCTGGCAACCACTAATCTCCTTTCTGTCACTGTGAATTCACCTATTCTAGACACTTCGTATAAATGGAATCACACAATATGAAGAGCCACTTCTTTAGATGATAAATGAACACAATACAGTTTCAGGAAGGCAAGTGTTTTAAGGGTAACTTAAGGTTTCTTAAAAACCTGTGGATCCATTGGCTCTTTTTGTATAGGTTTGGACAGGTGACCCCCAGGAGGGAACTGTTATGGTAGGACCATTATTTTGGATGGGATTCTTGGTTTCTTCCTTGTGCCATTTCAAGTGGGTTCTGTAAAGAGCCATCAGGATGACGGCGAGTCTCCTCACTCAGGCACATGCCACCCTCCTGAGGCAGATCACTCTGTTATCCCAAGAATCAGGCAAGACACCCAGAGGTTTGTGACTGATGTGGGGACTGCTCAGTTGTGGCCTGTTCTCGCTTCAGGCAGCCCCACCCGTCTGTGTCTTTGGGAGATGGCCTGCTTCAGCTGGGGAGGGATACTGTGGAGTTCCTGGGGAGGGGACAGGCCCTGCCCACTGCCTCTGACTGCAGAGGAATTGCAGCTCTATTTGTCCCACAGTTAGTAGAGTGTATTGAGGTAGGGTACAGGGGAGAGAAGATTTTTTCTGACATTTTGTATGAGTGTGCACATATCAAACAAGATCTCTGGGGCATTCCTTCCTCATGAGAAAGCTGTGATGAGAACTCCAAGAACATGGTGTTTTCAGTCCCAGCAGGATCCTCCATCCTTTTTACAGTGCAGCACTGGCTGTGATGTGCTAATCACATGCTACAGTTGAATGGCACCTTGTGCTTTTCAACATGTTTTTATCTGTGTTTTCTCAAGTGACCCTTACTTTGCCCTTGAGATTGGTCAGCGATAATCCCTATTTTCTAGATAAGGAAACCAAGACTCTGAAGCTCATCTCGAATCATGAAAATAGGGAATGTTACAATTGGAAAGTATCATCAAGTTCATCTAGTTCAGAGGTCAGGAAACTATGGCCCATGCGCCAAATCTGGCCCACCACTTGTTTGCATAAATAAAGTTTTATTGGAACACAGCTATGCCCATTTGCTTATGTGTTGGCCATAACTGCTTTCTCACTATAGCTGGCAGAGTTGAGTAGTTACATCAGAGACACAAGCCTAAAATATTGACGATCTAGCCCTTAGCAGAAAAAGTTGCTGAGCTCTGATTTAGTTGAACCACCTCATTTTTTGGATAAGCGTATGGAGGCCCAGAGCTGGAATAACTTTGCCCACATAGTGAGTTGATGGCTGCAGAGCCAGGTTCGGCTCCCAAACCTTGGTGCTCTTTCATTGTGTTTTGGAATTCTTTAGTGGCTACAAGGTGATGAACCTCTTTTTCTTTCCAGGGTGGACTCACTCCTCTCCATCTAGTAGCACAAGAAGGTCACGTTCCAGTGGCAGATGTGCTGATCAAACACGGTGTCACAGTGGACGCCACCACACGGGTAAGGCAGGCAGCCCGAGCTTTGGTCCACGTGGGCTTCCCCACCCTTCCCCCTGCATGCGCCATAGTCCTGCCCAGTGCCTGCCTCTCTCTCTCTTCAGAGTTGGCTTATCTGCGGAGCTTTGAAACCCCAAGGACCCAGCAGAACGTTCTTCTCTCCCATCTCCTAGGGTGGCATTAGAGTTTGAAGATACCAATCCTAATTATCTCACTTTCCAGTATGGAATTTTGAAAAGTTTGCCAGACCTTTGAGCCTCTATAGTGAGAAACTAAGAGGAATTATTAATCATGCTTCTGAGACCTATCTTATATGAGCAGTATGTCAAAATGTCAGGCTTCCCTGGATTCACTCGAAAATTCAGCCCCTTTTATTCTAGCCTGTAGTTAAATTCAGTTCAACTTTCTCTGAGCTTCTTCTGTGTGCAAGGAGCTCTGAGAGGTAGTTGAGGATAACCGAGTGCACAGCGCACACAGTGGGATCTCATCTGCAGTTCAGTGCGGAGGTGACGGTGAGAGGCTGGAAGGGACAGTGTAATGTGATATCTGGTGTAAGAGAGGCGCTAGTGAACCCCGAGGAGCACAAAGGGAGGAGAGAGTGTTCCCATTGGGTGGAAGAAGGAGGCTCCATGGAGGAAGTGGCGTTTCGTTCCTATTCATCGCAAGGCAACTGTATTAAAAGGAAGGGACAAAGTGACATCCCCTCCAGCCCCACTCCCTCCAGAATCCCACAGGAACACCAGTCAACAATGTGATGTCGAACTCTCCCTGAGAAAAATCTACAAACTGTATTTAATCCCCAACTGTCTGCAGCTTCAACAAGAATCTGCTTAAAATCCAAGAATGTTCTGGATCTTTGAGGCTTCTCTTGTGGGCCTAGTTTAGTCTTTTGGGGTCCTGCCCTGAGAGATCCTATACTGTGGGTTAGACCTTGGGGGGGGTCCCCAAACCATCCCATTATTTGAGGTCCAGTCTGCAGGGTCTGTGTCAAGATGGTCTCAGGAATCCGGCGTCAGCTCCCCAGGGACATGTGGGACCCGAGAGCTCAGAGAGCCTTGGCTTGTCAGCCTTTGGAGGGAGCACCAAAATATTCAGCAGAACAAACTTCCTGAGAATTAGCTCCTTTGCAGCCAAAACTCAAATGAATAACTACCCAGGGCCGGCCCCGTGGCTTAGTGGTTAAGTGCGTGTGCTCCGCTGCTGGCGGCCCGGGTTCGGATCCCGGGCGCGCACCGACGCACCACTTCTCTGGCCATGCTGAGGCCGCATCCCACATACAGCAACTAGAAGGATGTGCAACTATGACATACAACTGTCTACTGGGGCTTTGGGGGAAAAAATAAATAAATAAACAAATTAAAAAAAAAAATGAATAACTACCCAAAGCCCACTCATTTCAGGCAATGACCAGTTCCTATAAATCCTCTTACATTATAATTCAGTAACCCGGACAGCCTTTTTTGGGGTTTTACGATGGGGTTTCACCTTCTAGTGGAGGTCAGTCTGCTCTTGTCCGGGTTGGCAGGGATCTCCATGCCTCCGTCTGTCCTCGTCTGACCCCGTTCCCAGCAGAGGGCCTGCTGGCTGCTCCCTCCTTGGAATAACCTCTCTTGGCTTCTGTAACACAGGTCTCTCCTGGTTTTCCTCCTACCTCTTCACTGCTCCTGCACAGTCCTCTTTTCTGACTTTCCCTCTAAGTATTGCCTTGGTCCACGGGCCCCACTTTTTTCTCTCTACACTTATCCTAGGTGACCTCACTCATCTCCAGACTTTAAACTCTCCATCGGCGTGTCCTCGCCTAGACCTTTTCACGGGGCTCAGGCTCAGCTTTCCAGTCGCCTACTTGGCGTCTCCACTTGGATCTCTTCTAGGCGTCTCAAACTTCACTTGTCTGACATGGAGCCCTGTTCCTCCCCAGGCCAATGGCATCCAGCTGCCAGTGCCATACAGCTTACACCTTTTAGCAGCTGTCAGCCTTCCGAAGGGCTTCCCCATCCATTCTCTCTTTCAATCAGCTGTTGTAAGGATTCTTGTCCTTACAATTGTTGTAAGCTGTTGTAATCAGTTGTAAGGATTCCATTAATGCCCAGCTCGTAGTGGCTCTTGGTATGCCCAGAAGCCCTGCTGGTCACCCATTTTCATCTCTTGCTTTTCAGATGGGTTACACTCCACTCCATGTGGCCTGTCATTATGGAAATATCAAGCTGGTGAAGTTTCTGCTACAGCACCAGGCAGACGTCAACGCCAAGACCAAGGTACAGGGACACCCGAGACCTGACTCTACACTAACACTTCTTAGGTGCCAAATTAGGATGCAGCCAAGGTTACTCTGGGCACACTTGGGGCTCTGCCACAATATTAAGCTTTGGCCCTGGAGGAAGAAATGGGGGCAACGCCTTTTTTATGTTGCACCTAGAAGACTGATAGGCTCTGTAGTATGTGGGCAGTCCTTCCTCTCCGAGCTGGCTCATCCTGCCAAAATGTCTACCTCGCTTTACAGCTAGGATACAGCCCATTGCACCAGGCGGCCCAACAAGGACATACAGACATTGTGACACTGCTTCTCAAAAACGGTGCTTCCCCAAACGAGGTCAGCTCGGTGAGTACCCACCATTTCCTAATTTTGGAAAACTGCTCTTGTGGCAGCCCTGGGAGCCGTCCCTGAACCACAGAGTCTCCATCTGTCCTTACCGCATGTCTGGGGCTGGACGGGCTGCAGGGCTGTAAGGTCGCAGCTGCCTCGGGACCACAGGCCATGGGGTGTCGTGACTAGTTTCTCTTTCTGATGAGCTGAAGGTTATCCTTTTAAGCACCATTTACCCTCCCTCATTTATTTTTGTTTAAATATTATTGAAACCCTTTCTAAAATTTGTGAAGCTGCTTTCAGTATGCACAAGTGAGCAAACCACATGTCTTGGGGGTTCATGATGTTCCAGGGCCTCAGGGGTGTCTTTAGCAACGTCAGCGCTCATTGTTGAGTGAACTCGCTCATCTGACAACATGCAAGTTTTGTTAGATTATCTCCATGGCTGCCGCCAGCTCGGACAGTGTGTGGACCTTTGTAGATGTGGTTGCTGACACTAACTATGGATGGAGCTGAGTCTATGTGGGGCCTGGGGCACATCCTGGAACTAAAGAACTTAAAAGAAAAATAAAGCCTCATTATCAGTTTATTTTCACTTAACTCTTTCTCTTAAAATCAGAGTAAAATATATGTCTCCCCTATTTCTGGTGATTTGTGATTTGTGATTGGCCTGAAAAGAGTTAATTGAAATATATCGATTATTTGAACTGTATTAACGCTCAGTTACTGACACCCAAAGAACTGGCATTGGGAGCAGTGAGCAGTGTTGCCCTGTACCCTCATATTCCTAAAATTGCATGTGGTGCCTTCCTGACCCATTCCTTCACAGGTAGTTCCCTCGTGGCAGTTCTTGACTTGTCCGGGCAAGATTCCTCCTGCTCTCATTTCAAGGCTCCCACACTCGGTGCTACAGACTAAGAGCATCGCTGCCCTCCACTCTGCCCTCCCCTGTCTGTGGGCACTGTCTTGCTCTGGGCTCCAAAGTGCTTCTGTCCACTTAAGCCCTTCTGAACAAATAGAATGTGAGCTTGGTCTATGGAAAGGGGGCGAGGTCTCCTCCTGGACTCCGTTCCCTGGTCTGATCTCACCCTCTCTCTATTTTTCCCAGGATGGAACCACACCCCTGGCAATAGCCAAGCGCTTGGGCTACATTTCTGTAACAGATGTGCTCAAGGTTGTCACGGATGAAACCGGTGTGGTGGTATGTCTGCTTCACTCCCCACCCCAAGCACACACAGCCTGACAGACAGGACGGCCCTGTGGGTTACTCTCGAAAGTGGAGCATATTCTGGCGTGCTAGACACTTAGGGCAGGAAGCTGGTCCCCAAAAGAAGGCGGGGGAGGGGTTCTCCTCCATCAGGTGGAGTTGTACTGCCATCTAGTGGCCAGAGGAGTTGGGGCTGTGACCAGACCTAAGGGGGCAGCAGCAAGATGGCGTTGGGGTAAGAGAGAGACAATGGGAAGCTGGCATCTCCTGTTTATCCCCCACGGTTCCTGCGAGACATCAGCTTCTGGGCGGGCAGAGAACCTCTCAGCTTTGATTTTCTTCATTTAGGGCAAACCTCCTTTCCCACCTCCTGTCTCCACGGTCATGACCATGTAACTGCGGGATCGGTGAAAGGGCCCCCTGCTCTATTTGAGTTGAATTCTCTGCTTTTTCTCCTTTTAGTTAGTCAGTGACAAGCACCAGATGAGTTTCCCTGAGACAGTAGATGAGATCCTGGATGTGTCTGAAGATGAAGGTAAGGTCTGGGATTAACGGAATGTCGGGGTGAAGTCAGACTGTGGGGACCCTTGGGCTCTGAGCACACGCTGTGCTTCTCCAGCTGCCAGGCGGCACCCCAGGGTCCTCACAGCACACCCGAGTTCTGAGGGTGTGTATGGAGCCCGGGAGAACGGCTTTGTAAAGATGATGTCTGTTATCAAAAGTACTCCTTTAATGTAATGTTAGGAAAAGGAAATCTGCATCTCAGAGATTAAAATATAAAATCCCATGAAGTTTCATAATTATACATGCATTTGCATGTGTTATACGTGGAGTGTGATTCTGCTCAGATCAACTCTCAGAGCTGTGAGGAACTGTAATCAAATTCCACCTGGGGCTCTCTTGGGGCTTTGAACAAATGACAAACTGTTTATTTAAAATCTCTAAGAATTCCTTTTAATAATTTGCTGCTCTTCTGACACAATGAGTCAGTAAGTTTTAGGACATATCCATTATTATGAAATAACTATTGTTTCAACTTCTATGAACCACAAAAGTGCTTGTGGTATTTTTCCTTCTCCAAATAAGCCCACTTCCTCACTTAAGTTTGAAGGGACCTTCATGATGTAAAATGGTGGGGTTGGACTGGATTATCTCTGCGGCCCCTCCCATCTCAGTAATTCGGTGGTTTTATAGCTTTGTCACCTAGGTGATTAAAGCTCTCCTGTGTCCCCTTTGATAATATGCCTGTCGCTTTAACTGACCTAATCATGTCCTTCCTTAAACTTGACTCTTCTTTGCTTTCCAGGAACTGCTCGTATAACTATAATGGGTATGAAACACTTTCTGTTCCCTGTGGTCCTTTCTCATGAGTGCATTTCGCCCTGACCAGTCCAAGCTCTCACTAATCCATTCCTGCTTTCCACCCTCCTCTGATGGCTAGCAGTCTGGAGCCGGGAGCTTGACTAAAACAGGAACTTTACACGCTTAAGACCCACACCCTGGCGGGTAGTGCCTGCCTGTCCATATCTGTGTTTGTGCCCATGCCACTGTGTTTGTGAACATAACTGCATGAGCTGTTGTTACTCCATTCTGTCAGCTCCAGATCACAAAGCCAGGACACTCACTGCTGAGTGACAGTGAATGACACTGCAAGGTCGAGGGCTCCAACTCCAGTCCAAGCGAGGAGAGAGAAACAAAGAGGCAGAATGGGTTGCAGACACAGTTCGAACCTCTTTGTAGTGGGCTTAGGAAATAATGAGGTTTCAGCTGCCATGGTTACAAAAAATCCTACAGCCCTTCAGAACAAATGGGTTCAGTTCCATTGTAGTTTATTCTTCTGTAGTGTGTGGTACAGAAAG